>NW_026705036.1:315328-630656 GCF_029867415.1 Vicia villosa
ATTAACTTAATAAATTTCTAATCAATTTCAAAAACTCAAAAAAAAAATAGTTTTGTTTTTTAAATTAATTAACAAACATTTTGAACATATTTTGAACTTAAATTTTAGGTTTAAATTTTATCTTCATCCTTTTTCCTCATTTTATTATAATTAATCATGCATTAATCATAATTAAAATAAGTCATAAAAAATCCAAAAACATGTCTTTATTTTCTTGCTATTTAAAATTCCTAGATAAATGTATAGGTTGCTAAATTCATGTAAATAGGCATAGTTTACATTTCCTGCAAATCGATGTAATAGCGTAGATTTACTTTCCGCATTTTACATTTCCGCATTTTTAAATTCCAGCACATATAAACTGCGTGTATGTCAGAGATAAAATTGAACCGTTAGATCACTAACTTCAAAAGATAAAATATCTGAATTCAAACACAATCACACTTGCACCTCTTAAGGTAACCCCTTTCTCATTCTTTTCAAAATCAAAGTCAAATTCTACTGTTTCGAGTACAAAATCGAACCTTTTGTTTATATCCGGTGAAAGGATAGATTTTTAAAGGAAATAGGATAAAGACCTTACAACTCAGGGTAGACCTCCTAATTTGCTTGCTCAAATCAAAACAAACAAAATTCTCATACACTATTGTTTTTCAAAATAAACTTTCCAAAAAAGACAATACTTTGTATACATCCAAACAAGGATCATTACGAAGTTAACGTTCTTTTTCCAAAAACATCTTTTGAAAGATAAAAACACTTTGTATACATCCGCACAAGGATCATTACAAATTCAATTTACAAAGGTATTTCAAATCACATGCAAGTATTTCAGAGCAATTGAAAACAAGTGAGCTAAGCAAATTAAGAGCCCATGGATAACCATGGATACAAAGGGTGCTAACACCTTCCCTTTGTATAACCTACCCCCTTACCCAGAATTTCTTAAAGGTCTTTTTTCTGTGTCTTTTATAAACCTTTCCTTAATTGGATAAAATAAAAGGTCGGTGGCGACTCTCTGAATTTTCAAAAAAAAAAAGCGAAAGCAGAAACAATAAAAAGAGTCAGTTCACGTATCTATCCGCGAGAGGTATGGCCGAAAACGGAGGTCCACAGAATTGGCGACTCTGCTGGGGAATCAAATACTTTCAAAAAACAAAATGTTTTCAAAAGGGGTTACCTTAAGAGAATAGGTCACTTCGATGTTTTCAATTGTTTGACTTAATTGCTCTATTTTTCAAAGGTTTGTTTGGGTATTTTGCTTGTGTGAAAGATTCTAACCCGAATCTCGAGATACCTTAAGTATATGACAATAGACCAAGGAAACTGTACGGCATGTACCGATACGGTTGATCTGGTAGTCATCGTTAGTGCGATACTTTGGTTTATACTGATATCCCTTGAAAACGATCAAGGAGTATATTAGGCTTCCGAAATGTCATTAAACACTAATTTGTCTTAGAAACTTTTTAGTTGAACTTGACTTGTGGCCTATTAAGTGGCTAGCTTTGAAATTGATCGAAGTTAGTTATCCTCCAGGAATATTTTGATCGGCCGTTCGAGCGCCGTATTGAGATGTTACCTCCAAGGATCATAGAACCCGAATACTATTCTAGGACAGGTTTTAACCAACTCAACTTCAGTGGGGAGGGTATCACCTATCAGCTCCGTGCAGGCCTTTAAACCTAAGGCTATTGTTTGATTTGTTTTTGTGTGCCACATGTTTGCATCATAAAGCATATCATTTTCACACTAAACACTTTAAGGATCAAAGAGTTTACCTTTGTTTATTTTACAGGTAATGGCTCCCGCCACCAGAGATTACATCCGAATCAACATCTCAACGGTACCATCTGAACTAAAAGACTTAGTATCAGAATTCCCCAGGAATGTTCAATTCACCGAAAGGCATGGTCACCTACTCCATTTGGTTACCTCAAAATTTGAAGAAGACATGATACGAGTCCTGTTCCAGTTCTTTGACCCTGAACATCATTGCTTTACCTTTCCAGATTACCAGTTAGTACCCACTTTGGAAGAGTTCTCTGAGCTAATTGGATTACCTATTCGAGATCAATTACCTTTCACTGGTTTAGAAAGGATTCCAAAACCTGAAGTCATTGCTGCTGCTTTACATTTGCGAAAATCAGAAATCGAGTCCAATTGGGAAACAAAGAGTGGAGTTAAGGGTTTGCTTGCTAAGTTCTTATTGGAAAAGGCTCGATTACTGCTAGAAAACAAAAGTTATCCAGCTTTTGAGGAGGTTATGGCCCTTTTGATCTATGGGTTGGTTTTATTCCCTAATCCCGACCAGTTCATAAGTGTACACATCATCAATCTTTTCCTAACCCGTAACCCGGTACCAACATTGCTGGGAGACATTCTACATTCTCTATACACTCGTACCATGAAGAAACGAGGAACTCTTATGTGCTGTATACCACTATTGGCTAGATGGTTTACATTTCATCTTCCCCGATCAGTGTTGAGAAATGAACAAAGAATGCAATGGTCTCGCAGGATTATGTCTTTGTCTCATTCAGATATCCGGTGGAACAACTTCTTTCAAAGAGACATTACTATCATTGATCATTGTGGAAACTACCCTAATGTGCCACTCCTTGGCATCAAAGGGGGCATCACTGTCGCGGGCGAAAAATCGTTTTTGTGTTCCTCTTTTTTGTGGATGAGACACCTGATGCCTTCTTTGGGCTCGAGTGCTCAAAAAAATGATTTTTCTTTTGTACCGACCAAACTTTTTATTATTTCCAAAGGAGGAAAAGGAAAAAAGCTGCAATAACCTAAAAGTGGGGGGAGAGATCTTTGGGTAAGAGGGTTGGTTATACGAAGGGAAGGTATTAGCACCCAACGTATCTATAGTACTCTATAGGTTTCTTTGTTATGTTTTATTCCATTCTTGTTGTGGTGGAGGTTCTTGTGAAATAGGTGGGACCTAAGGTGTTTGTTTGATTATGCTCGCAAAGATCATCGCGATCCTCTGCATACATATCCCCTAAAGGGAATCAGAGCATCTGTAGCTCGGGGTCTACGGGTGCTAAGGTTTGAATGGTTTTTTTTGTTTTGTTTTGCTCGCCAAGGATCGACCTTGTGCCTACGTATTCTCAAAGGGATGTTGAGAAAGTCAGAGCAATCGTAGTTCCCACTTATGCTAGTGGAAGCAAAGAAAAATAGACAAATGTCGTCTAAATGCTAGATGTATCTAATCTATATCATCACATACATCTATTTGATTTTGTTTAAAAAATCTTTTCATTATAAGCCCGGGGCCATGCCACTTAGGGTGCTTAGAATGATAAAGATGTTTTTGTTTAACCAGCCTTGTGGCAAAAACTTTCAATGAAGTCAGCCTTGTGACAAAAAGTTTTAATTAATCAGCCAGCCTCGTGGCAAAAGTTTCAATGAAGTCAACCTTGTGACAAAAACTTTGATTAATCATCCAGTACGGTGGTAAAACAGTTTGATTGATTAGCCAGCCTTGTGGCAAAAAGAAATTTGATTGATTAGCCAACCTTGTGGCAAAAAAGTTTGATTGATTGATTGATTGTTTGTGATGATATAAAAGAGATACTCCTAGTATAGAGATGAAAAATGTCTAATCTCCTAGGGTATTTGATTTGGATATTGGGGATGCTTATAAGAAGCCCGTGGGTCCTTGTACGAAGCCCAAGAGGAGGCTATCCGAGGGTCCTTGCATTGTAAGCCCAAGAGGAGGCTATGGGAGGGACAATCCGGGGTCCTTGCATTGTAAGCCCAAGAGGAGGCTATGGGAGGGTCACTCGTTTGTACAAAGCCCAAGGGGAGGCATGGTATAGTTGGTTTGAGCTCTTAGAGCGATTTCACCGGGAAACCATACTCTATGTCCTAACCTAAACTAGTGGAGATTCTTTGCACGAAGCCCAATAGGAGGCTATGGGGAACCTAGTGTTGTACTAAGTTGAATAAGCATATATAACACAAACACACATATGAACAAGTACGAACAAACATGAACAAGTACATGAACAAATATGAACAGTTATACATATATGACAGAGTGTGTGTATATAATGGAGTTTATGAAGGAAATATACCTGTAAGCATGATCCATTTGTATACACAGGGCTCGGGACTCACACTCGAGGAGAAGTCCATTTGAATTTATTCAACAGCTATGTAAACAGGTATTTACAAAGGGGCTCGGGACTTATACCTACATGGAGGCCCATGGTATATTTTTGGGAAGATTTAAAGAAACCTTCATTTTTGGTTTGTTATTAAAGTTAAAACAAATAGATTGAGCTATGTACAAAAGGCGTACAATGAAATACCTAATTTCATGTACTAGAGTGGGTATGTACAAAGGGGCTTGGGACTTATACCTACGTGGAGGCCCGTGTTTTATTTACAAAACATGGTTGACGCGTTGTTTGAAAAAAACGGTTTGAAGATTTGTTTTGAAAGAGTTTTCTGTACAAAGAAAAACTGTATAAAGAAAAGGAAAGGGACTTATACTCTCTAATATTCGAGAGGCCCATGTTTTATTTTCATAAAACATGGTGGATGGTTTAAAAAAGAGTTGAAAGATTTGTTTGTTAAAAAAACTGTTTGGAAGTTTATTTGGAAAAAAGTTTTCTGTTAAAACAAAAACTGTATAAAGAAAGACGAAAGGGACTTATACTCTCTAATATTCGAGAGGCCCCACATCGTTTTGAAAATCAATTGATCAATTAAAAAGATTTAATCAATAGTTTCCTTTGAAAATCAAAAAGAAATGATTTACCGTTTTTGAAACGAATCGTGATCGCTCGTTTTTAAAACGATTTGAATTTTGAAAGAAATCAATTTAATCGAGATAAACAAGAAGATTGTCTTCAACGAACATTTAGATGATTAGGGTTTGCTTCAAAAAATATTTACAAGTGATTAAATTTGAAAATCAAATGAAAAATAATATTTAAAAGTATTAAAATTTCTTAAAACAAGTCATTTTAAAACTATTAAAAAATGTATCAAATAAATATTTTTTGATGATTTTTTTTGATATTCTTAAAATATGTATATTAAATAAGAAGTGTTTAAAAAATGAAGAAAAAATAAGTTAATTTGATGTATTAAATAATTAAATGAAGTTGTGAAGAATTTGAAAGAAAAAAGTGTCAAAAAAATTGGTTTTGTCTTCCAAAGGGCTTGAACCCACGCCCTCTCTCTCACATGCCAAAACCTGGACCAACTGAGCCACGCTTGTGGCTTGTTAAACATACGCGTTCAATAAAATATATTTTCAATCAATTTCCAAAAACCTTTGAACCAAATCTGGCGCCAAGAACAAACCCTCAACAAGAATCTGAAAATCTTCGAAACTGAATGAAATTGATCAAGTGAAGGGTCTATCTCACTCGTTTTTTCATAAGGAACATGATGGTGATCTTTAATTTCATTTATTTTTGCTCTAAGATGATTAATTCTCTGATGAACACGAAGAACCCTAATTCTGAGATTGATCATGAAATCGTGTATAATTGATGAATTGTGAAATTGATTGAGGGCTATTGATCAGTGATAGTGCAGAAACAAGATAGCAACTCAATTTTTCATTTATGATGCATGTATGTATGAGTTTGAAGTTCAAGAGAGCTTACCTTCAAAAACGGCCAACTGAGAATCGAATTCTGCAATAGAGGTGTTACAGAAGTTGTTTGATGATCTGGATAGCTTCAATGGACCTTATGGAAGGTGTCTGGATGCTTGGAATCATCTGAATTCATCTGGGCATGGCTATGGTACCCGACCTGCATAAGCTTGGAGTGAGAATCGAATCTGATGATTCTGAGGTTATTGGCTATATGTGATGGATTGGATAGTTCATATGTGATATATGGATGATGTTAGAAGCATTAGTTTGGACAGAAATGAGCTTGTGTGGATTTTGGCATGATAAGGCTCATTTGATGTTCATATGGAGGTTGAAAAGTGAATCTGAGTTTTGGGGTGATTTGGGGTGTGTGAGTGGTTCAAACACATCCCATATGATGTTTATGAGTTGTTAGAACCATCACTTTGGCCATAACTTCAATGATTTGGAGGTTGAGTTTTCTACCTCTTTGAAAACTATGAAACTTGCAATTCAAGAAAGAAGAGAGAAAACCTATAATTGTGAGGTTTTGGTGTGAATTTGGAAGTGATTTGCACCTCTATTTATAGGCCAAGGATTCTGAACTCCAAGCTTTTGCAAGTTGATCAAGAATGATGATTTGGCTTAAGAGATAAAATGGAATCTTTCACATTAAATGCAAATGGTTAAAGTTACTAAACCATGGTTAAATTCCAAGCTTCCTATCCTCTTCCATTCTGATCTTCAAATCAGAAAATATCATTCAATTATTGCCTCTATGTATCATTACTTGCATTATTTGGCAAAATGGTTCATAACTTAGTGAAAATGGCTTGAAATTTCAAGTGAAAATGATCACTAAATGCATAATTCAAAACCATAGCTATGCTCCATATTTTTTCATGCTCTTGGACATTTTGGAAAGCTCATGTTACATACTTCAAAACCCTAGTTGAAAGTTTCTTCAAGACCCTTAAGGAAGTGGGTGAAAAAGATCCATGAACTTTGAAGAAAATGAGATTTCAAGTGAAACTTTCAAAAAGTACCAACTTTGAAGCACCATATCTCTTAAATGGTTGATCTTATGGAAAAAATTTATATGTGTCAAAGTTGTTTATTGGATCAAAATCTACAACTTTCATGTTGGAAGTTTTTTTCAGTTTGTAGGTGAAATTTTGAGTTATTCCCTTCCAAAGTTTGGAAAAAACCATGAAAAACACTTAGAAAATTTTCTAAGTATGAAAGTCAAACTTTGACTTTTTGATTCTTGATTGATTTTCTTGATTTTTCTTGATCAAATGACTTCTCATATCATATATTGATGATTTAAAACTTCAAAAGTCATGGTTGACCAAAATTCCCCAAAAGTCAATGGTGATCTTGTACAGTTGACTTTTTCAGACGAACCGCGTTTCTGGAGATTTCAAATGAAACATGCTATCCTCACCATATGAATGGTATGAATGAATCACATTGAAGCATTAGAGGATATTGAGTCATGTTTTGAGTTGTGGCACCATGTCCTGATTAAAAAGTCAGTTGTTCAGTGAATTAGGTCAAAAAAACCCTAATTGTCGACCTGATGAAATTGATGTCTGTGGATCTTGAATTGAGACACAATATTCATTGGATATTGTCATAGGGATTATTTGAAGATGATTGAAACCTTTGATTGACTTCCTGGGGGTTTTTAGGGTTTCCCAAATGTGATCCCTGATTTCAGTCCCTGATAGTTCAAAACCCTGATCTGAGGATTTGTCTGATCAATCTTTGTGTAGGAGATGTTATGAGCCAATGGATTAGGTCAAAATGATGCACTTGAGGTCTTGATATCATGTCCCAAGTCATTATGTCAAATCCTGAGCTAAAGTCAGGAGTGTACTATCTTCAGTCAAAACCCTAATTCAGTCGATTCAGAGCCTTTGAGCTTGTTGAGATGGATCTCTGAGGACCAAATGTTGATTGCTGATGAAGATAGTTCTTTTGAGATGAAGGGAGAACAAAACCCTAATTGATTGTTACTTGTACTGATGAGTGATTTCCTGATTAAATCCTGCTGAGTCACAAGTAGCAAACACAAGCTATGCAATTTGTTAGAGATGCAAATGATGCATATGCAGATGATATGAGGTGGTATCTTAGGTCAAAAATTGGGGTATGACAGATGCCCCTATTTAAGTTTCTTCAACCTGAGACATGAAGATTGAAAATCTTCGTTTTGATAGGGTGGAAGAGACTTAAATATCAGAAGACGCGAATTTTGGACCTAAGATACCAAAATTGCGAATGATGCAAGGATATCTTTACCGAGGGATATCAAGAACTGACTCCGCTGGGGAAAAGAGATTGGAGAAGGATGTCCCAATCCGTTTTAGGAAGAGAATCCGTTTTGTTCGGGAAAGCAAGTGTATGCTTCACCGGGGAATGATAGCTTTGTAAGAAAAGCTTACCTATCAACATTATCGACTATCTGCATGGGGATAGACTTGTTTAATAATGCGAAGGTGAAGGTATGAAACTGCATTACCGACTATCAGCATGGTAAAAAGAGTTTCAAAGGTTCGGTTAATATTATCGACTATCAGCATTGGGATAGACATGTTTAATAATATAACCAGAACAAAAGTTACCGACTACCAGCCTCGTGATAGAGGTTCTGAAGACAAGATCAATTATCAGCCGAGTGATAAAATGATTTCTGGAGACTTTGCTAGGGAAATTACTGGTTATTCAGCCTTGTGAACAGTAATAAGGTCCTGATTGTCAAGTGGTCTTTATGATTGATTTCCTTGAGAGGAAAAAGCTTTTGAAAGAGACATAAGCCGTTCAGATGATGAGGCTATTGCTTATTGTCTGTTTTTTCACGACTCTATTTGGGGAATCGGAATTTGAATCTCTGGTAAAGACAAGGTTCTAACCAAGAATGAATTGGAAAGAAACAATCAAACAAGACTTTGTACCCATGAGGAATGAACTCGAATGGGGATTTTCTCCTTTGTTTTGGAGAGGAGAAACTAAAGCAACCTTCTTCCACGAGGAATAATCTCAGTGGGGAACTGGAGAAACAAAATGTTCTTTCTGCTTATGGGTGACAACCTACTTGGAGAGATGACACGCCCATATTTGTTTCTTTTTCTTCTTTTTTTCTTTTTTTCTTTTTTTCTTTTTTTTCGAGGATAGATATATCCTGAACATGTGAATATTGAGGCAAACATTGAAAAATGCAAGAATGTATAAATGATGCAAATATGTATGAATGATGAATGTCAAGAATGTAGCATGCATGCTGACAATACTGACAGACAAAGAAGTATATACTGGAGAAGGACCAACGTCGCAATACAACCAGATACTTGGCAAATGTTTTTCAACACGGTGTAGATAACACGGGTGATGAATGGTGTTGCGTGCTTTAAACTTCTCTGGGGAAGATGAGCATCTTTTCTCATTGAGATGAAAGAACCTCCTCACTGGAGATTGGAGATCTTCTTCATTGGGAATAAAAGACCTTCTTCACTGGGGATAGAAGAGCTTCTTTACCTCGAGGGGTAATTGCTTCAAGAATTCTTTTCTGGGACAAGAATACCGTTGTCTCAACAATTTTTCCGGGAGAATCCTTTTTGTTCATCCTATGGAGACGACTGCTGATGTTCCTTCCGTTGTTCACAACTCAAAGGAAAATTTCGCTTTTATTTTGAAAAAGAAAAGTGAAGTAAATTCATTTAAAACTTATTTTTTTCTTTTTCCAAAAACGAATAACACAATTAAAGCGTCATTTTGCAAGCTGAAAGAAATTAAAGATTGCAAACAAATGGGCACAAGGCTCAAATTTATTTAATAGGATGGTAATCAGCTAAAGGCGTGATTCCATGGAGTATTTACAAAAGTTGGAAATGGTAATTATGCGGAAAAGGCTACATTGAAAGCAATAACCACTATTCCCTCTAATAACTTTGAGTTCCAACTGTGCTTGTCGCTTCAGATTGATAATGATTTGATTGAAGATCCTTTGATGAAGTACAGACTTTTCAGGTGACGAAGTATAGACTAATGCAGTTACTTTGTCATAATTCCTTAATTTTTGCCTAGATTGCCCTTTCAGGTTTTCAATCTACCAGGATGAATTTTTTCTGTTTATTGTCTCTAATTTTTGCCTGGACCGCCCTTTCGGGTTTTCAGTCCAGCGAGACGCTCATTTTTGCCTAAGTCGCCCTTTGCGGGTTTTCGACTTACCGAGCTGTTCTTTTGTATTTTTTAGACAAAATATTTCTTGACTGCATCAGCATTCACAGGATGTGGGAGTTCATCACCATCCATGGTAGTAAGAATCATGGCGCCGCCAGAAAATGCTCTTTTGACAACATACGGGCCTTCATAATTAGGAGACCATTTGCCCCTAGAATCTGGTTGAAAAGACAAGATCTTTTTAAGCACGAGGTCGCCTTCTTGAAATTCACGAGGTCGAACCTTTTTGTTGAAAGCTTGTTTCATCCTTGCTTGGTATAACTGTCCATGGCATAGAGCAGTCATACGTTTTTCTTCGATTAAGTTCAACTGATCGTATCTGCTTTGACACCATTCAGCCTCTGATAACTTAGTCTCCATGAGGACTCTCATTGATGGGATTTCGACTTCTACGGGGAGCACAACTTCCATGCCGTATACTAGAGAAAAGGGAGTTGCCCCTGTTGAAGTACGCACTGAGGTACGGTACCCATGTAAAGCAAATGGCAGCATTTCGTGCCAGTCTTTGTAAGTGACGACCATTTTCTGGACGATCTTCTTAATGTTCTTGTTAGCAGCTTCAACAGCGCCGTTCATTTTTGGTCTGTAAGGAGAAGAGTTATGATGCTCAATCTTGAATTCCTTACACAATTCTTTCATCATCTTGTTATTCAGGTTTGAACCATTATCAGTAATGATCTTGCTGGGAATACCATATCGGCAAATGATGTTATTCTTGATAAACCTCACAACCACTTGTCTTGTAACATTGGCGTAAGATGCTGCTTCGACCCATTTGGTGAAGTAATCAATTGCTACCAAGATGAAACGATGACCGTTTGAAGCTTTCGGTTCGATCATTCCAATCATGTCGATACCCCACATGGAGAAAGGCCACGGAGATGAGAGAACGTTGAGTAGAGTCGGTGGCACATGGATCTTATCTGCGTAGATCTGGCACTTGTGACATCTCTTCACGTGTTTATAACAGTCAGATTCCATTGTCAACCAATAGTATCCTGCTCTTAAGATCTTTTTGGACATTGCATGCCCATTTGAATGAGTTCCAAAGGACCCTTCATGCACTTCATGCATTAACATGTCTGCTTCGTGTCTGTCCACGCATCTGAGCAAAACCATGTCGAAGTTTCTTTTGTATAGCACATCTCCGTTCAGGAAGAAACTGCCAGAAAGTCTCCTTAGAGTTTTCTTATCTTTGTTTGATGCCCCAAGCGGGTACTCTTGAGTTTGAAGGAAGCGTTTGATGTCGTGAAACCACGGTTTATCATCGATGACTGCTTCAGTTGCAAACACATAGGCGGGCCTTTCAAGGCGCGTGATTCTGACTTTAGGCACATCATTCCAGTGACTGACTTTGAACATGGAAGATAGAGTAGCCAAGGCGTCTGCCATTCGATTCTGATCTCGGGGTATATGATGCAATTCAACCTTGTTGAAGAAAGTCAACAGACGTCTTGCATAATATCTGTAGGGAATCAAGCCAGGGTGGTAAGTTTCCCACTTGTCTTTGATTTGGTTGATCACGAGAGCGGAATCTCCATATATGTCAAGGATCTTGATCCTTAAGTCAATGGCTTCTTCGAGACCCATGATACAAGCTTCATATTCTGCGATGTTGTTGGTGCAATCAAATAGCAATCTGGCGGAGAACGGGATATGAGTACCCTTGGGAGTGATGATGATTGCCCCAATTCCATTGCCAAAAGCGTTTACTGCTCCATCAAAAATTAGGCCCCATCTTGATCCAGGCTCAGGACCTTCTTCAGGTAACGGTTCGTCACAATCTTTCATCTTCAAGTACAAGACATCTTCATCAGGAAAATCGAACTTGAGAGATTGATATTCATTAATTGGTTGATGCGCCAAGTGATCGGCGAGAATGCTTCCCTTGACCGCTTTTTGAGCACGGTATTCAATATCATATTCGGATAACAGCATTTGCCATCGGGCAATCCTTCCTGTTAAGGCAGGCTTTTCAAAGACATACTTGATCGGATCCATTTTGGAGATTAACCAAGTAGTATTGTTGATCATGTATTGGCGGAGACGTTTTGAAGCCCAGGCCAAAGCACAACATGTTTTTTCGAGCATGGAGTAACGAGACTCACAGTCTGTGAATTTCTTACTCAAGTAATAGATGGCATGCTCCTTCTTACCAGTTTCATCTTGCTGTCCAAGCATACAGCCCATGGATTCTTCCAACACAGTAAGGTACATGATTAATGGTCTTCCTTCAACTGGAGGAATCAATATTGGTGGTTCTAACAGGTATTCCTTGATACTGTCAAACGCTTTCTGGCAATCTTCAGTCCATACAACCCCTTGATCTTTGCGGAGAAGCTTGAAAATTGGCCCACAAGTAGCAGTCATTTGAGAAATAAATCTGGAGATATAGTTCAATCGTCCGAGAAATCCTCTTACTTGCTTTTCAGTTTTTGGTGCAGGCATCTCTTGAATAGCTCTGACTTTGTCGGGATCTACTTCAATACCTCTTTGGCTGACAATGAAACCCAAGAGTTTTCCAGATCTAACCCCAAAAGTACATTTGTTAGGATTCAAGCGAAGCTGATATTTCCTTAGTCGTTGAAACAACTTCAAAAGGTATTCAATATGTTCTTCTTCTGTGCTGGACTTGGCTATCATGTCGTCCACATAGACTTCAATTTCTTTATGCATCATGTCATGAAAGAGAGTAGTCATTGCCCTTTGGTAAGTTGCACCTGCATTCTTTAATCCAAACGGCATCACTTTGTAGCAAAAGGTACCCCATGGGGTGATGAAAGATGTCTTCTCCATGTCTTCAGGAGCCATCTTGATCTGATTATAACCGGAGAACCCGTCCATGAAGGAAAAGACGTTGAACTTAGCAGTGTTATCAACCAGCATGTCGATATGCGGTAATGGAAAGTCATCTTTTGGACTGGCCTTGTTCAAGTCACGGTAGTCAACACACATTCTGACTTTGCCATCTTTCTTCGGAACTGGCACAATGTTAGCCAACCATTGAGGATACTCTGAGGTGACTAGAAAACCTGCGTCGAGCTGTTTTTGAACTTCCACTTTGATCTTGTTAGCCATATCAGGGTGAGTCCTTCGCAATTTCTGCTTAACCGGCGGACATTCTGGCTTCAATGGCAAGTAATGCTGAACAATATTGGTATCCAACCCAGGCATGTCTTGGTAGGACCAGGCAAACACGTCAACATATTCTTTGAGAAGGTCTGTCAACTTACTCTTGATATCAGCATCAAGCAGCGATCCAATGGTCACTTCTTTTTTGTCTTCTTCAGAACCCAAGTTGATTTTTTCTAAAGGTTCTTTGTGAGGCAGAATGGCTCTTTCCTCGTGCTTAAGTAACCGAGAGATCTCGTCCGGAATCTCCTCTTCTTCCTCTTCTTCGGCTTCGAACACAGGAAACTCAAAGTTGGGAGAGGGCATAGGGTTATTGCATTCAATGGGTTTATCAATAGTTAATCTGCACATGTGATTTATATCTATTTTAGAAAATTTATGAATGCAGGAGTGTATGCAGATTTTTTTGGAAAAGTTTTTTTTTTTTTTATTATTTTTTTGGTTTTTTTAGGATTACCATTTCCAGAAAAAGCAAAAATAAAACATATAATGTAGGGAATTCAAAATGACGCTTTATTTATGATTCATTTTTGAAACAAAGCCCTAAACACAAACTCATTTGTCTTGGGCAGGACAAAGAGGGAAACTTTTAAAACAAAGCCCTATACACAAAGTTATTTGGGCGGAACATTTAAAAGCAAAGCCCTATAAAACATCTCTCTGCTTTGGGCAAGGCAGGAGGTCAAAATAACAGCGAGGTGATTACTTTGAGCGGCGAACAACATTCGGAACGTCGACAGCCTTCCAGTAGCAACGAACTCCTCTGTGTATTATGTATTCAGGAAAATGCTCCCCAGAATTATCTTCAGCATTGACATTGACCGCTGGTCGAGCAGGATTTGAAGGTCCTGGTTTGTCAACCTTGTTCTTTGTAGAGTTGAAACGGTCTTCTTCTACTTCTTGAAGAGCATAAGATGAGTCACAATCTTCAGAATTTTCAGGATGTATTTCCCAGTCTTCAGGATGAAGAGACTCATTGTCAGCGACACTTTCCGAGTCAGTTGCGGGACCATCTTCTCCTTCATCTTCAAAAATGGCATTTATGTGATAATAACCATCTTCAGGATTATGAACCTTGGCAGATACATCGAATCCGAAATCTTCAGTAACTTCAGGCTGCTGAGAAAATTGACAGGGCTGATAAGCCTCTTCTGGTTGACTATTATATTCAAAGGAATCTCCCCATCCAGTTGGTTGAATATCCTCAATCGCAATCTTGTAACTTTCAGGTGCAGTGTATTTCACCATATAATCAAATTTTCCACTTGGTTGTCCCAAAGTGTCCCATATTTCTGCAGGAACAGGCTCAGTTTCATTGCCTTTGGATTCTTCTGAAGGAGGATATGGTTCTTCCTGAGATATGTATCCCGAGTCATTGAGATAACATTTCCATTCTTCTTCAGGATCAGGTAGACTTTCTTCGATGCATTCCTCAATAAGGACATTGACCTCTTGAGGAATTGGGTTAAGGAACCCTCCACTATGGAACGTTTCTTTGATCGGACGAAGGGTTTCATCCTTCTTGGTGCAGTTTGAGAATGTTGGTGAACATCCGAGACCTGCTCTAGTTTCATTCTTGGTCGGGATCACAACTTGCCCCCAGCCAGTGGTAGTTCCATCTTTCACTACTTTTACTGCCTCTTTGTAAGAAGAAATTGATGCTTTCTTTTTGGAAGACTCGTCTTCTAAAGAGAGACCTTGGAACTGAGTTCCTTCCTCATTATCGGCACTTATGAAAGAGAAATTGGATAAATGACTCACCATTAAGGCTTGCTCCCCACTTATTGTTACCAATTTTCCATTTGTCACAAACTTTAACTTTTGATGGAGCGTAGAAGTCACTGCCCCTGCTTCGTGGATCCATGGTCGTCCCAACAGACAGCTATAAGCAGCTTGAATGTCCATGACCTGGAAGGTGATTTGAAATGTATGGGGACCAATTGTCATGGGAAGGTTGACTTCACCGATAACAGATTTTCGCGACCCATCAAATGCTTTGACAACTACACCACTGAACTTCATAGGCATTCCTTGGTAAGACAAGCGAGCAAGAGTCGTCTTTGGCATCACATTCAAGGAAGATCCGGTGTCTACTAACACATTGGACAAAGAGTCTGACTGACAGTTCATAGAAATGTGCAAAGCAAGATTGTGATTTCTGCCCTCCTCGGGGAGTTCTTCATCACAGAAACTTAAATTGTTGCAAGTAGTTATGTTGGCTATTATCCCATCAAAGTGATCAACAGTCACATCATGATCTACAAAAGCTTGATCTAAGACTTTCATCAGGGCTTCCCTGTGGGCTTCTGAGTTCAACAGCAATGAAAGTATTGAGATCTTTGAAGGAGTCTGCATAAGCTGATCCACAATTTTGTATTCACTTCTTTTGATAAGCTTCAAAATTTCATCAAAGTCTGGATTGACATTGGTTCCACTGGATTGACCAACATCAATGTTTGTATTACTGACAGGAGTTTCCTCAGGATTCCCCACTGGCGTATTGACAGGATTTTGCCTGGTTGCAGGAACAACAGGCTGCTTTGGAGGTAGTGGAGTACACACACGCCCACTTCTTGTTACACGACTTACATCAGCGATGTTTACGACAGATGAAAGAGTTGGTAAAGGAACTTCTTGTCCGTCCTTTATCATTGTTGCATTGTAGTTGTATGGAACTGCCTTGTCAGAGTCATAAGGAACAGGTCCAGGTAGACAAATGATCAAAGGAGCAACAGGAACCTTCGGCTTGTTGTAAGTAACTTCCATGCGCTCAGGCATGTTGAAATGAGGAATGATGACGTTAACTGTAGGCATTTCCGAGTTGATATCTGAGACTAAAAGCTCATGCGGATAACATCCTATCATGTTAACTTCATTTTCATCCCTATTTCGGTAGATCTGAAGAGTACCATTATCCAACAGAACTTGGAGATCTCTTCTCACAATTGAACATCCGTGAGGATCTACACAACATATTCTACAGGAACCGTATTGATGATGGCGAAAATTCTGCCCCCGACAAAGAGTGGCGTGCATTTGTACCAAATTGGCTCTTGAGTAATTGATATTATAGACCCGGTATGGACCAGGACACCCATATACCATGTTTACAACATGCCCTCCATGATTGGGCAGCGGATTTGCTTGCACATTTGGATTCAAATTTCTGAAAGAGAGAAGATTAGATCTAACCAACCTCTGGACTTCATATTTCAAGGCTATGCAATGCTCAAGATCATGGCCAGGTGCTCCTTGATGATATGGGCATGAGACCTCAGCTTTGTACCACCATGGGAGTCTCTCAGGTACTGGTGGTGGTGTTTTAGTTTGAATAAGGCCTCTTTCAATCAGTGCAGGGTACAATTCTGTGTAGGTCATCGGAATCGGATCAAACTGTGGAGCTCTTTGCACACGATTCTGATTATTGTTCAGCTGCTGAGCCTGTGGTCGAGGCTGTTGTTGCTGAAACTGTGGGGTAAATCCCGGATTCGGTGCTGAATTAACGACTGGCGCAATAGCAGCAATCTGTTGTCGACGATTGATATTTCCTCTTGGCTTCCCTTGGGATACCATGTCAACACTTTGTTCTTTCTTCTTTGGGAAACCACTTCCGAACTTTTTGGTTCCACTCGAAGATCCACCTTCTTTAGTCAAACGTCCTGTTCGGACTCCTTCTTCTAGACGCATCCCCATGTTTACCATTTCGGTGAAATCACTTGGAGCACTAGCAATCATGCGTTCATAATAAAACGGACTGAGAGTATTCAAGAAGATCTTTGTCATCTCTTTTTCTTTTAATGGTGGATTAATCTGAGCAGCAGTTTCTCTCCATCGTTGGGCATACTCTTTGAAAGCTTCATGATCTTTCTGAGCCATGGACCGAAGCTGATCTCTGTCTGGAGCCATATCCGAGTTATACTTGTATTGTCGGACAAAGGCCTCACCTAGGTCATTGAAAGTCCGAATATTAGTGCTATCCAAGCCTGTGTACCACTTCAGTGCGGCACCAGTCAAACTGTCTTGAAAGTAATGGATAAGCAACTGATGATTATCTGCATAAGTAGACATCTTCCTGGCATACATCACAAGATGGCTTTGTGGACATGAACTTCCTTTGTACTTCTCAAAGTCTGGGACCTTGAACTTAGCTGGTATTTGTACACTGGGAACCAAACATAGCTCCTGGGCATTCTTTCCAAACAAATCTTTGCCACGGATAGCTTTAACTTCCAGTTGAATCTTGTTAAACTGCTCTTGGAGATCTCCCACAAGATTACGCTGATTTGTGCTATCACCCTGATCATGATAAATCTCATTGTCATCATAAGGAACAGTGTGAACCGTAGGGGTCGGAACTGTCATAGTGGGTTGAGAAAGTGCCATAGTGATTTGAGAAAAAGTTACCCCCTGATTTGGAGTAAATGCTGAACCTTGCGCAGCAGGCGCTTCAGTTGTAGCTGTTTGAACCCCAGAGAAATTATGGCGGAAACCTGTACCAAAGCTGAAAGGCGGGCCCCAACCTTCTGGCATGGAGAAAGATGGAATACCGAATGCAACTGTAGAAACTGGAGTAGTGACTTCAGATGTTACCGCTGCTTGACTGTTGGGTGGTGGCGGCTGATTCTGTGCGGCCATTAAGGAGTCAACCAGAGTAGTGAGACTTTCCAACTTTTCCTGAAGGGTGGTCACTGTACCACGGAGCTCAATATTCTCTTGTTCAGAGTGTTCCATTACTCTTCTTCTGTTCGAACGAGTATTGTATCTGTGATCTGATTGCGAGCGCGGTCGAGAAACTTTGAGACGCGACAGCTTGACGATCTAATGGAGAAAGATCCAAAAGATGAGACTCTATACAACAGACTCGATATGCAGAATGATGTATGCAAAAAGAAATTTATGATTTTTCCAAACATTTTTTAAGATTATTTCCTTGCAAACATTGGAACATAAACAAATCTTTTATTTACTCATTATATATATATTTTTGCAATAATGGGAAATGTTACAACATCGGAGCGTAGCTCCTTACAAAAGCAAATGATAAATGAAAATCTAAACAAATCCTAAACATCTTCATCAGATGAAGAACCAAATGCATTGTGCAGCTTGAGCTTCATGATTTCTTTCCCATAGTAAGCTTTCAACTCGGCCTTTTCAGCTCTCAGTCTGTCGACAACATTCTTCCAATCATCAGGAGTCGGAGCGTTGCTTGTCGAGGCTTCAAGATTCTTCTTGCTTTCTTTGATGTATCTTCTGATTGCGGCATCTTTCCGACGAATCTTCTCATCTTTGCTCATGAGCCATCCATCTTGATAATAGAGAGTTTCTTCGTGATCTTTCACTCTTTTCTTCAACTTTCTATTTTCCTCATCAGTTTTACGAAACTTTTCTTCCCAAGCGTCTTTTTCTAACCTCATCTTGGCTAAAATCTCTTGGTATTCTTCCGCAGTGTCAATGGGAATGTTGGGTAGTTGAGACACCACAGGGAACATGGGTTTTTCATAATCACAAGGCATTTGAAACTCCTTTGCTCTTTTCTTTACCCAGCAGGTATAGGCGTTTGTAGCAATGCAGTTTCTTTCCCCACCTTTTTTCTTTTCTTCGGACGTCGTACCAAGCTCTCACCATTCTTGTCTTCAACCTTTGAGGATCCTCCCCTTCTCGGTAAAAGTAGCATTCCACTGCGAGACCAATTGGTTTAACTGAATTTGCATATCCGAGTTGTCGTCGGGCTAGGACCGGATTGTAGTTAATTCCTCCTTGTGTGCCAATGAGAGGTACGTTGGCGAACTCCCCACAACTATCAATGGTTTCTGTACCACAGCGAGCCAAGGTATACCAATGAATATCATTATTAGCAAGAGACATAAGTCTTCGAGGCCAACGTAAGCCTTCTCGGTTTTCCGTGAAAATATGGGACTTAGGTAAGTGTGAAACAATCCATTTGTACAAAAGAGGTGCACAACATACAATGAGTCCACCGCCTTGGCGATTCCTATGATGGATAGAGAAATACGTGTCACCAAGCAAAGTCGGAACAGGATTTTCAATCAGAAAGATCTTTATGGCGTTGATATCAACAAAGTCGTTGACGTTGGGAAACAGAACCAACCCATAAATGAGCAAGGCTAATACAGCTTCAAAAGCTATCATGCTACCAGTGTTGTAATACGGTGAACTGACTTTTTATAATCGAAAATGTTGCGGATAGCAAGAGTCGCCACCGACTTTTATTTTATCCAAACAAATTCGGAAAGGCTAAAAGAACAGGAAAAACCTTTTAAATAAAATAGGGTTCGGGGGGTAATTATGCAAAGGGAAGGTGTAAGGCACCCTTTGCATCCATGGTTTTCCATGGGCTCTTAATTGCTTTGCTCGTTTTGAAACCAAAAGTTTAGAAATGTATAGAAGATGAAGAAACAAGGACTTTAGCTCGTAAATGAGCGTAGCCTTGAAAGTGTTTAGAAAATAGTAGAAAGATGTTTTTAAACCAGAGCATGCAATTAAGGGCAAATTACCTGGTTAGATGAAAAATGTTCTTTTTAGCCTTTCAGGGTGAAAGGGTCTATCCTTGCCATGAGGGGGCAGGAAGCCTTTCGTTTGGAGGTTGAAGGGTCATCGAAGCATCCTTTGCCATAAGACTGTCCCATGCCATAGAGGGGCAGGTAGTCTAAGGCAAGGATCAGAATAAGCCTTATTCGTAGGCAACCAGAGGATACCTCAGCCATTTTCCGTAGGCAACATCCGAGGGTCGAGGTCAGTTGTGTATCGAAGGCAGCATCATTTAGGGTCGTGACCTTTTTATCGAGGCAACATGGCTGAGGTATCCTCGAATTCGAGGGACATGGCTTATTCTGCAAAAAACACAAAGGCAACAGGCAACAGGCAACAGAGAGGGTTACCCAAAAGCGTGCGTGTGTGCACCAATCACGTGATTATGTTCAGTTATGTTATCTTATAAAATTACGTGATGCTAATTCAATTAATAAGTTGCACTCCCTATAATTACTAACCACACAATAATATAACAATAATAATGGGGAAGGGAAATTGTAACCAGCGGAGGAGAGGGGAATTGAAACCAGCGGGATATAAAAAATAAAAGGCAAAAGGTTTAACACAAGTAATAATTGAAAATAGGGTTTAGGGTTACCAATACTGGTAGCTTTGGCAGTTGACAAACCCTGAAAATTGGAAAAGAAAGAATAGACAGAGGGGTGAGTGCATTATCGGTTCGGAGGCAAATGAGGTTAACCTTAATAAAATAAAAGATAAATAAATTAATAATGAATGATAAATAATACTTAGCTTTGATTTGGATTTGATCTGATATGGTTGGTTAGAGTCGGAGGAAACCTCGGGGGTAACCCTGAAAAGACAAGGCAGAAAGAGAGGGAGTGAATGTATGCACAGTTCAGAAATATAAGGACAAACCCTGAAATTAAAAAGGAAACAGAATAGACATCGAATAAATAAAATACTTAGCTTTTGTATTTTGATCGGGCGTGTTATCGGAGTGAACCATGTTGATAACCCTGAAAAGGCGAGGCAAAAACATTCAGTGTAGGGCATGCTCGTCATAAACCCTGATTAGGGCACAAATTGAATAAAGCAACACAAATCGATTTAATTAATTATTGGTTTTGCAACCTAATTAATTAAATCGGAGAAGGGAAAATAAATTAATCGGACAAAAAGCATTTTTTAATTTTTTATGAATTAAAATAAAAATAGAATAAATATAATATATTAAAGATATTAAAATAAATAAACCAATTTAAAATAAATTAGTAAAATAAAATAAAAATAAATAAAATAATTAGTATTATTATCATAAAAAAGGATTTTTAGCAAAAATAGTTTTATTAGGAAAAGAAGAAGAAAAAAAAACAAAAAAAAACAAACAAATATATATATAAACATAACTAGAAGGATTATATAATTAAATATAAAAAATTAAAAAAAACTTAGCTTGAGATTGTATGTGGTGCAACGTAGGAGGTCCATGGTGGACTAGCGTCTCAGTACGCGTTGGATTCAGTCATGAATCAATCTAACAGCCTCGAAGTGACGGTGCATGATGATCTGCATGGGCTGGAGTATACATAATCCTGCTATTTGGAATTAAAAAAAATGTGTAGAGACCAAGGGTCGAACCCCCGTCCCTAAGATAACTGTCTCTCTTACCAATCCGGCTACGATGCCATTGTGTTTATCATATGAATTAAATGAAACTTATATAAAAACAAATAATAAAACAGAAAATTGGCGCGCGATTTGAATGGACGAATGGCACCACGCCACATCTTCATCTTCCCCAAAAGACCTGCAAATCGTCCCTTAGTTCTGCTACGAATTAGCTACGAAAAGTCCGTAGCTATTATACCTGCAAACTACAAAATCCTTATACGAGAATACAAATAAAAAACTCAGCCATGGTTAAGCTCGTATGGATCATTGGATCTCAATGGTAACTCTAATTTGTTCTGATTCAGCCTGCATAAAGAAAACCTATTTCGAAACCCTAAAACTCAATAATGGCAACACACGATATAGGCCCGCAAACATCCAATTAATCACCCAGAAATAATCCAAACATCATCACAAGCAAGAATATGAATTCAAATGATATTTATGCATCATGATTTGGAGAGATCGAAAGAAAATTAGAAGGTGCAAACCGAGGCTTGTTGTTGGTGATTCTGGACGCGAATGACTTTGGAATCGATTCAAATAGCTTTAGAGAATACCCAGGAATGCATTTGGATCTTCAAAACTTCTTGATTCGATGCCAATCTTCAAGAACGCAACTCCACTTTTATTGACCTTTGAGTGCTCGGATTAGGGCTTTTTTGGCTGCCAATCTCCTCCCCTTAAGGGTCTGCAATGCTTTTGTATATATACTAGAGTGTTTTAGGTCAACAAAATTGGAACAAATCTTCATTGAATCAAGAATTGAATGTGATTGGAAATTTGATTGAAATTTGCCATGGATCCTTTCTATATTAGGCCAATCTTGGGATTCAAGCATCATGAACGAAATATACTGATTGGTGGGAGATATTTGATTCAATTCTTGACTTCAAATTAAAGAAAAATCAAATCTTGCATTATTTTTGTATTTTGTATAATTAAATCATGATTTTATTTAATTAAAATCATAAAATAATAAATAAAATAGCAAGAATAAAATGCTCCTAGTTCTAGCACGTGGATGGGCTTAGAATAAGGTTAGAACCAAAAGATTATAGGCCCATTTGGAAATTTTTAGAGTTTTGGCCCTTTTCCTTTCACATTTTTTTCTCAAAAATAGTCCAACTTTGACAAGGTGTATCTCCCTCAATTTTTGAGGTATGGAGGTGTTCTATGATATTTTGGAAACCTTGGAGAGTCCTCTAACCAATGTCTTTGGTTCCATGTCAAAATCTTTTTTCATTCTCATTTTATGACCTTTTGATGAAAGTGCCTTTTTGTTGACTTCTGAAAAGGACCTGTAATGTATGAAGCCATATCTCTTAAACCATTGACCTATGGGCTCTGATGGACTATTGGATAGAGGAATGAATTCTCTTCAAAATGAGCTTTGGTGGGAATTTTTCTGATGAAGTATGAATATTTGGTGAATTTTCGAAGTTTGGTTGACCTTTTTAGTTCATGCCCAAAATAGTAACTCTTGACATTTGACTTCTCTGATCTTTCCTTGCATCATCATGATCAACCCTTGATCAAATGATGATTTTAGGGTTATGAGGATGTTTGTTGACCAAATATCTTGAACTTTGACTATATTTTGACTTGAAATGACTGTTTTGCCCTTGAGAGTCGACTGTTGACCTAATCAGGATTTGAGGGACTAAATTTGCTCTGTTTGACTTGAAACTTTATATGGAGATACTTTGGGATGTTGGTGACCCTATGGAACCATCTTGAGCCATTGATTCAATGATTTTCCATCGAATTAATCAAACCCTAGTTCAGAGCTTGTGTATAGGAGAGTGTGTTTAGAAGCTTTGTGTATTGATTTGAATGTGAGCAAGAGAAATTGTATGGGCAAATTTTGGGGTATGACAGCTGCCCCTGTTCAATTATCTTAAACCTGAAGATGTAGAGTGGTTTGTGTGCCAGTCGGTATCTGAAGGTGGAAGATGATTGAACACTAGAATACCAAGAAATTTGCCCTAGCTGAAATAGGGACTTTTGCCGGAGATGGGCTTAAAGATGCCATATGACTTGATAGGATTGAGGGTTAGAATGTGTCGTATGTTAGACTGTTTGCATCCTCAGATGTCTGGAAAACCGTGCGTTAGGTTGATGGATAGGTCGTGCGTTAGGCTACCCCATTTGCATCCGTAGATGTCTGGAAGACCGTGCGTTAGGTCGAAGAATGAATCGTGCGTTAGACTATTCTCAATTGCATCCTCAGATGTCTGGAAAACCGTGCGTTAGGTTGATGAATAAGTCGTGCGTTAGACTACCCAATTTGCATCCGTAGATGTCTGGAAGACCGTGCGTTAGGTCAAAGAATTGCATCCGTAGATGTCTGGAAAACCGTGCGTTAGGTTGATGAATAAGTCGTGCGTTAGACTACCTAATTTGCATCCGTAGATGTCTGGAAGACCGTGCGTTAGGTCAAAGAATTGCATCCGTAGATGTCTGGAAAACCGTGCGTTAGGTTGATGGATAAGTCGTGCGTTAGACTACCCAATTTGCATCCGTAGATGTCTGGAAGACCGTGCGTTAGGTCAAAGAATAAATCGTGCGTTAGACTTATCCAAATTGCATCCGTAGATGTCTGGAGCGCCATGCGTCAGGCGTTGCTTTGAATAAGATTCGCTTCTTTGTAATGTACCTGTCAAACATTGTTAGCTTTTATGTAATGTTATGATGCATGAACTATGTGCTTCTCAAAATAAATGAGGAATGTGTATGTGATGTATGAATATGTTTATGACTTATGATGCGTGTTTATGATTTATGATGTATGATTATGATCTGTGCTTCTCGGAACATCTCGATTGAGAAGATAAATCTCTATATCATTGTGAGTTTGATGTTTGATCTCGTCTTGAGGATGCTCAGCTGGGGATTCATGGTTTCCGCTTGAGGATGAAAGTAACTTGATGTATCCTGATTGGGGGTGAAATATACTAGTAAGCCATGTTGGAGAAGAGCAAAGTGTTGGAGAACCGGTAGTGTTGAAGATGTCAACTCTGTTGAGGAGCTATGTCTTTTATTGGACAAGAGCATTTGGAAATATCTTCTTAATGATTACTCTGTGGGGATGTGATTTTACGAACCTGGCTCTGTGGGGAGACATGGGCATCTTGAAAGTTGCCCCCAGTATTATAGTAACTACCATTTGATTCAGGGCACGCCACTGAGTATTGATCAAGATGTCAAACTGGACTTGCGTAGATTTGCCCCCAGCTAGTAGGAACTTTGGAAAGATTCGCCTCGCGAGGACTTTATGAGATATGCACTATGGGCGACATGCCCCTAGTAATCATAAACTTAGGACGATGCCCCTGACTGTTTTTGCTTCTGAGAGATTCTCGGAATCTTGATTTGATTGCCCCAGATTGATTGGGCAAAGCGTGTCATGCCCCTTGTATACGTAGGAGGCGTTGCTTCTCAGAGTAATCTCGTCTATCGGGATAACTTTCAGTCATTAGTTGTTTCATGTGCAAATTCTTTCTGTTGCTAACATTTGAAATTATGTAGCAGAATATGTTTAATAATGAATTCATGAGATGCAATGCGTACGTTTGTCTTGAGTTTTTTTTTTTTGAAAATCATTAAAACTGGATATGTAAAAGCATGATGTTTATAAAAACGTGATGTTTGTAAAAACGAAGTGTCGACTCAGCATTTGTGGTAAACCTTAAGAAGTCAGGATACCTTTTTTGTGACAGTATGCTTTCGAACTAACCATGCTTCAGTTAGGACTTTTAAGGGTTGTAACGTGGCTTGGTTCACGGTTTAAGAAACGAAGGATAAAGGCTCAAAATTTGATTGTACCCACCCCTCTTCGTGATGATCTTCGATCCTAAGCTCAGTTAATTCAACTTATGCATTCAGGTTCCAAGAGACTTTTGGATTTGCGCCTTTGATAATGTTGATGGTTCGCAAACAAAGAGAACTTTTGAGATGGCAGTCACTTCTTCCTTTTGGTAGTCACAACATTGTGTTGTTTAGGAATTTATTAACTTCTCTTCTTTCATTTTTTGATATCCCTAACTTTTGCCTGAACTGTCTGTTTTGAGTTTACAGTCAGCGGGGTGCCTTGATTTTTGCCTAAGTCATCTTTTTGATTTTTGACTTAGCAGGCTTTTCTTTATATATATGTTTCTTCATTTTTCATTCATTTTTTGAAAGATATTGACTGCCTTGTTAATGACTGATGAAACATCATTGGCTTTTGATTGACATCTCTAATGCTTCTTTGATGTATGCGGATGAACGCTTGTGACTGAAACATTTGTCGGAAGGTGTAAAAATAATGATTCTCTTAAAAATAGAATGCACAGCCAAATTAAATGAGAACTACCCTGCCCCAGGTTAAAAATGCGGTTTTTTGTACAAAAGAAAAACTTCTACTCCTTAGGCTCAAAGGGGTTGACGAGGGATTATCATCCTTATATCTCCACTGTTTTGGGAATTGAAATAATGCCTGTACATCGTCAACATAGTCCGTTCAAAAGCATACTGTATGAGGTTGCGGTATCGTTTTCGTCATCCTTCCTTAAAAGGCTTACAGCTTAGCAGGAGTTGAGTATCACAAAACATATGCAGAGTAAAGACATAATTTAAGAAAAGTGATAGCGAAATAATTTATTCAAGACAAACATATGCAATGCACTGATGATGATTATTAAAACAAATAATGTCTATCATAATTTGAGTGTTTAAACAAACAGGAAAGAACTTGCAAATGAAAGTAGATCTAATGATCCAAAAGTTTGTCCGTCGAGACGTCCATCAATCTTGTCATGACTAGGCATGGGAGCGGTGATCACCACAGGGGTGTCAGAAGGGTGGTGTTAGAATTCATTGGCTCGATTATCCTGAGCATCTAGATCATATGAGTGAATTGATTGTTGTGACTCAGTTGTCGTGATTCAGTTGTCGTGACTTTGTTGTCGTGATTCCATCATCGTGACTCAGTTGTCGTGACTTTGTTGTCGTGATTCCATTATCGTGACTCAGTTGTCGTGACTTTGTTGTCGTGACTCAGTTGTCGTGACTTTTTGTCGTGATTCCATTATCGTGACTCAGTTGTCGTGATTCCATTATCGTGGTCTTTTCTGATTTGAGTGTCATGATTAAATCTTTAATCGCACGCTTCAATGGTCTACCATCCTTTACACCATAACCAGGATTGTTCGAATAATAAGCGCATCTCGCATTGTAATTGTTCCCCAAGAATAGGAGTGCCTTCAATTCTTCTTGCCCCTTGGCCAAGTGAAAGATTATTTTTTGGAACTAGTTATTCTGAGCCTGAAGATTTTTGACTGATTGCTCGAGATTCATGATGCTGAAATAAACAGCGAGGAGGTGAGAAACCTGTGGTAGAAACCTGTGATGCGATGTTATGAATGCAAATGCAATGTTTTCAAGGATCTTTAGGAATTTAGATAGCAACATTAGAAAGTGATTTGGTCGCGTCTTTGTCTGAAGAAATCTGATTTTTGTATTTGAACGTTTTTCTTTGAGAATCAAGCTCACCATATCGAGTGGGTCATCGCCTCTGATTCGGGATACCTCTGAATTGGAAGGCACATGGCTAGAGGAAAATAAATCCTCTTGCCCCTTGATAGGTATGATGTCTCTGAACTAGAAGGCATACGGCCAGAGGAAAATAAATCCTCTTGCCCCTTGATAGGTGTAGAATCTCTGAATTGGAAGACATGTGGCCAGAGGAAAACAAATCCTCTTGCCCCCTGATGAGAAATTAGTCCTTGATAAGGGCATCTGAATTTGTGCTCCTTAAATTCCTAAGATCCTTGAAAGGGTTAGTTAACATGTGATGTTATGATGTCATGATGTCATGCGAATGTAATGCATTAAGCGAGACATAAGGTAATAAGGACGAAATGTCCTATTAAGCAAATCCCTCAAGGAAATAGAAGGGTTAGTAACATAAGGTAATAAGGACGAGATGTCCTACAAGCAAATCCTGCAAGGAAATAGAAAGGTTAGTAACATAAGGTAATAAGGACGAGATGTCCCACAAGCAAATCCTGCAAGGAAATGAAGGTTAGTAGCAAGCACAAACAAGTCACACAAGTCACACAATTTTTGGCTTAAGGCTTGCATGGAGTCTGATCAGGTGTCCTTTCCAAGGGTACTTCTATGGATAAGGAGATTTCTGCAACGGGTTCTAAAAGTTATCCAGAATTGTCAGCCCTTCTAAAGCACCCTCGGACATGATACATTCGCATCATGCAATGATACTTTGAGAAAGAACCTATCTGAATTGTAGTATCGGGTAGCGACTAGTCCTTAACATTTGTCAAGGGTAGTCCCCCCACTACGTTCCTAAAGGCCAGGATGGGTTAAGGGTAACTAAAGGTCCTTGAGCTCCGGCGCACCCACAGACACATACATAGACCCCCTTCATTTGAGAAAGGTGTGCATATGCTATGGAGTCCTAACTCAAGCGTGAACTTCATATTGACTCATCTCCCACATATGTGAAAGAGGTCGCCATGACTATGCCACTCCTAATCTTAAGTGTTCTTGAATCCGGGTATAGGATTCGTCCTTCAATTTTCCCAAAACTCCCCTGAAAGATAAAACAAACAAAGCAAACAATAGGAAACATTTAAGTGAATCCTAAACTTTTAAGGTAACCCCTCTTTTATCGAATAATCATCCCCAGCAGAGTCGCCAGTTCTGTAATACGGTGAACTGACTTTTTATAATCGAAAATGTTGCGGATAGCAAGAGTCGCCACCGACTTTTATTTTATCCAAACAAATTCGGAAAGGCTAAAAGAACAGGAAAAACCTTTTAAATAAAATAGGGTTCGGGGGGTAATTATGCAAAGGGAAGGTGTAAGGCACCCTTTGCATCCATGGTTTTCCATGGGCTCTTAATTGCTTTGCTCGTTTTGAAACCAAAAGTTTAGAAATGTATAGAAGATGAAGAAACAAGGACTTTAGCTCGTAAATGAGCGTAGCCTTGAAAGTGTTTAGAAAATAGTAGAAAGATGTTTTTAAACCAGAGCATGCAATTAAGGGCAAATTACCTGGTTAGATGAAAAATGTTCTTTTTAGCCTTTCAGGGTGAAAGGGTCTATCCTTGCCATGAGGGGGCAGGAAGCCTTTCGTTTGGAGGTTGAAGGGTCATCGAAGCATCCTTTGCCATAAGACTGTCCCATGCCATAGAGGGGCAGGTAGTCTAAGGCAAGGATCAGAATAAGCCTTATTCGTAGGCAACCAGAGGATACCTCAGCCATTTTCCGTAGGCAACATCCGAGGGTCGAGGTCAGTTGTGTATCGAAGGCAGCATCATTTAGGGTCGTGACCTTTTTATCGAGGCAACATGGCTGAGGTATCCTCGAATTCGAGGGACATGGCTTATTCTGCAAAAAACACAAAGGCAATAGGCAACAGGCAACAGGCAACAGAGAGGGTTACCCAAAAGCGTGCGTGTGTGCACCAATCACGTGATTATGTTCAGTTATGTTATCTTATAAAATTACGTGATGCTAATTCAATTAATAAGTTGCACTCCCTATAATTACTAACCACACAATAATATAACAATAATAATGGGGAAGGGAAATTGTAACCAGCGGAGGAGAGGGGAATAGAAACCAGCGGGATATAAAAAATAAAAGGCAAAAGGTTTAACACAAGTAATAATTGAAAATAGTGTTTAGGGTTACCAATACTCGTAGCTTTGGCAGTTGACAAACCCTGAAAATTGGAAAAGAAAGAATAGACAGAGGGGTGAGTGCATTATCGGTTCGGAGGCAAATGAGGTTAACCTTAATAAAATAAAAGATAAATAAATTAATAATGAATGATAAATAATACTTAGCTTTGATTTGGATTTGATCTGATATGGTTGGTTAGAGTCGGAGGAAACCTCGGGGGTAACCCTGAAAAGACAAGGCAGAAAGAGAGGGAGTGAATGTATGCACAGTTCAGAAATATAAGGACAAACCCTGAAATTAAAAAGGAAACAGAATAGACATCGAATAAATAAAATACTTAGCTTTTGTATTTTGATCGGGCGTGTTATCGGAGTGAACCATGTTGATAACCCTGAAAAGGCGAGGCAAAAACATTCAGTGTAGGGCATGCTCGTCATAAACCCTGATTAGGGCACAAATTGAATAAAGCAACACAAATCGATTTAATTAATTATTGGTTTTGCAACCTAATTAATTAAATCGGAGAAGGGAAAATAAATTAATCGGACAAAAAGCATTTTTTAATTTTTTATGAATTAAAATAAAAATAGAATAAATATAATATATTAAAGATATTAAAATAAATAAACCAATTTAAAATAAATTAGTAAAATAAAATAAAAATAAATAAAATAATTAGTATTATTATCATAAAAAAGGATTTTTA
The DNA here is from genome assembly GCF_029867415.1 of Vicia villosa. Classification (NCBI taxonomy): domain Eukaryota; kingdom Viridiplantae; phylum Streptophyta; class Magnoliopsida; order Fabales; family Fabaceae; genus Vicia; species Vicia villosa. The sequence continues at coordinate 344,906 of NW_026705036.1, forward strand.
GCAAAAATAGTTTTATTAGGAAAAGAAGAAGAAAAAAAAACAAAAAAAAACAAACAAATATATATATATATAAACATAACTAGAAGGATTATATAATTAAATATAAAAAATTAAAAAAAACTTAGCTTGAGATTGTATGTGGTGCAACGTAGGAGGTCCATGGTGGACTAGCGTCTCAGTACGCGTTGGATTCAGTCATGAATCAATCTAACAGCCTCGAAGTGACGGTGCATGATGATCTGCATGGGCTGGAGTATACATAATCCTGCTATTTGGAATTAAAAAAAATGTGTAGAGACCAAGGGTCGAACCCCCGTCCCTAAGATAACTGTCTCTCTTACCAATCCGGCTACGATGCCATTGTGTTTATCATATGAATTAAATGAAACTTATATAAAAACAAATAATAAAACAGAAAATTGGCGCGCGATTTGAATGGACGAATGGCACCATGCCACATCTTCATCTTCCCCAAAAGACCTGCAAATCGTCCCTTAGTTCTGCTACGAATTAGCTACGAAAAGTCCGTAGCTATTATACCTGCAAACTACAAAATCCTTATACGAGAATACAAATAAAAAACTCAGCCATGGTTAAGCTCGTATGGATCATTGGATCTCAATGGTAACTCTAATTTGTTCTGATTCAGCCTGCATAAAGAAAACCTATTTCGAAACCCTAAAACTCAATAATGGCAACACACGATATAGGCCCGCAAACATCCAATTAATCACCCAGAAATAATCCAAACATCATCACAAGCAAGAATATGAATTCAAAGGATATTTATGCATCATGATTTGGAGAGATCGAAAGAAAATTAGAAGGTGCAAACCGAGGCTTGTTGTTGGTGATTCTGGACGCGAATGACTTTGGAATCGATTCAAATAGCTTTAGAGAATACCCAGGAATGCATTTGGATCTTCAAAACTTCTTGATTCGATGCCAATCTTCAAGAACGCAACTCCACTTTTATTGACCTTTGAGTGCTCGGATTAGGGCTTTTTTGGCTGCCAATCTCCTCCCCTTAAGGGTCTGCAATGCTTTTGTATATATACTAGAGTGTTTTAGGTCAACAAAATTGGAACAAATCTTCATTGAATCAAGAATTGAATGTGATTGGAAATTTGATTGAAATTTGCCATGGATCCTTTCTATATTAGGCCAATCTTGGGATTCAAGCATCATGAACGAAATATACTGATTGGTGGGAGATATTTGATTCAATTCTTGACTTCAAATTAAAGAAAAATCAAATCTTGCATTATTTTTGTATTTTGTATAATTAAATCATGATTTTATTTAATTAAAATCATAAAATAATAAATAAAATAGCAAGAATAAAATGCTCCTAGTTCTAGCACGTGGATGGGCTTAGAATAAGGTTAGAACCAAAAGATTATAGGCCCATTTGGAAATTTTTAGAGTTTTGGCCCTTTTCCTTTCACATTTTTTTCTCAAAAATAGTCCAACTTTGACAAGGTGTATCTCCCTCAATTTTTGAGGTATGGAGGTGTTCTATGATATTTTGGAAACCTTGGAGAGTCCTCTAACCAATGTCTTTGGTTCCATGTCAAAATCTTTTTTCATTCTCATTTTATGACCTTTTGATGAAAGTGCCTTTTTGTTGACTTCTGAAAAGGACCTGTAATGTATGAAGCCATATCTCTTAAACCATTGACCTATGGGCTCTGATGGACTATTGGATAGAGGAATGAATTCTCTTCAAAATGAGCTTTGGTGGGAATTTTTCTGATGAAGTATGAATATTTGGTGAATTTTCGAAGTTTGGTTGACCTTTTTAGTTCATGCCCAAAATAGTAACTCTTGACATTTGACTTCTCTGATCTTTCCTTGCATCATCATGATCAACCCTTGATCAAATGATGATTTTAGGGTTATGAGGATGTTTGTTGACCAAATATCTTGAACTTTGACTATATTTTGACTTGAAATGACTGTTTTGCCCTTGAGAGTCGACTGTTGACCTAATCAGGATTTGAGGGACTAAATTTGCTCTGTTTGACTTGAAACTTTATATTGAGATACTTTGGGATGTTGGTGACCCTATGGAACCATCTTGAGCCATTGATTCAATGATTTTCCATCGAATTAATCAAACCCTAGTTCAGAGCTTGTGTATAGGAGAGTGTGTTTAGAAGCTTTGTGTATTGATTTGAATGTGAGCAAGAGAAATTGTATGGGCAAATTTTGGGGTATGACAAGTGTCAATGAAATCAAAGGCTTTCTTTATTAGAAACTGCGAAGTCAAACCCGGAAAATTTCCTTTGGTAGTCCAATTACTTTCTATTTCAGATTTCTTCAAGTGGATACTTGCTGCAATGACTGGTGATTTAGGAATGGCTTCCAAACCATTGAAAGGTATTTTGTCAGACACAGGAATACCCAAAAGATCGGCGTATTCTTCCAAGGTTGGTACCAACTGATAGTCTGGAAAGGTAAAACAACGGTAGACGGGATCATAAAACTGAACCAGAGTTTTGAGAAGTCCTTCATCAACATGAGTGTTCAAGATAGGCAAAAGCTTTCCATGGCTTTTCCTAAAATCAGAGGGATTTTGTACAGAAGATGCTAACTCTTTCAGCCTTTCCACATTAGGCATTTTGAAATCATACTTTTTGGTATGCCTTTTTACCCACTCCATAACTTAATCCTATAATGTTTGCAAAGAAAACTCTCTAAATTTTTTTTGGAAAAATCATGTTTTTATGGAAAAAGATGGGTTTTTTTTAATGAATGTATGAATGCATGGATGCGTGGATGCCACATATTCAAACATGGTAAAGCAAACATGGTAGTTCAAACATAGTAACGCAAACATGGTACTACAAACATGGTAATTCAAACATAGTACACATAGGTTCAAAGGTCCAGCGTCACGAGCATGAGGTCAGAGAACCAAACATGGGATAGTACTAGGGTTTATCACCTGCAAAACATGTTCTACTGATACGTCAGAGTCTACATTTTTCTTTCGGATATTACCGGCTTGCACAACTGAACTTGTGAGCTAGAAATATTCTCAAGAAAAACTCGTCTGAGTGTGGTTCTCCGCATGACAACTATCCAAGTCTTCACCTGGATCGTTTCTGCACCACGTCCTAATAAGGCCAGGATGGGTTGGGGTTCTACAGCCAACTCAGCTTCTACAGTTCAATGAAAGCAATAATGTCTTCGCAACTGAACTTGCTAAACATATACTACCAACAAGGAACCTCCACTGAGCGGAAGGATTCTCATGCTGACTTTTTAAGGACTGAACTCCTTGTATGCCATACATGACTATACCCTCCACCTAATTCTTATGTGTACTTAATCCGGGTTAGGATTTGTCCATAATGTATCACTTGTAACAGAATCACACAAGTAACAGAACCAAGGAACTACACATGTAACAAGAATAAAATAAAACATAACAAATAGAAATAACCCTTTCTTTGGAAACAATAAAAAGATGTTCCCCAGTGAAGTCGCCATTTTGCTGTCGCGGGCGAAAAATCGTTTTTGTGTTCCTCTTTTTTGTGGATGAGACACCTGATGCCTTCTTTGGGCTCGAGTGCTCAAAAAAATGATTTTTCTTTTGTACCGACCAAACTTTTTATTATTTCCAAAGGAGGAAAAGGAAAAAAGCTGCAATAACCTAAAAGTGGGGGGAGAGATCTTTGGGTAAGAGGGTTGGTTATACGAAGGGAAGGTATTAGCACCCAACGTATCTATAGTACTCTATAGGTTTCTTTGTTATGTTTTATTCCATTCTTGTTGTGGTGGAGGTTCTTGTGAAATAGGTGGGACCTAAGGTGTTTGTTTGATTATGCTCGCAAAGATCATCGCGATCCTCTGCATACATATCCCCTAAAGGGAATCAGAGCATCTGTAGCTCGGGGTCTACGGGTGCTAAGGTTTGAATGGTTTTTTTTGTTTTGTTTTGCTCGCCAAGGATCGACCTTGTGCCTACGTATTCTCAAAGGGATGTTGAGAAAGTCAGAGCAATCGTAGTTCCCACTTATGCTAGTGGAAGCAAAGAAAAATAGACAAATGTCGTCTAAATGCTAGATGTATCTAATCTATATCATCACATACATCTATTTGATTTTGTTTAAAAAATCTTTTCATTATAAGCCCGGGGCCATGCCACTTAGGGTGCTTAGAATGATAAAGATGTTTTTGTTTAACCAGCCTTGTGGCAAAAACTTTCAATGAAGTCAGCCTTGTGACAAAAAGTTTTAATTAATCAGCCAGCCTCGTGGCAAAAGTTTCAATGAAGTCAGCCTTGTGACAAAAACTTTGATTAATCATCCAGTACGGTGGTAAAACAGTTTGATTGATTAGCCAGCCTTGTGGCAAAAAGAAATTTGATTGATTAGCCAACCTTGTGGCAAAAAAGTTTGATTGATTGATTGATTGTTTGTGATGATATAAAAGAGATACTCCTAGTATAGAGATGAAAAATGTCTAATCTCCTAGGGTATTTGATTTGGATATTGGGGATGCTTATAAGAAGCCCGTGGGTCCTTGTACGAAGCCCAAGAGGAGGCTATCCGAGGGTCCTTGCATTGTAAGCCCAAGAGGAGGCTATGGGAGGGACAATCCGGGGTCCTTGCATTGTAAGCCCAAGAGGAGGCTATGGGAGGGTCACTCGTTTGTACAAAGCCCAAGGGGAGGCATGGTATAGTTGGTTTGAGCTCTTAGAGCGATTTCACCGGGAAACCATACTCTATGTCCTAACCTAAACTAGTGGAGATTCTTTGCACGAAGCCCAATAGGAGGCTATGGGGAACCTAGTGTTGTACTAAGTTGAATAAGCATATATAACACAAACACACATATGAACAAGTACGAACAAACATGAACAAGTACATGAACAAATATGAACAGTTATACATATATGACAGAGTGTGTGTATATAATGGAGTTTATGAAGGAAATATACCTGTAAGCATGATCCATTTGTATACACAGGGCTCGGGACTCACACTCGAGGAGAAGTCCATTTGAATTTATTCAACAGCTATGTAAACAGGTATTTACAAAGGGGCTCGGGACTTATACCTACATGGAGGCCCATGGTATATTTTTGGGAAGATTTAAAGAAACCTTCATTTTTGGTTTGTTATTAAAGTTAAAACAAATAGATTGAGCTATGTACAAAAGGCGTACAATGAAATACCTAATTTCATGTACTAGAGTGGGTATGTACAAAGGGGCTTGGGACTTATACCTACGTGGAGGCCCGTGTTTTATTTACAAAACATGGTTGACGCGTTGTTTGAAAAAAACGGTTTGAAGATTTTTTTTGAAAGAGTTTTCTGTACAAAGAAAAACTGTATAAAGAAAAGGAAAGGGACTTATACTCTCTAATATTCGAGAGGCCCATGTTTTATTTTCATAAAACATGGTGGATGGTTTAAAAAAGAGTTGAAAGATTTGTTTGTTAAAAAAACTGTTTGGAAGTTTATTTGGAAAAAAGTTTTCTGTTAAAACAAAAACTGTATAAAGAAAGACGAAAGGGACTTATACTCTCTAATATTCGAGAGGCCCCACATCGTTTTGAAAATCAATTGATCAATTAAAAAGATTTAATCAATAGTTTCCTTTGAAAATAAAAAAGAAATGATTTACCGTTTTTGAAACGAATCGTGATCGCTCGTTTTTAAAACGATTTGAATTTTGAAAGAAATCAATTTAATCGAGATAAACAAGAAGATTGTCTTCAACGAACATTTAGATGATTAGGGTTTGCTTCAAAAAATATTTACAAGTGATTAAATTTGAAAATCAAATGAAAAATAATATTTAAAAGTATTAAAATTTCTTAAAACAAGTCATTTTAAAACTATTAAAAAATGTATCAAATAAATATTTTTTGATGATTTTTTTTGATATTCTTAAAATATGTATATTAAATAAGAAGTGTTTAAAAAATGAAGAAAAAATAAGTTAATTTGATGTATTAAATAATTAAATGAAGTTGTGAAGAATTTGAAAGAAAAAAGTGTCAAAAAAATTGGTTTTGTCTTCCAAAGGGCTTGAACCCACGCCCTCTCTCTCACATGCCAAAACCTGGACCAACTGAGCCACGCTTGTGGCTTGTTAAACATACGCGTTCAATAAAATATATTTTCAATCAATTTCCAAAAACCTTTGAACCAAATCTGGCGCCAAGAACAAACCCTCAACAAGAATTTGAAAATCTTCGAAACTGAATGAAATTGATCAAGTGAAGGGTCTATCTCACTCGTTTTTTCATAAGGAACATGATGGTGATCTTTAATTTCATTTATTTTTGCTCTAAGATGATTAATTCTCTGATGAACACGAAGAACCCTAATTCTGAGATTGATCATGAAATCGTGTATAATTGATGAATTGTGAAATTGATTGAGGGCTATTGATCAGTGATAGTGCAGAAACAAGATAGCAACTCAATTTTTCATTTATGATGCATGTATGTATGAGTTTGAAGTTCAAGAGAGCTTACCTTCAAAAACGGCCAACTGAGAATCGAATTCTGCAATAGAGGTGTTACAGAAGTTGTTTGATGATCTGGATAGCTTCAATGGACCTTATGGAAGGTGTCTGGATGCTTGGAATCATCTGAATTCATCTGGGCATGGCTATGGTACCCGACCTGCATAAGCTTGGAGTGAGAATCGAATCTGATGATTCTGAGGTTATTGGCTATATGTGATGGATTGGATAGTTCATATGTGATATATGGATGATGTTAGAAGCATTAGTTTGGACAGAAATGAGCTTGTGTGGATTTTGGCATGATAAGGCTCATTTGATGTTCATATGGAGGTTGAAAAGTGAATCTGAGTTTTGGGGTGATTTGGGGTGTGTGAGTGGTTCAAACACATCCCATATGATGTTTATGAGTTGTTAGAACCATCACTTTGGCCATAACTTCAATGATTTGGAGGTTGAGTTTTCTACCTCTTTGAAAACTATGAAACTTGCAATTCAAGAAAGAAGAGAGAAAACCTATAATTGTGAGGTTTTGGTGTGAATTTGGAAGTGATTTGCACCTCTATTTATAGGCCAAGGATTCTGAACTCCAAGCTTTTGCAAGTTGATCAAGAATGATGATTTGGCTTAAGAGATAAAATGGAATCTTTCACATTAAATGCAAATGGTTAAAGTTACTAAACCATGGTTAAATTCCAAGCTTCCTATCCTCTTCCATTCTGATCTTCAAATCAGAAAATATCATTCAATTATTGCCTCTATGTATCATTACTTGCATTATTTGGCAAAATGGTTCATAACTTAGTGAAAATGGCTTGAAATTTCAAGTGAAAATGATCACTAAATGCATAATTCAAAACCATAGCTATGCTCCATATTTTTTCATGCTCTTGGACATTTTGGAAAGCTCATGTTACATACTTCAAAACCCTAGTTGAAAGTTTCTTCAAGACCCTTAAGGAAGTGGGTGAAAAAGATCCATGAACTTTGAAGAAAATGAGATTTCAAGTGAAACTTTCAAAAAGTACCAACTTTGAAGCACCATATCTCTTAAATGGTTGATCTTATGGAAAAAATTTATATGTGTCAAAGTTGTTTATTGGATCAAAATCTACAACTTTCATGTTGGAAGTTTTTTTCAGTTTGTAGGTGAAATTTTGAGTTATTCCCTTCCAAAGTTTGGAAAAAACCATGAAAAACACTTAGAAAATTTTCTAAGTATGAAAGTCAAACTTTGACTTTTTGATTCTTGATTGATTTTCTTGATTTTTCTTGATCAAATGACTTCTCATATCATATATTGATGATTTAAAACTTCAAAAGTCATGGTTGACCAAAATTCCCCAAAAGTCAATGGTGATCTTGTACAGTTGACTTTTTCAGACGAACCGCGTTTCTGGAGATTTCAAATGAAACATGCTATCCTCACCATATGAATGGTATGAATGAATCACATTGAAGCATTAGAGGATATTGAGTCATGTTTTGAGTTGTGGCACCATGTCCTGATTAAAAAGTCAGTTGTTCAGTGAATTAGGTCAAAAAAACCCTAATTGTCGACCTGATGAAATTGATGTCCGTGGATCTTGAATTGAGACACAATCTTCATTGGATATTGTCATAGGGATTATTTGAAGATGATTGAAACCTTTGATTGACTTCCTGGGGGTTTTTAGGGTTTCCCAAATGTGATCCCTGATTTCAGTCCCTGATAGTTCAAAACCCTGATCTGAGGATTTGTCTGATCAATCTTTGTGTAGGAGATGTTATGAGCCAATGGATTAGGTCAAAATGATGCACTTGAGGTCTTGATATCATGTCCCAAGTCATTATGTCAAATCCTGAGCTAAAGTCAGGAGTGTACTATCTTCAGTCAAAACCCTAATTCAGTCGATTCAGAGCCTTTGAGCTTGTTGAGATGGATCTCTGAGGACCAAATGTTGATTGCTGATGAAGATAGTTCTTTTGAGATGAAGGGAGAACAAAACCCTAATTGATTGTTACTTGTACTGATGAGTGATTTCCTGATTAAATCCTGCTGAGTCACAAGTAGCAAACACAAGCTATGCAATTTGTTAGAGATGCAAATGATGCATATGCAGATGATATGAGGTGGTATCTTAGGTCAAAAATTGGGGTATGACAATCACCTACAATCCTCTTTAGCTTTGCGCCAATTCGGATATGCAAGGAGCAACGGTCCTCATGACATGATTACCCGTGGCATTGTGTTTGATTACGAGAATGATTCCCATGGACACCGACGAAGGTTCATACATGCATGGGGCAGTGTCTATAGAATAGAAAGCAAAACTTTGGGGCAATGGAATTCTATTCCTATGGAATCTTACCTCAGATGGGTCCGTACTCATGCTCAGAAACTCACCATGCCATATCCCGCTGTTCTACCTGTGACTATTGAGCCAGAGGTCGAAGGAGACGAACCTCAAGTTATTCTACACCCGGATATGCCAACTGACCTAGAAGAGTTGCAAAAATCTTGGGTTCAACTCAAAGAGGAAAGAGACACCTTCAAAGCACACTGTCAAGACAATGAGAGAAGGATATTGGAGCTCACCGGACAGCTTCAAGAAGAACAGCAGATCAACACATTCCTGGGGGCAAAGAGAAAGCGTCCATGGGAGACCTGAGGGATCATTCATTTCTGTTTTGTAAGCCCAAATGAGGCAAAAAGGAAAAAAAGCAAGAAAAAGAAATAAATTGTTTAACTAATGTTTGTTTCTTCTGTGTTTTAACAAATCTAAACTCTAAGATCCTTGAAAACATTGCACACACATTTCATTCATATACACTGCATTCACATACATTGCATTCATATACATTGCATATACATTTCATACATTTGCATATACATTTCATTCATATACATTGCATCCATTCATACACATTTCATAACAGGTTCACATGACGGATTTCTCATCTCCTCGCTGTTTATTTCAGTCAGAAGAGATGGAATCTGAGACAAGCATCAAGAACCTCGAAGCACAGAATGCCCAAGTTCAAGTGGCAATTCTGGAACTGGCAAAGGGGCAACAAGAACTGAAAGCCCTGATAATCAAGAAGAAAAAGAAGCCCAAAGGATCTGTAGGCTTGAGTCACCTGAAAAGGAAGATCAAAATCCCAGTCAAAAAGTCCAAAAAGCCACCGATCCCTGAAACAGTCGGTGATGATGAACAAGGAGACAATCACAGCAACCAGGGTTCTGCTAAACCCTCTCTCTCTTCCAATGAAGAAGATGATCATTCTGGGGACGAACCGGATGATGACAAGTACCAACAGCTGGAAGAACATATGAAAGCTATGGAGATACAAAAAATACCTGGCTTAGATTTCAATGATCTGGGACTCATCTCGGATGTTGTTATCCCTCCAAAATTCAAAGTTCCTGTCTTTGCAAAATATGATGGATTTTCTTGCCCAAAACTACATCTGAGATCCTATGTGAGGAAGATACAACCTCATACAACAGATAGCAAATTGTGGATTCACTTCTTCCAAGAAAGTCTGTCGGGTACACAACTCGAGTGGTACTACCAGCTGGAAAATACCAAGGTTCATACTTGGGAAGAATTAGCTGCTGCTTTTTACAAACAGTACCAATACAATGCTGATCTTGCACCAACCCGTACTCAACTAAGGGGCATGTCCATGGCACCAAAAGAAAGTTTCAAAGGATATGCACAAAAGTGGAGAGATATGGCTGGAAGGGTTCAACCACCCTTATCTGATCGCGAGCTAGTCGACATGTTCATGGGCACTTTAACTGGCCCTTTCTATAGTCATTGGCTGGGAAGCTCATCATCAGGTTTCACTGACTTGATATTGACCGGAGAACGTGTCGAAAGTGGCATTCAAAATGGAAAAATTCAAATAGGCTCCTCCTCTGGTACTACAAAAAGGCCCATCAGTGGGAGAAATGAGGTCAATACAATGCAAATTCAGAAAGGTCGCAAAAATGAGCATCACCAATCTGTAGGGGCAGTTCTGATCTCCGCATCTGCGCCTCAAAAAGATCAACAGCCAAAATATACGCGTCGACCAGATGCACCAAGAAGAAATTTCACCAGAATCAACATGCCAATCTCTCAGGCATTGCAACATTTGCTAAAAGCAGATCTGATCACATTAAAAGATCCTCCAAAGAATGTCAACACATCCTCTCCGAGTTATCGCCCTGATGCAACATGTGCCTATCACTCAAACTGTCCAGGACATGACGCAGATCACTACTGGGCCCTGAAAAATAAAATACAAGATATGATAGATGCTGGGGAAATTGAGTTCGACCCTCCAGAAACTCCAAATGTCATCACTACACCTATGCCAAAGCATGACAAAACTGTTAACGCTATCCTGGACACTGTTTACATCTATGATGTGAACGAATTATCAACTCCACTCTGCGAAGTCAAAGGAAAGCTAATCCAAGCTGGTTACTTTCCAGGATGTGACCCCGATTGCTTTTATTGCTCATACCTTCCCAATGGTTGTGAAAATCTGATAATGGGAATTCAAAAGTGGATGGATCACCGTATCATTATGTTTGAGAGGCTCCCTTCTATGGACGTATTATGCGAAGTCTTTACAAGCGGGATAAGAATAGAGGATGTCTCAGTGATCTCCAGTTTACCATTCAAAATCTCTGCCAAGGCTCCGTTCAAAATTTCTGCTACACTCAAAGTGGCATCAGTAGTCATTGCTAGTCCAACTCCATTTCCATACTCCTCAGACAAAGTTGTCCCATGGGGTTACGACACTAATGTTTATGTCCATGGAGTTAAACAGAATACCTTGACTGAAGAGGCCGCAAAGTTAACTACTCCAACTGTGGATAATATTGTGGGTACCAGCAAGATCACGAGAAGTGGAAGAATCTTTTCACCAGAAATTTCTCCAAATGTTGCTGCTGGTCCCGTCCGGGTCCCAGTTCCTAATCAAGATGACAGCGCTCGAGGCAAAGAGCCACAAGTTGAACAAGTTCAAACCCCGGTGGAGATCACTGCTGAGGATCCATCAAAGCAAGAAATGGAGGAAATATTGAAAATCATCTGCAAAAGTGATTACAATATTGTTGAGCAACTGGGGCACACCGCTTCAAAAATCTCAATGCTATCTCTGCTAAAATATTCAGAAGCTCATGCCAAAGCTCTGATGAAGTTCCTGAAAGCTGCGCATGTGCCTCAAGAGATCTCAGTTGACCAATTTGAGAATTGTGTTGCCAATTTAACCGTGAATAATGGCCTCGGTTTCTCTGATGTGGATCTAACCCCTGCTGGAAAAAATCACAACAAAGCCCTACATATCTCCATTGAATGTAAAGGCACCACTCTATCTCATGTGCTAGTAGATAACGGTTCTTCTTTGAACGTGTTACCGAAAACAGTACTAGAAAAACTTGACTTCGAAGGAATTGTGTTACAACCAAGTGATGTTGTGGTAAGAGCCTTTGACGGGTCAACGAGAACGGTATACGGAAAAGTGAATCTCCCAATCAGAGTGGGTTCTCAGATCTTTGATTCTATCTTTTACGTAATGGAAATTCACCCCGCCTATTCCTATTTACTTGGACGCCCTTGGATACATGGGGAAAACGCTGTAACTTCAACCCTGCATCAGAAGTTAAAATATCCAGTAAAAGGAAAGATTGTCACAGTCTATGGCGAAGAGGAATATGTGGTTAGTCACCTAAGCAATTCCAAATATGTTGAGTTGGAGGACAAATTCATCGAAACTCCCTGCCAATCTTTTGAGGTGGTCTCTCCAGATGTCTCTACCAACAAGCATATTCCTGCTACTCCAACTACAACTATGGCTTCTCTCAAAGATGCCAAAGCTGTGATTGAACAAGGTGATTGCACATCATGGGGACAGCTTCCCGATATACCCTACAAGTCCGACAAGCTAGGCCTGGGCTATGATAGTGGAAATCAAAAGAATGATCAAAGTCCTCGTTCTGGAGGATTAATGTCACACTTCGTCAGCCAAGAAGTAAACGCCATTGAAGATGAAGGAGTGTTCTTGAACCATATCATTCAGCCATATCCAGATGAAATTCCACCCATTATTTCCATGGGAATGTGGGATGCTGTGGGAGAACCAAGTGGCAGGTATAATTATCAGTATACCGCACCTCAGAATTCTTATATTGCTATGGAAGACATTACCCCAACTGGATGGGGTGATCAATCTGAAAATAACAAAAGTTTCACAAGTCCCAATGCTGAGCAATATCAAAATCCACCTAAAGAAATATGGGATACGCTAGGAGAACCCAGCGGCAAATATGACTATATGGTGAAATATTCTGCTCCTCCGAGCTCACAAATTGCTATGGAGGATATTGTCCCAACTGGATGGGATGAACATTACGATGACAATTTCACTCTTGAAGAAGCCAGGGAAATACCAAATAACGAGGGTTGCTTTCTGTCAGAATACACTCCTCACCAGGATGCACAAGTCTCTATTCAAAACATCATCCCGACTTCATGGGACGGCCTTATCGAGCATCTTGCTCAGCCAATAGAAATATCTCAGCCTGGGCTCTCGTATCCAGCAGAGTATATCGCCTATCCCGAAAGATCACCGGCTCATTTCCCCACTAACGAAATCAATGCTGTGGAAGATGAAGGAGACAACTGCAAATGGAACAGCTGGATACTCCCTGCTCACAACAATGGATTGAACAACTGGAAAGCTGAGGATGTGATCTCCTTTGACCACGAGTAAATGCCATTTCCTGTTTTCTTTGTGTATATTGTACAAAGATAAAAATGGTTCCTGAACTATCAAACCATGAGCTTGAAAGCCGTGTGCCTTGCCCGAAGCGCACTGGTCCTTTTATAAGGGCTTATCATATCATGATCATGTGCATTCAATACAATCATGGGACGCTTGCATATTTAAATTTTGTGATCCTTTTTCTTTCTTTCTTTGTTTTCAAATAGCTATGTTTTTTTCACATACACTCACATAAATAAAATGCAGATTCACATACACTTTGGATCCAGTCAATAACGATTCTGCTATTGCCCACCATGACTTTGAAAATCCGATCTACCAAACTGAGGACGAAAGTGAGGAAGATTGTGAAGTACCAAGAGAACTTGCAAGGCTGCTAGAACAAGAAGACAAGGCCATACGGCCTCACGAGGAGCCAATTGAGGTCATCAACTTGGGCAGCAACGAAGAAAAGAAGGAAGTCAAAATAGGGGCTGATTTAGAACACAACATCAAGCAAAGACTGATTCAAATGCTGTGAGACTACGTAGAGATATTCGCCTGGTCCTACGAAGATATGCCAGGCCTTGACACGGGCATTGTAGTTCATCGCCTGCCAATCAAATAAGGTAGCACTCCAGTCAAACAGAAACTACGAAGGAGTAGGCCTGATATGTCAAAAAAGATCAAAGACGAGGTTGAAAAACAGTTCAATGCCGGATTCCTAAAAGTTGTAAGTTATCCTCCTTGGATAGCTAACATCGTGCCTGTACCTAAAAAAGATGGGAAAGTCAGATTGTGCGTGGACTACAGAGATCTGAACCGGGAAAGCCCCAAAGATGATTTCCCTTTACCACACATCAATGTACTGGTTGACAATACCGCACAATGCAAGGTATTCTCCTTTATGGACGGATTCTCAGGGTACAATCAAATCAAGATGGCACCCGAAGACATGGAAAAAACAACCTTCACAACACCCTGGGGAGCCTTTTGTTACAAAGTAATGCCCTTTGGTTTAAAGAACGCAGGAGCAACCTATCAACGTGCAATGGTAGCTCTGTTTCATGATATGATTCATTAGGAGATAGAGGTGTATGTCGATGACATGATTGCAAAATCCAACATCGAAGAAGAACATCTGGGTCATCTACACAAGCTGTTTGACAGACTCAAGAAATACAGGTTGCGACTGAATCCAAATAAGTGTACCTTTGGAGTAAGATCCGGCAAACTCTTAGGTTTCATCGTCAGCAGCAAAGGTATTGAGGTTGATCCCGCCAAGGTCAAAGCCATTCAAGAAATGCCTATACCTCGTACCGAGAAACAAGTCAGAGGATTCTTGGGACGTCTGAATTACATCGCCCGATTTATTGCCCACATGACTACTACTTGTGTGCCGATCTTCAAACTGTTGAAGAAAGATCAAGTGGAAAGGTGGAATGACAAATGCCAGTTAGCCTTTGACAAAATCAAAGAGTATCTCCAAAAACCCCCAATCTTGTTGCCACCTGTGGAAGGCAGACCTCTGATAATGTACCTAACTGTGTTAGAAGACTCAATGGGATGTGTACTAGGACAACATGATGAGCCCGGCCGAAAGGAGCACGCAATCTACTATCTTAGCAAAAAGTTTACCGATTGTGAAACAAGATACTCACTACTCAAAAAAACTTGCTGTGCCTTAGCTTGGGCGGCTCGCCGACTAAGACAGTACATGCTAAATCACACCACTTTCCTAATCTCCAAAATGGATCCTATCAAATACGTGTTCGAAAAATCTGCTCTCTCTGGAAGAATAGCAAGATGGCAAATGATCTTAACAGAATATGACATTCAATACACTTCACAAAAAGCAATCAAAGGAAGTGTGGTAGCTGATCATCTGGCTCATCAAGCAGTGGATGATTATCAAGCATTGAACTTTGACTTCCCAGACGAAGACATTATGCTAGTCAATGACTACAAACAACCAGGACCAGAAGAAGGACCCGAGCCAGGATCCCGGTGGACTATGGTTTTTGACGGAGCTTCTAATGCACTTGGCAATGGCATCGGAGCTGTGATCATTTCCCCCGCAGGAGGTTATACACCATTCACTGCCAAATTATGCTTCAACTGCACTAACAATATAGCTGAATACGAAGCATGTATTCTGGGTCTTAAAGCTGCAATCGATCTAAGAATCAAATTCCTGGAGGTCTACGGAGACTCTGCCTTGGTAATCTACCAAGTCAAAGAGGAATGGGACACGAAGCACCCGAATCTAATTCCTTACAAAGAATATGTGCTGAGTCTGATTCCTTACTTCGAAGAAATCACTTTTGAACACATCCCACGCGAGGAAAATCAACTAGCTGATGCCTTAGCTACCATGTCGTCCATGTTCAAAATCAGGTGGGACAACGAGGCGCCGATAATCACCATTTACAGACAAGATGAACCATCCTATTGCAATGAGATCAATGCCGAAGGAACAGAAGAAAAACCATGGTTCCATGAAGTAAAAAAATATCTCGAAGCTCAAGAGTACCCTGAAGGGGCATCCATTAACGACAGAAAATTTCTAAGGAGATTTGCAGCCAAATTCTTTCTAAGTAATGGAACCCTATACAAACGCAACCATGACTCGACTTTACTTCGTTGTGTAAACAAGAAGGAAGCAGAACAGATCATGGGAGACATACATAATGGTGCCTTCGGTACTCATTCAAGTGGACATACAATGGCTAAAAAGATCCTAAGAGTAGGTTATTACTGGTCTACCATGGAAACAGACTGCCATCACCACTCCCAAACCTGTCACAAATGCCAGATATATGCTGACAAAGTACATGTACCTCCAGTTCCTTTAAACGTCCTGACGGCTCCTTGGCCTTTTGCAATGTGGGGTATTGATATGATTGGAGAAATCAAACCCACTGCTTCCAACGGACATCGCTTTATCCTGGTCGCTATTGACTACTTCACAAAGTGGGTAGAAGCAACCTCATTTGCTTCTGTCACCAAGAATGTGGTGGCCCGATTCATCAAATACAATCTCATTTGTCGGTATGGCATCCCTGAACGGATTATCACGGACAATGGCACAAATTTAAACAACAGAATGATTACTGAACTTTGCACACAGTTCAAGATCAAGCATCATAATTCCTCTCCATATCGACCAAAGATGAACGGCGCGGTGGAAGCTGCCAACAAGAACATCAAGAAAATCATACAAAAAAAGACAGTAACCTACAAAGACTGGCATGAGATGTTACCTTTTACTCTTCATGGTTATCGCACATCTGCGCGTACTTCAACAGGGGCAACTCCATTCTCCTTAGTCTATGGTATGGAGGCAGTTCTTCCAATTGAAATTCAGATTCCTTCCCTAAGGATTATGAAAGAAGCCGGTCTAGACGAAGACGATTGGATTCAAACACGGTTGGACCAGATAAACTTGATTGATGAAAAGAGGCTCGCAGCTATTTGTCATGGTCAGCTATACCAAAAGCGTATGATCAAAGCCTTCAGCAAAAAAGTCAAAATTCAAGCATACCAAACTGGTGGCTTGGTTGTCAAACGCATCATCTTACCACAAGGTGATCCCAGAGGCAAATGGACTCCCACCTATGAGGGACCATTCGTAATCAAGAAAATATTCTCCGGCGGTGCCATGTTGCTTACTACCATGGATGGCGAGGATTTCCTACACCCTGTGAATGCGGACATAGTCAAAAAATACTTCGCTTAAAAAATAAAAAAGACAGCTCGCTAAGTTGAAAACCTGAAAGGGCGACTTAGGCAAAAAAAAAATGAGCGCCTCGGTGGATTGAAAACCCGAAAGGGCGGTCCAGGCAAAAATTAGAGACTAAATAAAATCATCGCGGTAGGCTGAAAACCTGAAAAGGAAGCCTAGGCAAAAGTTAGGGAATAAAGTGTACAACTATGTTCCGTTCAGCTGTCTACTCACCGTCAAGATTCAACACATCAAAGATACCGATCAGTCTAATTACTTTCTTCCAACAAGTGAGGGATGAGATGCTCGAAGACAGATTGGCAATAGCAGAATTGAAACTTGACTGGATCGTTTTCACATAGCTATTTATCTTTATAAATATTTTTCAAAGCTTTATGGCAATTTCCTACTTCTAGGATTGTTGTCTCCCTGTGCTTATCAGCCTACCATGGCTCTTTTTAAAAAATCAATGCAGCTTAGGCTCAAAATCACCATTTTCACTTTTTCTGTTTTGAATACGTAAACGTCCCAATGATAATTTTGAATGAACATGTGCATTTGAATATGATTGATGTTTACCAGGAAAAACAGGAATAGCATTCAGGTAATGTCCCAATCATCTGGACATCATCCCATCAGAAGAAAAATCCCTAAGAGAAACACACTTCTCAGCAAATTCCTCAATAAGATTTTCTCTCCAAAAGAAGTCTTATCCCCCAACAGGGTTGTTCCAGATTACTATCCTCAGAAGGTGTGATCTCCACACCGGGACTTGGTCAGATAGTGCATCGGAGGATTATGCATCTTCCCCATTCCCACTTAAAAGGGCATCAAAATCAGAACTTCCAACTACCTTTCATTCCCAAGCGGTAGTCAAAGATCCTTGAACAGAGTACCATGGTCCTCAAAGAAGTCTTATCCTCCAGCCGAGGGTACTCAAACAAGACAAGAGATCATCACAATATAGTCATATCCAGATGGCTAGCGGAGATTTACCTTCAAACCAGAAGCTTGACACGCTCAAGTCATATATCACATATCATACATCATACATCATATTCACACATCATATTCATACATCATGCATCATATATTCATACATCATACATCATATATCATATATCACACATCATGCATCATGCGCATATTCATACACATATTCATACACAACATAACATGCATATTTCTCCTCTAGCTCGAGAATATCTCACATTACATGCATCATAAACATTGCATATCACTAACTTGATTTTTCAGGTAGACAGATATCTTCAACAAAGATGTTCTCAATCACATGCAGTGTTCACCTGAATTCCATGAACGGTTCTCTCAGATATAATCAAACCGAAGATTCATTCTGATCACTTACCAACTCAAAAACAGACATCACAGATCTAAAGTCGATACCTCAGACGGTTCCAGAACGATCTAGCATCGAAGATCTAAAGTCGATACCTCAGACGGTTCCAGAACGATCTAACATCGAAGATCTAAAGCTGATACATCAGACGGTTCCAGAACGATCTAACATCGAAGATCTAAAGCTGATACCTCAGACGGTTCCACAATGATCAACTTCCAAAATCTAGATCGGAAAAACTTTGGACAAGTTCCGTAACAATCATCCTCCAAGACTTAAAGCGGTAACCTTGGACGGTTCCGAAACAGTCAACACCAAGACTTTCAAATCCTTCATCAAGATATAATCAATGGATTCATTCTGATGAACAGACCATCAACACAATTGCCGGGTGGCATCTGAAAGCCCATCTCAGGTAATGTTTCAATCTGCCAACAACATTTCGCAGACGACATTCAAATGCAACTTCCAACATCTCTTCTGATCAAGGTAAGTGCAAATTTTCAGGGCATCTAAATATTCAATCATCTTCCACCTTCAGATTTCAGACAATCTCTTCAGGTTTAAGAAGATTGAATAGGGGCAACTGTTATACCCCAAAATTTGCCTGCATCTTTTTTCAAGAAAACTCCAATCTAAAAATTAAGAGTCTCACATAATCATGGATTTTTTATTTCAATAAATATCCTGACATGTGAAATACTTAGTTTTTAGAATTTTTCTTATACAGTATTTTGGCTTGCAGTTGAATTTATTCTTACGCAAACGCCAAATACTGTTTATTACTTCACACATGCTATTTATTTATTTACAGATAAATAGTACTGACACAATTGGTACAGAGTTAAATCTTTTGCAGGCGCAGAATCAGGAAACTCAGACTGTACTGGTAACAAGTAGATTATTATTATCTATTGTTTCCCATTAATTTTTGTACTATATTCCCTTATTTTCAAAAATATTTTCAAATCTCTTTTTCAAAAAATCAAATCCTAACTTTATCCTATATATCTCTCTTTTTCCCAACATTATCATACACTTTCTTTCAAATCTTACTTCCACTCAAAATATTCCTTTTGTACGGAATCACTTCATTCCCCAACGTCTCTATCCTTCTTTCCATTCTATAAATACCTCTCATTTTCCATAAAATATCACATCAAATTCTAATTCATCTCTCAAATTCTTACTTCATATCCATCCTTTCTTCTTCCCCGACAAAATGGCGAAGTGGTGGGAAACGTGTTTTCTTATGGTCATCACCATTGCTACGGTGATCATGTCCTTTTTCTGTCTACATAGCCCGGAACACTGTGGACCTGGGATGCTTGCACTCCCAATCATCTACATGTTATTATTTGTAGCATGGGTTATTAATCGTCATTCTTAAAGTTTGCCGTATTTCTTATTTCTTAAATATACCGTTTATTCGTCGTACTGTTCAATATAGTATGTAATATTTGTACTGTCAGTATTAAATGTTGTACTATTTGTCATAATGTTGCTTAATTATTCAGATAATATTTTGTGTGTTTTCTGCCAGTTAAATATTCATTTTTCTGTGCATTAAATGATTTTTAGGATTATTATCGGTAATGTTGCTCGCGTACAGTAAATATTAGTTATTTATTATGTCTGTGTTTTTTAACAAGTCATGTAAATAAACTTTCATTTTTCACATAAAACAAAAACAACAAAAAGAAAATTAACTTGGACTGTTGATTTTTCACTCTAACTGCTACATTAATACCCGAACAGTCAGTTGACAGTCAAACTGCTGGCAGTACAATTCTCAGTGTTTTGTACCATCAATCAAATCAATCTTTCACAATTCAAAATTCCAAGATTTTTGTCCTAGAAGTCTTCTGAATATCACATGATTAGCAGAGACTCAACACTGCACAAAAATCAGGTACGCTTAACTGTCTCCTACACAAACAGTCCCTGACTAGGGTTTTCTTGTTTTTATAGGAGAAACAAGTTTTTGAGACCTCAAATGGATTTCATGGACATCCATATATCTCAAAGTACCATCACACAAATTTTCAGACTTCAATTCACTCAGACGCACCGTCAGCAGCTCAAACAGTCAACAGACGACCCGTTTGACCAAAAAAGTCAACAGACAGTCAAAAATGAAATTTTTTGTCAAAGTCCATATTTTGTCAAAGGATTCATCATTTGATCATTGGATGATCATAATTCATCAAGGAAAGATCAAAAATCAACAAAACCCTAAGATTCAAAATTAGGGTTTTTGCCTGAAAAGTCAACTCAACTTTGACTGGTCATAACTCTCTCATCCTTCATCCAAAAAATTCAAACCAAAGCTCATTTTGAAGGAAATTCAATTATCTTTCAAATTCAATTGATCCCATGGTCATCACATTCACCATTTGAAAAATATGAACAAAGACATTACATGTCATTTTCAAAGTCAACAAAAAGACACTTTTTTCAAAAGGACACACAAGGAGCATCAAAAATCATTTTGACATGAGACCAAAGGCATTGGTTAGAGGACTCTTTGTGGTTTCCAAAAAGTGCAAGATCTACTTCATATGACAAAAATTGAGGGATTTACACCTTGTTGAAGTTGGGTAAATTTTGGGAAAGTGCATAAAACCAACATTGCTCAAACATGCATTTTTTCTAAATGGGGCCAAGTTTTCATGGTTCAAACATGTTTGCCATAATATTAGGGGCCTCCCACGACCAAGACTAAGCCCATACCATTTTTATCCATTTTTGGCTTAATTTTATCTTATTTTAAGATTAAATAAAAAGGAAAAATGGATGGATAATGGATAGCTTACAATCTAAGCATGAGTCATCCAAGAATCTTCAATTTTCTGCAGAGGATTGAGGTACAAGGCAAGAGCATTGAAGGGAAGCAAGACTTGGTCAACAATTCAAAGGTTTTAATATAAAAAAAATCAAGAATTCAACAAAGGCAACTAAAGGCTTCTTGGCTTCAATTCTAAGCACAACATAGTCTATATAAAGGCTATAACACTTCACAATCAAAGAGACACGAAATCATAGCCAGAATTCTGCTTGTAACACACTTGTAATCACTTAAATTTTTCAAAGAAATCTCAAATTCGAATTTTGAATTCCAGTCACTTTCCATACAAACTAAACATTCTAATACCTTCCTCAAGCATCACTGAACATATTCCAATCATTTCTAAGTCTTGAAACCTCACAAATCGAGCTACACAAGCCACGGTTTGTTCAAACTAAAACCAACTTATATCTCATAACACACGCATATCTAGCAAGATGTAGACATATATTTGTGTTTAGATTGAGGTCCTAGTCATTTCTGGAAACTTAATTGAAGTTTGGACACTCATACGAAGAACCACCATTTTAGGGTTCATAATTTAAAAATTAGGGCTTTCTGAAGTAGGCAAAATCAAAGGTTCTAAGTGGTACCATTGAATTCGTATGGACTAGACAAATCAAATGGACATGTCGCGCCAAATTTATTTTCACGTTTGACCCTATTCGCTATTTTGCAGGTTTAGGAAGTATCTATTACAGCGCTTTTATTACAAAAAGCTGTTAAAGATGTTGGCTGGAGGTTGAAGACGATGAGGTGTCTTCACCTCATTGGATGTAGCGCGCGCGTTTTTAAAAAAAATCTCTAATTCAGTGCGTGAAGTCCTATCATTATGCCATGTGCCTCAAAATCTGAGCCATCAGATCTCATTAAATTTTCAATCCAACACATCACAACACGCAACCACACCATGTTCCCTCATAAACCATCACACCTGATTATTATCCTTTTATTTTCTATTTTATTTTAATTTCTTTGTTAAATTAATTAAAAATAGTTTTAAAAATCCAAAAAATACAAAAAAAATATTTTTAGGTTGCTAAAATAATATATTATTTTCTGATATAAAAATATTTTATTTTTCTTCATAATTTAAATATTTTGCATAATTAATTGGTATATATTTATATATTTGCTTTTTAATTATTTCAACCAATCAAAAAATCATAAAAAAATTGTTCTTTATATTAAATATTGTTTATACATTATAAACTAATTTTTGTACATATTTTGAATAATTTTCTCTTCAAGTTTTAATTATTTGTGTAATTATTTGTATAGTTATATATTAATTAACTTAATAAATTTCTAATCAATTTCAAAAACTCAAAAAAAAAATAGTTTTGTTTTTTAAATTAATTAACAAACATTTTGAACATATTTTGAACTTAAATTTTAGGTTTAAATTTTATCTTCATCCTTTTTCCTCATTTTATTTTAATTAATCATGCATTAATCATAATTAAAATAAGTCATAAAAAATCCAAAAACATGTCTTTATTTTCTTGCTATTTAAAATTCCTAGATAAATGTATAGGTTGCTAAATTCATGTAAATAGGCATAGTTTACATTTCCTGCAAATCGATGTAATAGCGTAGATTTACTTTCCGCATTTTACATTTCCGCATTTTTAAATTCCAGCACATATAAACTGCGTGTATGTCAGAGATAAAATTGAACCGTTAGATCACTAACTTCAAAAGATAAAATATCTGAATTCAAACACAATCACACTTGCACCTCTTAAGGTAACCCCTTTCTCATTCTTTTCAAAATCAAAGTCAAATTCTACTGTTTCGAGTACAAAATCGAACCTTTTGTTTATATCCGGTGAAAGGATAGATTTTTAAAGGAAATAGGATAAAGACCTTACAGCTCAGGGTAGACCTCCTAATTTGCTTGCTCAAATCAAAACAAACAAAATTCTCATACACTATTGTTTTTCAAAATAAACTTTCCAAAAAAGACAATACTTTGTATACATCCAAACAAGGATCATTACGAAGTTAACGTTCTTTTTCCAAAAACATCTTTTGAAAGATAAAAACACTTTGTATACATCCGCACAAGGATCATTACAAATTCAATTTACAAAGGTATTTCAAATCACATGCAAGTATTTCAGAGCAATTGAAAACAAGTGAGCTAAGCAAATTAAGAGCCCATGGATAACCATGGATACAAAGGGTGCTAACACCTTCCCTTTGTATAACCTACCCCCTTACCCAGAATTTCTTAAAGGTCTTTTTTCTGTGTCTTTTATAAACTTTTCCTTAATTGGATAAAATAAAAGGTCGGTGGCGACTCTATGAATTTTCAAAAAAAAAATGCGAAAGCAGAAACAATAAAAAGAGTCAGTTCACGTATCTCTCCGCGAGAGGTATGGCCGGAAACGGAGGTCCACATTAGGGTTACCGATACTCGACGCTTTGGCAATTGACAAACCCTGAAGAGGTGGGAAAAATGGCAAACAAAAAAATGGGGTGAGTGCATTATCGGTTCGGAGGCGAACATTGCTAACCCTAATAAAAGATAAAGAAATTAAGAATAAATAAATAAAAAGGTACTTAGCTTTGCATTTTGAGTTTGATCTGACATGGTTGGCGGTCGGAGGAAGCCTCAGGGTTAACCCTGAATAATGGCAAGGGCAAAGGCAAAGAAAGGAGGGGGTGAGTGTATGCATAGTTCAAAAAGGTTAAAAGGGTAAACCATAACATAAAAGGAAACAAAATAGACTTTGAAATTTAAATTGAATACTTAGCTTCGGATCTTGATCAGGCGCGTAGTCGGAAAGCATTTGATAATTACCTGAAAAAAGAATGCACAAAAAAATATTTTAGTGTAGGCGTGATCTTCGTAAACCCTGATTAGGGCACAAGTTAACTACGACTAATAGAATAAGCGAAATCAGATTAATTAATTATTGGTTTTCAACCTAATTAATTAAATCGGCAAAAATAAAGTTCCGATTATAAAAATATTTGTAATATAATTAAAATAATTTAGATTAACTTAACATTTAAATCAAATAAGAATATTAATTAAAATGAAACAAATATTTTTATTTTTAATAGTTTTTTATGAAAACAAAAAAAATTAGAAATAAGTTTTATATAAAAAGGAATTTCTTAAAAGAGTTTTAAAACAAATAACCCAAAATAAAAAGAAAGAACTAAATTATGTAATTAAATAAAAATAAAATAAAAAAAACTAGAAAACTTAGCGTTTGATCAGGTGAGGTAAGGCCTATGAGGTCTATGGTGTGACTGCAATTTGGTGCGCATCAGATCCAGCCCGAGAATGATCCTGAGGCTTGGAATGGAGAGTGCACCGTGGACCTTCATGTGTGAACTGCGTTGGATCTGTGAGTAGCAACATGTTGCTAACTGAAACAACGAAAAATAGGTTTACGAAGATCATTGGATTGGATTTGGAATTGATGATGGAGATTGCTTTTCAAATATATCCTATTTTTTATAACTTTATTCACATTATTTGATTTTTTAAAAAAATTAAATAAATAGAATATTAATATGAAAATAGGTTTTAGTAAGCTATTGGGCCTCCTTTAGTCGTATGAAATAGGATTTGGCAAGCCCATTACTCAAAAATACTCATTTGGCCAATTAGAGTTTTGTGCATTTTCACTAATTTTTCACCAACTTACGCAGGCCACAACTCTTTCAGAAATTATCATATGGAGGCGTTATAGGACTTTCTGGAAAGCTCAAGGAGTCCTCTACAAGGCTCTTTAGAAGCTATTTTGTATTTGATAATTTTATCTTGATGATATGGCTCCTGACAAAAAACAGCTTTTTGCGATCTTCTTGAAGGACCTGTTATGTATTGACTTGAATTTGTATAAGAGAAATAGCATGGGCAAATTTTGGGGTATGACACATTCAACTCGTATAGTTCATAATATCGCAGTGGAATTGTTCAACATCATAATTCGAAATCATAATATTTATGCCACTCATGACAACAACAAATCCAACATGTCTCATAAGGACATAACAACATAATCCAACATATGATAACAAATCCAATCCAAATATAACGACATGAAACGACAAGCAATGTAAACGTCCCCCGAGTGCTACGTATCAGAGTATAGACACACCGACTCGAGCTAATAGATAAACTACTACTCCACGTCGTTACCTGCACGTTACCAACAGAGGATAACATTCAAATAGAAGGGGTGAGATATCATTCACTATAAAGAAACATATGATAATATTCAAAGCATGGTAAAGATCATACATATATCATCACTTCTCATCACATAACATCTTACAATAATTATCATCACTAAAAAACTTACAAAATAGCAACAATGTCAATAATCAATTATGACAACATACTCAATTCACAATTATAATATCAATGCATCACAATAACATCTCATCATCGCGTCTCAACAAACATCTCATCA
This sequence comes from Vicia villosa, assembly GCF_029867415.1. NCBI lineage: Eukaryota > Viridiplantae > Streptophyta > Magnoliopsida > Fabales > Fabaceae > Vicia > Vicia villosa. The sequence goes on from NW_026705036.1 coordinate 370,507, forward strand.
TCTCAACAATTCAAACACAAATCAATGCAATTTAAATGCGACTCAACTTATGCAAATGCATGTGGTACCATTTGGAGTAAAACTCCCACCGTCTCAAAATTTGCCATTGGGAACACCGTCGCTATTTGTCATTAAGGCCATCGTCGCTTTTGCCATTAAGGCCACCGTATCTTTATGCAATGGATGTGACTCAATGAATGCAACATCCACACAAACACGACATTTACAACACATCACAAACATCGACTAAACATCATTACTTTTAAAGTAATTCATCACTTCACAATCACGTCAGTATGTTGTAACATCATACAACAATGCATCACTTCACCATCACGTCACTATGTTGTAACATCATACAACAATACATCACTTCACAACAATAAACACGACATCAACAATTTCATTTAAAGAAAGCTTCAAAAAGGTTTCCAAAGGTTTTCAGATTATATTCATTAGAAAGAAATCAATTAAAGCTTCACAGAGGTTCAAATGGCACTTAAAAAGGACTTACGGATAAAAAGATACATCATTTCAAAGTTTGAAAAAGTTTTGCACAGCAGGGTCCGCTCAGCGACCCTCCAGCGCCCTTGATGAAGTTCAATATTCCACAAGCCAGCTTGAAGCGGGCTTGTACAGACTAAAAAAATAAGCGAAATGAAATCTGAGCTCCGCTTAGCGAGCTCAATTAATTTTTCAAAAAGAAACAGCATCCTCTTAGCGGCCTCGAGCCCACTTAGCGGATGTGCGATTATGCAGAAAAATAACAGAACCACACAGCACTGCGTAACCACACTTCCACCACCCAAAACTCACCCCAATCAACAATTAAACACATATAATCACAGTATTTAACATCATTCATCATCAATCATCAATCAAAACATGTTTTCAACCAAAAATTCATGTAATTTCATCATAAAATCCCAATATTCTACAATATTCAATCCAGGGTTCCTACATACAATCCAACCCACCCTAAACATCATCATACATCCCTTTAGCATGAAAGAACCCCACCCTTACCTAAGTTTTGGATTGAAGACAACTCTAGCTTCAATCTTGGATTCTCCTCTTCTCTTCAATCTTATCTTCTTTCTCTATTTTCCCCAAATGAGATTCTAACTTCTATTTATCTAAAACTCTTGTTTTATTAAACCCTTATTATCTTTCTCATAATGCTAATGGGCCCTAATTAACACCTCTGAATTACTAATACCGACCTAGGCCCAATAACTCATAACACTTACTAACGTATGTTATTTACTAATAATTCCCAACTAATTGACACAAAACCAATTAAATGCACAATTAACATATAAATATCAATTAATTAAATAACTCACAATTAATTCACATATCACACAAATAAATAAATAATTAAAATAAAAATGGTCGTTACATTATACAGGTTTACGAGTAGGCCGAGCAATAAGCACTGGAAAGCTATTGAGCGAGTCATGAGGTACCTTAAAAGAACCTTGGATCTCGGCCTACATTATAAGAAATTTCCTGCTGTACTAGAAGGGTACAATGATGCAGATTGGAACACCTTATCGGGTGATTCCAAAGCTAATAGTGTCTATATATTTAGTATAGCTGGGGGAGTTATATCTTGGAAATCAAAGAATTAGACCATTCTGACTTAGTCTACAATGGAGTTTGAGATGATAGCACTAGCCACCGCTAGTGAAGAAGCAAGTTGGTTAAGATGCTTGCTATCTGAGATCCCGTTATGGGAAAAACCAACGCCAGCTATGTTGATCCACTGCGATAGTACCAGGACTATTGTAAAAATTGAGAACCATTATTATAATGGTAAAAGACGTTAAAGAAGAAGAAAGCACAACACCTTTAGAGAATGTATCTCTAAAGGGATGTAAGAGTGGATCATGTACGCACTGATGAAAACTTAGCAGATCCTTTGACAAAAGGATTAGCTAGAGAGTAAGTCTATAATTCATCCAAGAAGATGGGACTAATGCCTATACAAAAATAAGTTGCTCATGATGGTAACCCGACCTAAATTACTAGAGATTCAAAGAAATGGTTCAATGGGTAGTAATAAGTTGTGAGTAATATGTAGCGATCATGGTAGAGTAAATATGAGAAGCATGAATCTTGAAGTAATAAGAGGATGAGATAATAGAAACTCTTAATGAGATCTATACTTTGTATGAGGGAGTACCTAGGATACATGAGTACTCTTGATAGACTCACCTATGTGATTGTGGAACTAAGGCTAGTTCCTATGGAATTTCGAGGCAGAATTCGTAGAGCTTTCACTAAACCGGGATACACGTGCAGGGCTATTAAAAGCATGGGCTATTAAGAACACACCTTAATGAAAAGGTTATGTGCAGGTCTGATGTCTGAGATAGAATTTAAGACAATAGTGTCACTCTTGTTAAATTGAAATCCTACTTGCTACGCAAAGGTACAAGTCGTAGACACCTTTGCTTATGCACGATCTTAGAAACGTCTGACGTACTTCTAAAAATCACCTTTTAAATTTAAGTAGGAAATTGTTGGAATTCTTGGAATGGTGATACTTTGGAGGAGGAGTTGGAATGATTTATTATCATTAAATGAACAATAAATGAGCACAAGTGAGAACTAATATGGAGATGAATTTAAAAAGATTCATTTTAGTCCCACATTGGAGGGAACCGAAATATTAGTAGTATATATATTCCAACTTGGACAATTGTTGTTGGGCCCAAGTGCACCTACAATTTTATAAAGTAGCGAGGACACACCAATATGCCATCAAGACACACACGCGCGGCTCGGCTCGGTTTGGTTCGGCTCAGTTCGGTCCGGTTTTAATTAATTAATTTTCATTAATTAATTTGGTGAAAAATTAAATACTATTATTTAATAGTAGGAAATTAATTAGGGTTAAGTATGTTTTTGGTCTTTATAAATATTTCAAATTTCATTTTTATTCCCTATTAAAAAAGTGATATATTTTGGTCCCCACAAAATTATTATGCTCAATCCTTCTCATTTTAAAAAAATTATATAATTTGATTAAGAAATATTTTAAAATATTTTAAATACGTATAAAGAAAATTATTCGAAAATTTAAAATTTTAAGGGTAATTAAACAGTTTTAAAAATTTTAAAAAAATAGCAGAGACTATGACTGCATACATAAAAATTTTATAAGGACTAAAATATGTCGTTTTTTAATAGGAACTAAAAATAAAATTTGAGATATTTATAGGGACCAAAAATATACTTAACCCAATTAATTAATATTTAATATTAATTAATTACGAAATGGTGACGTGTCCTCAAAGACCAAGTCTTAACCTAATTTTTTATTAGGTTTGCTTGGCCTCCAAGAGTCATTCTTGACTTGCTGACCAGGAGAAAAACGGTTAGTTTGACTAAGCCAGTTCCACTATCCCACGATTTTCTCCCACGTTTGTTACTCCATTTAGTTGGATCCTTTGCCTATAAATATGTTTCTTCAGTTCATTTGCAACTTACTCCAGAATTCACAATCGAATTATTTCTTCTCTCTCCCTACTCTGCTTCATCTAAATATTTCTTTTCTGTTTTTCTGCTTCATCCCGATAATTTTTCATCTCGAATATATTTATTCATTTAGAGTGTTTTATATAATTTTAATAGACAATGATACTATTAAGGGTTAAATATGTTAGGGGTCCTTGTAAATAACTCATTGTTCAATTTTAATCCCTATAAAAATTTTCTTCAAATAATTGTCCTCTTAAAATTTTCTGTCTACATTTTTGGTTCCTACCGTCTATTTGGACTAACGGAAGCTGACGTGGCGCGTCACGTCACATGCCACGTCACTTAAAGTCAAAATAAATTTTGAATACAAAAACTGCATTAGATTGCGGGGGTTATAAACCTCCCTAATTTTCTTCGAATATGGTATCAAGCTAACTTAAAGAAGCACTTTCACTAGATAATTACACTCACCATTCTCTATCTCTGCAGACTATGCTTTTTTTGTTCCATGCTTTTGCTAAAAAAAAATTATCTAACAAAGCATGACATTGAACCATTACATATTTAACAAACACCCCACAATTCAAAAATAATCTTAGAAGTTTTCAAGTGTTTGCAATTATAGAAAATACTTACAACAATTTCTTTCTGTAAATAAAATAAGGAATTGTGGTGTTATGCCATCTTGCCACGTTAATAATGAAATAAACTAACATTAAATATATTAAGTTAGTGGCTCAGTTAGTGCCTCTTCGAAAAAAAGTTATGGAGTGAGTGGATATTGTAACCGTATATATCCATGACGCTTGAACCGTATATATCCTAGTGATCCAATTGACATACTTTTTCAGTCAATTATTTTCAATTCAATGGTGTAGATCTTTAAATTGTTTTTTTTTTGGTAATCAAGTTGTATTGAGAAAGAACAAAAGTTCAAAACACGATTACAAGAGATGGCAAAAACGCAAGCCACAAAAAAGGAAAATTATACAGCAAATAGATTCTAAGATAAGTATAGCAAAGGGTTTTTGCTAAAATCATAGAAATTGTAATTGGAATGGGTAATTTTCCCTATATAGGATCACCTCCAAAGCAAAGCTTTGCAATTCCAAGAAACATCTCTAACATTCCACTCGCCATCCTTGAAAAAAATATCATTCATATAAATCTAAAGAGACCATAAAACGGCTAGCCAAGCACACCCCTCCTTACCTCTTTTGAATTTCAAATAGCGGCTCGAATCACACCAAGAAAAAAAACTTTCTTTAAAGCCCACATTAATGACATGAAGCAAACCCAACCATCCGACAATATCCTTCCAAATCCCTACGACTTTTTGACAGTCCAAGAAAGAGTGACAAGGAGATTCGGGATAAGTGTTGCAAAAAGCGCAAAGAAGGTTGGAAGAAGGAGGAAAAATACCTCTATGATTGATCATATCCTTTGTTGCGATCCTATTCCAAAAGCAACGCCAACCAAAAACACGAACCTTCAAAGGAACTTCGTTCTTCCACACAAGAGAGAAGACTAAATCATAACGGTTTGCCGGACCAAACAAAATAAAATTCATGCATCACGCCTTGTAGCAAGAAGACACAGAAAACGTTTGATCATCGGACAACTTCCAAACCACAATGTCCCGACCGAACCGAGACGGGAACGCAGCTGGGAAGGAGCGGTGCAGCAGCCCCCTGTCCGTAACAGAAATGCTGGCAGCGACAGAAGAAATGCCGAAGTCATTCCAGCCCCAAGAACCGTTCCTCCATCCACCCAAGCTAGCGATAGACGCATCCTGTAAAGAGAGACATCGAACAAAAGAGAAAACCAGTCTTTAAGGAGCCCCCTTCAATCCAATGGGATTTCCAAAAAGAAGTAGTGAAACCTTCAATAAATTGTTTATTGACATAGAACTACCAGTTCTATAAAATATAAATTACGGTGATATCCTCTATATATATATATATATATATATATATATATATATATATATATATATATATATATATATATATATATATATATATATATATATATATATATATATATATATATATATATATATATATATATATATATAACCACTAATATTTTACTTCTAATATTAATTTATTACACACCTTTTGATCATCCAAAATTTATCTCATTATATCCTATTACAATGTTCGTTTTTGTTTCATACTAGGGACATTCAAACTGGAGAAATTTTTGCAAAGGTATACAGATAAGATATTATTTAAATCAATTTTTTCTTCAACTAACCCAACAAAATGAAGAAACTGTCATTGTAAATAAATGGCTTGTATTTCAGGTGTCAAGTAGGAGAGAAAGCCAAAAGGAATGTGTGGAAAAATATAACAACAATGATCATCATCTTTACAAAACAATTTCAGCAATAGAATCTCAAGATATATTTTATACTGGAAGCATCTCAAAATTGTTAGAAACATTGAGAATGAAAAAATGTTGGCAGTAAAATGCGAATAGGAAAGGGCGGAGGACAACCGTGTTTGGCTCACCAAAACCTAATTTACTTTTTCTTTTAACAATTTAACGATATGAAATTATAGTAAAATTTTGTGCATATAAATTAAAATGACATATCATTTAAATATGAATTATGTATCTAAAAATTGAAAATATGATTATTATTTTTTTTATACATGACATCAATTTTGAAAAGGATAAAGGCTTTATTACAACAACATTAGTTATTAAGAAATGTTGTATATGACACCAATAGAACTATTCCAATGGCTATGATGATAGTTGTTGAGAAAACATAAGATTTATCAGCGACATAAAATGACGTTGCCAAACTTTTTGCAACGGCACTTTCGCAACAACATGCAGCAACTATTTCTTTGTTGGAAAAGGTAACTTTGACAACAGCTTTAGAATTTTGACAACCATTTTTGTCGTTGCAAGATATAATTTATTTTGTAGTGTATTGTAGATTCTTCTGCATAATTGTAACAAAAGAGGCGAACATCATACTACATTCAATATCACCATTTATCTTATGTTATTGGAGTAGACAGTACATAAATGCTAACTCCAAACATGTTGAAGAGCTTGGCCAAAGATAATTATTGGTGGATTATTTTTGAGGTTTGTGTCTTTATGCTCTTTTTGAACTATAAGTATAAAAAACAGAGCATTATTTTTTAGGTTTATCTCTTTTCTCAAATGTAGCAGTATTTGTATCAGTGTGCGTAAGCATTATTATTAGAAACAGAGGAAAACAAAGAGAGAAGAGAAAGATGTTGTTGGTGGATTTACCAACAGGTGAGAAATACACATGTTGGCTAGAATGTTTAAATATAAGGAATTCAAGGGGGTTTGTAACCTCTGCAATCTACTGCAATTTTTGTAGTCAAGCACAAATGTTGACTTTAAGTGACGTGGCGTACTACGTGGCGAGCCACGTCGGCTTCTGTTAGACCAAACTGACGGCAGAGACTAAAATTGTGGACGGAAAATTTTAGAAGAACCATTCTTTGAAGAAAATTTTTATAGGGACTAAAATTAAACTTTGTGTTATTTATAGGGACCATAAACATATTTAACCCTACTATTAAAAGGGAGTATAAGGGATACTCTGCTCAAACTACAAACGGAAAATCCATACCTCTTAAAACAAAGGAGAGGTAGAGTATTCCACACGGAAAAGTTACAAAAGTATGCTATTTTACAACTTAAGCATAACCACTTCCACGATCTAAAAGTAATTGTCGATAAACACTCAGCAAAATTAAAGTTCTCGCTCTTAAAAATGACAACATTCCTCATCAACCAAATTGTCCAAATTGTCAAAATCCAAATTACGGCAACAATTAATCTTTTCAAATTTAGTGTGTTTTATTATTGAGTCCCCCTAGTATAGAGTTATTATTGTGATCTTTGACATTTTATTTATTTCATCAACATGTGAGCTGTAGTCCTTGCAAATAATTATTCTTTTTTAACGTGATTTGATGTAAAACAAGAGAAAAATATCTCTTATACTCGTCAAGCATAAAAGTTACAAGTTAAACTCGTATTAAAAGTTTGAAATAAAGGTTGCTAGTTGAACCTATGTTAAAAGATTGGTTATAATAAAATTGCAAGGTATTTTTAAAAAAGTTAAACATAAGTGATTTTAAGTCAAATAAGAATAAATTCTAGTGTAATCTTTCTTATTTTCTAAACTCTTCTATTTTTTATACTCTTTCTCTTATTTTAATCCCCATCTTATTTTCATCAAAATTTTATATTAAATAATTTCTTAATGTTTTAAAAATAAACTTTTTGTATATAACATTTCACCATCTTTTTTTTTTTATTTTTAGAATTACTTGTTTGACATAAATTCAATCTTCAAAGGCAATCTTTAAAGTTGAAAATAAAAAATAAAAAAAAAGTCAATCTTTATAGTTGAAAATTATAAAAAAAAATTATGTTTATCTATATCATGTAAGACTTCTTAAAATTACTCACACTTTGATACTCTATCAATCTCGATGTCGATTCTTGTTTTAGGTTAAAATGTTAGATTATAAATGGGTCCTATTATAATTGATTTTTAGACCTTATATGAAGGGCATATATATAAATGTAGAGGGAGATGGGAGGTATGATGGATCATGTTCCTTTCAAATCTCTTAAATGAGTGGATACTAAAGTTCAATGCATTTTTTATAGACAACAAATCCCTTAAAATAATGGATATTTTCATCTAAAGCTAGGACATGAAGCTGTCATATTGTCCGATCCTAGAATTCTTTTATACTTTTATTCATACATGCATATGCATCATTGACCCTTAATAATATTAATAATATCATTAATCAATGTAATATATATAAATTGATATTCCAACTATGTGTTCACTCACCAACCCTACATACAGCCAGTAATTAATGCGAATTTGATAATACAAAACTAAATGACAAAGACTATTATAATGGCCATAACCAAAACTCCATCAACATGCACATGCCTTTGTTCCCTTCCCATACTAACAAAATATTTAATAAATCTCTTCATCCAGCTGAGACATTTCATCATTTTTCAGTACATAAATCAATTAAAACATTACTAAATAAATGAAATATATAAGAAGAAGAAAAAAAGAATCTCTTTGAGAGAATAAAATATACATCAAAATTCAAAGTATATATAATATTATATTATATATATAGCACACACAACAAACATGACAGCATGGAAGCAATCACATAATAGTAATAATTAAACAAGGCAAACTATATAGTATATAGGTGGTTTGGTTAAGTTTATTGCTTCTTGTCGATTACAAATACTTGAAAATTAAAGTTGAATCTATATACCAACAAAACAAAAAACACTGAAGACACATTCCAAACTAACAACACTCCAATAATCCACAGGTAGTGCTAGCTTCATATATCTTTTCTTATAGGTCCATTAGGTACTGGACTTTGATATAAAGATATGTATTTAGCTTCTGTTTTTGCATTTCTCCATTGCTCTTGGTGCTGAAAAAAGTACATAGAAAAAAATTGCAACATTAGAATCATCAATAGCCAGAAAAGAAATTATGCTAATAATTATAAGATAAAAAGATATATACATACCAAGCCCAATAGCTTCTGACCCTTTCATAATGCGGAGACGTTTGCATGATCCAACAAACATCCTTTAAAAAAATAAATAATCAAGGTTAATTTAATATCTACGAAGGAAATACGACACCGACTCTGGCACATCGCCATCAGTAATAATTTAAAAAAATTAAATGTAATCACAACTGACAGTATTATTTTCAGATTCTAACTCTGACACGGACACATTTTTTTCGAGAGGTGTCGATATTAATAAATGGTTTGGGACCTAGATGTATATAAATATAAGAATAAATGATTGTAGTATATAGTAGCTGGAGATGGAGGTGCATGATGAGGTAGGAAGGAACTTACTCCCATGGGACATCTCCCACGAGCATCCAGTCGCCATCCTTATCTTCATAGGTTGGCACATACTCAGAGCTGTTAAGAAGATCCATCAACTTGCTTTCATTCATGAAGTCTATCATTCCTTGGGCCCCATAGTTACCTGAAAAAATATATTTACAATATATAATCACTCACATTAATCATGTATGTATCTAGAATGTAACAATCCCAAGATGATAATAATAATTAATCCTATACTATAGCACATGCATCTTCAAGATCTAAAACCATTATAATAGTATACTACTAGTTTATTTTAAAATAATTGTGGCATCTGGATTCGAATCCAACCCTAATAACGCACATCAGTGTTAAAACTCTTGAGAGAGAGTGCGATTTTATGTGACTCGATGAATTAATCTATGCAGTTGCGTGTAGGGTACTAACCAGTGGTGAAGGAGCTGAACATTTTGGCTAATGCATCAGATAAGTCTTTGTAGGTTTTGTACATTGTCAAGTCGACCTTACGAAGGTAAGGTGCTCCATCCATGGAAACCTTCACAAATGCACCAGCAGTAGTGCTACTTGTTGTCTTCTCATTCTCCTCAGTATTGTTAACCTTCTGTGCCATCATGTTCTTCCTGTATGATCTCACTGGTGGCCAACCAACTACTTGAGCCCTGAAATATAAATATATTCATTCTCAATTCCCATAAATCTCAATTATTCTATTCTCCCTCTAAGCCTTGAAAATTTGCATAAAATTTGGAAACTAACTATTAAACCTCATGCACATTACTCTCTCGTCAGTATTATAAGTAAAGATTTATTTTCTAAATTTATTGAATAACTGATGTATCTGATGGTTTATACAGACATAAAATACATCAATTATTTGGTATATCTAAAAACATCTTTATTTATAATAGTAACCAGAGAGAATATATACTCTAAGTTAACCTCTAAAGATTAATTCTTAATTAGCAAAAGATGAAAAAGAAAAAAGAAAAGAGAATATGTGATAACAATAAGCCTTTGTTTAGTCCCATCTTGAATATATTTGTATATATTTGTATACTTGTCACAATATATCTTGCGTACAAAAAAAAATATTTCTGTATACTTGTCAAAAACAAAAATAACATTTATATATAATACTCTTCATATATAAACTTATCCTTTTTTTGTTAATAATTAATAAATTATTTGAGTATCATCAAAGTTCTAGTGCAAGTTCCAAATTGTTTGATAAAAAAAATTGAAAATCTCTACCAATTAATCTTATATGTTTAAGAAAACTTGTTATGCTATAGATCCAAAAAAGTTAATAGAGATTAGATTATAATTAAGAGAAAACTTACTTAGCTGGTGGCTTGGCAGGGTCCTTAAGCATGTTCTTCTCCTTGGAAACATTCTTCAGATTCTCACTCAAATCTTCCTTGGTTTGAAGATTCAGCTTCAGATCAACTGTCTCAGAGAAACCTCTCTTTCCAGCAGCTCTAGGAGTTTCAACCTCACCGCCACCAGGCAAACCAAGACAAAGCTCAGTCTCCTTCATGTTCAAACCATTCTCCTTCCCAATCAAACCAGCCATCTTTGGCTTCTCAATGAAATCCAAACCTTAACAAACTCTCTTTCCTTTCCCTTCTCTCTCAAACTGAAAATTCTTGTTAGTCTCTCCTTAAGGGTGTGTATGTATGTGTGTGTGAATGTTCTCTTGTATTATAATGTAGCTTGGTTTGGCTATATAGAAGAAAAAGAGAAGAGAGAGAAAGTGTTGTAGCCACCTCAATAATACCTATGTTTGTGTCTGCATGCTAATTTCACATCATGTTATAGACCAGTTGCATGTTGACACGTGGAGAAATGTAGAACCGTTGATATTTAACCGACCATAGTAATAATTTTTCATATATGCAAACGGGATTTCAGGTACCTGCTGAAATGGTTGTCTGTCTCCCCAATAAACTAAAATTTGAAATCACATGCATGCCACTTGGGTTTGTTAGTTTTCCATCTTCTATTGTCCTCACATTTCTGGACTAGTTACCTTGTTTAGTTATCGAAAACAGTGACATTTTATTTTCTATGTTTCACAGTACATGTAAATTTCTATCTTTTCTTTTTATCGGTGTACTCCTATAGTTATCGAAAATTTTGAGTATGCCTACCTTTTTTAGTGTTGTACCAAACATTAATTGGTGGGATTTAAGTTTTTTATATATTGAGATGACTTCAATCGGTTAGATTTAATTGCAAGTGTGTCAATGAAATGGGATCTAAGAGCATCTCCAATGGTAGTATTTTCCCTTGAGTTCTCCACTTGGAAATCAATATAATAATTAAATATTGAAACAATTTGCCATGTCATAGTAGAGTTGCATTGCAATGCAACTAGTAAAAAATTGTGGTACCCAATCAAATCAATCTATGAGATAAAGTTGTGGGACCCATTAGAATTACATCAATAAAATAAAAATTAAATAAATTATTTTGAGATGATATGACTGGTGGGACCCATAAAGAACTCAAAAATGGGTTGCACCATTGGAGATGGTCATAGTGTAAATAGATGATTGATATAGCTGCGGTAAAAGATCCTGACAACAATATAAGAAGATGTCAATAATGACATGGTTATTTACCACGACCACTACTGTAATCAGTATCGTAATTATTACTGTACTGATCAAAATCATGAAAAAATTTGGGTTACTATTGGTATTTAAAACTATCTTTATATTAATATTTTTTTAAATTTAAGCCTCACCATGTATGCTGTATGTTTTAAAATTTAAAATAATACTACTATTTTTTTACTCATTAAAAATAACTGAGTTTTTAAAAAATAAAAGACTTAATTGTAATTTTGATCTTTTTATTATTATTTTTTTTTTTAATTTCTCTATTTTAAAATACAGAATTTTAGTCTTTATATTTTAGTTTTTTGAGAATTTAGATCTCCTGCAAATTTGAAGGCAATTTTAAATAAAATGACGCTCACATTGATGATTATTAGGAAGATTCTAAAAGTTTTACATTGATTGAAAATAGAGCATTGAAAGATTATATATAGAGGGACACTCCTCACCTTACCAACCGGTTATGTAAGGATGAGTTAGATCAAACTCTAATATGATATCAAAGTCTATCGATCGGACCATGGGCTGCCAACCGTTAATTTCCACGCACCAAGTCCAAAAAAAGTGCTGGGCGTGTATTAGGAAGATCCTAAAAGTCTCACCTTATCAACCGGTTTTGTAAAGATGTTTTAGGTCAAACTCTAATAATGATGTGTCAGTGTTAATTCAACAATGAACTATTCAAAAATAATAATTTTATTTAAGATTTATGTTGAACATGTCATCGATGTGAATTCTATTTCATTAAAAATTATCTTCGAATTTGCAAGAGGATCAAAATCCTTAAAAAATTAAAATAAAAGGAATAAAATTCCGAATTTTAAAATAAAAAACTAAAATAAATAATAATAATAATAATAATAATAATAATAATAATAATAATAATAATAATAATAATAATAATAATAATAATAATAATAATAATAATAATAATAATAATAATAATAGAGGAACCAAAATTATAAATATGTTATAAATAATAAAATTGAACTGAATAGATTTAACTAAAATTTGCTGTTTTTAAAGTTTCTTTTACATTACTACAGTCAATGAGCGTGATGATGGCCACAAAAAGGCAATAATGGTTGTCGTGACTCGTGATTATTCAATAATAATAGCAGTTTATGATGGTGTGATGGTTTGCAACTAAGTCAAGCAGTTAGAGGAGAGTCCAACATCTCTCTAATTTTTTAGTTCAACAATCAACCATCAACACAAACCAGCATTTTAGTGCTAACTATAGAAGAATGGAAGAGAGTCTGTAAGCGCAAGAGTAAACATTCGGACAATCACTACTACATAAAAGTTATTTTCTTATAGTTGAAAAAAAAAATACTATTACGCTAGATCAACTGCGGTGAAATAAGGGATATTTGTAAATATGATATTTTTTATCACGGTTGTGTCACGTATTTATTTATAAATTAGGTAGTGCGCTATCTATGTTAACGGTTATATTAAATAATCGTAATTAAATTTTTAACGCATAATATTTAACAAAGGTCGTGCTTTACAACTGTTGTGATATATACATCTTACTTGCGTAATATTACCATTAACATTGAATCTGTATCAAACTGTGGTAACAAGCTTCATAAGCCAGTGAATGAATCTAGAAGGTAAACCAATTTCATGTATTATGCTCTTTAAAGCTTCCCAAGATACGATGTCATATGCTTTCTGCATGTCAAGCTGAATCATGCATCTAGGGGGCCACTATTCCTACTATAACCTTTTATCAATTCAAAGGCAAGAAGGATATGATTTTGGATTTGTTGGCCAGGAATAAAGGGTGCTTGATTAGGACTGACCACCTTAGCAATGACCTTACCCAATCTTGCTGTTAATATTCTAGATATAATTTTACTAAATGAGGAGCAAACAGAAATTGGACGAAAATCCTTCACAGCCCTGGCAGCTTTACTTTTAGGAATGAGGGTGATCAATGAGTAGTTGAAAGCTTTATACATATTTCCATTGTCTAAAAAATCCTGGACAACAGCAATCAAGTCTTATTTAACTACATCCCAGCAGTGTTTAAAAAACTTGGAGTTGTAACCATCCAAACCTGGAGCAGACATATCATGAATACCTTTTAGGGATGCCAAGATTTCTGCTTCAGTAATAGGTCTTTCTAAATCAATCCTTTGATCCCTGGATATTTGAGGCCCCCTCCTCATTGCAACCATATCAATACTATGAAGCTCCTCATCACCTTTACCCATTAGAGTCCCAAAGAAGTCCATAATTTCTTTTTCAATAGCAGCCTGGGAATTGAGAACTTCTCTATCATCCCTAAGCAGCAAATTCAAAGTCTTGGAAGTATGCTTAGATTTAATATTAGCATGAAAGAAGGATGTGCTAGCATCACCATCTCTCAGCCACTTTAATTTAGCCCTCTGCTTCAATATAGAATCATTCACCTCTTGCCAATAAACAAGGTTTTCAGTACTGATTTTGGCTTCCTCAATCAAATGCATATTCATTCTATCATTACTCAATTCAGTTTGCACCCTCTCCAGATTTCTTCTAGCCCGCGGGATGTTTTGATTAGATAGAATAAGAGTTTTGTTCATGTTGTAGAGAATAGGTTGGAGTCTCTTTAATTTGGACCAGAGGACATACATTGGTCTTCCTTCTATAGGAATATTCCAGTTGACTTTGACAGTATCCATAAAACCTGCAACATCAGTAACACAGTTCAGAAACCGAATTCTCTTTTTATACCTTTTATGATGCTGATTAGTAAGAAGCAATAAGGAATGGTCAGACACATGGGGAGGCAGAACTTTAAGAGTAGTGTTAAGGTGATGTTGAAATCAATCAACATTAGCAATAACTCTAACAATCCTAGAATATATGGTGCCAACAAGATATTTATTGGATCATGTGTAATAGTCCCCACTACTATCCATTTCAATAAGCCCATTGGTATCCAAGATATCTTGAAGATCCAAGAATTCACCCTCTATAACTCTCTGGCCCCCAATTCTATCTTGAATCTTCAAAACATTATTAAAGTCACCCAAGATGACCCAAGGGCCTTGAATTTGCAAGTTACTCATATCTTTCCACAAAAGTTTCCTCTGCTCTAACTTATTCAGGGCATAAACACTTGTTAGGAAATATGTTAGCTTTCTCTGCAAATCATTCACACTACAATAAACCATATGACTAGTACTTCATAGAACAATTATCTCCACATTATCAGGATTCCATTGCAACCAAATTCTCCCATTCGCATGACAGCTATAGTTATCAACAAAATGACCCCCAATATGAAGCTTATTTTTTATATTTGTTGCTTGCTCTGCTTTGACTCTAGTCTCAACCAGGATATTTATGTCTGCCCTAAGCTTTAGGAGACGGGAGCTTATCTCCTTGAGCTTACCACTTTTATTAAGCTCTCTCACATTCCAGGCACTAATCATTAACCAAGACTTTATAGCACCTTAATTGATTATAAATAATGTGGAATGTTTATTTCAACAATTTTCACTAAACATATATAGATTGTTTGTTTTAACTTTTAAAAAAAATTATATTTTTAAAAATGAATTTTATAAAACTGTTTTTTAAAATATTACGAATTTTTTTATATTTGTTTATCTTAAATAGATTTGTTCATTCTCTTTTATTGTGTTGTTTGGCGGATGAGGTGTGGAAGGAAATGGCTTTGTGGATAGGTTTGCCGAATTATAAAACGGAGAATTTAAAAGAAATTTTTTGACGATGGAGTTCCTTTTGTAGATTTAAGAAAGCTAAAAAGGAAAACGTATTCTGTGTTTCGTTGACCACCGTTTGGAGTTTGTGGTTGTTTAGAAATGGTATCATTTTTAAGAACTACGGGTGGAAGTCTTGTGACGTGGTTTCAGGTTGTAAATAGTTGGTTTGGAGGTGGTATTACATAGGGAATATTTTTTATGCCAATTGTAACTTTTATGAGTTTAACAAAAACTCTTTGTTTTACTTAAGTTAGGTTTGATTTGACGGACAATTTTCCCCTTCGACTTTGGCCGTTCTTTTGTAATCTTGTGTTGAGAACTTTCGTTCTATCAATATATCTTGCTTACAATATATATATATATATATATATATATACACATATATACACACACACACACACACACGAGATCTTCAGACAATTTATAAGTGTTTTGATAAGAAATAATTGTAATTTAAGTTATATATTATTTATAATTAGGACACGACATGGACATTCCTACAATGTTAATGTCGTTACAAATATGGGTGCCTTGGGCGAATTAAAAGAGTGGTGCCCCAATTTTTTTTAACAATAAATACATAAGAATAAAAGAAATAATTTGATAAAAACACATTTTCATTTGACATTGTGCAAAAAGAATACAAGTATGGATCTTTGAATCAATGTTTATACTACATCAAAATATTAACCACTATAAAGAGACTTATTCTTCTTATTCTTTTTCTTCTTCTTCTTCTTTTTCTTCTTTTTCTTCTTCTTGATCCGATATTATTTCCTATAAAAAATTTGACCAAACCTTTAAAATTATTTAAATATCATCCTCTTTGCATTTTTTGTTGTAAAATCATTAATAATTTGTTCATAATCAAGGTTCTTAAAAAAAATATTTTCAATTGAAATCAACGCAAGATTATTTAATCTATCTTGTGACATAGTATATCTCACATAAGATTTTAATAATTTTAATTTAGAAAAACTTCTTTCAGCAGATGCAACACTAGTAGGAATAGTCAATATTATTCTATAAGCTATGCATGGATTAGGAAAACAATTAAAAGTATTTAAAGAACTGAATATCATATAGCTTGATTTTGATTCAACTGTTAAAACTTCTCTAATAACTTTCAGTTATTCAAACAAAATTTCACCATCAAGATCAAGAGAATCATCATGTTTTAAACAAGTTTCAAGATGTTTACAACATGCTTTCAAGTCCCTATCAGATAATGATCTAAGTCTTTCAATACTAAATAAGAATCCAAAAACATTTTCATATGTGCTATACTGCTCAAATCTTCTATCAAGTGAGTCAATTGTTTGATCTACAATATATAAGAAATAGTGATTTCGAAAAGACTCTTCAGCAGACTCAAGATTCAGTTGTGTGGGTTGATATGGATTTTCATCATAGTGTTGTTTTCTACAAATTTTAAGTTTTTGAATAAACACACATTCAATCTTCATTTCATTCTCAATCTTTTTAGCACTAGCCTTAGCATTTACAAATCCAGATTCCCTATATTTTTTCAAATACTTGATCAAACCTTTTACTAGTTCTATAGCCACATCAATACGCATGTCTTTTTTTTCTTTTGCAAACTTTTGCTAATTTCATTAACAGCAGTTAACAATTCAAACCAAATAATCATAGCTACTAAAAATTCAAAGTTTTCAATTCCATGAGTTGCTAAAGATTCGACTTCACTCTTAATTTGGGGATCATTATCTTGTTTAGCTAGTTGAAGTAGTGCTTCTCTTACATCTAAACTTTGAGATTTAATTGCATATACACTATTCACATGACTTTCCCAACGTGTTTGCGACAATGGTTTAATAGTTAAACCTTTCACATTGTCTCTAAGAATTTTCCAACGTTTTGTCGAATGAAAAAATATAGTATAAATACGTTGTAACACTCCATAAAAATCTTTAGCTTTAGTACAAGAATTTGCAATATCACAAAGTGTCAAGTTAAGGCTATGACAACCACATGGTGTGTATAATGATCTAGGGTTAATATCTAATAATTTTCTTTGTACATCTTGATATTTACCTTTCATGTTTGACCATTATCATATCCTTGTTCTCTCACATTATTAATATCTAGACCATGAGTTTCTAATACATTTTTTAATTCATCAAACAATCCTTGACCTGTTGTGTCATAGACTTTCAAAAATTCTACAAAAAAACTCTTCAATTTTTATTGGACTTGTAGAAACATCCACACAACGTATAATGAGAGTCATTTGTTCTTGATGACTTACATCAGGAGTACAATCAAGAATCACAGAAAAATATTTTGCTTCTTGATTTTTTTGACTATTGCACTTTTGACTTCATTACCTAACATGTTAATCAATTTATTTTGAATCTTATGACTAAGATAATGATAATAAATTTCATTATTCTTAATACATTCAAAATGTTTTTGCATGACAGGAGCCCATTCAGCAATCATTTCAACAAGAGAAAGAAAGTTTCCATTGTTTTCCATATTAATTCTCTCTTTCTTTCCAATGCATTTTTTCATTTCTTATAAGCTCTTGAAGATGTTTATCAATTGTTATATTTTTTTAAAATCTAATTTGTAAGTCAATCAATTTACTCATGAAAAACATGTGTGCACCGCTTGATTCATGTTCTTTAAGCCTTTCATAAATATGTTTCCAATCGTTAAAACCTTCATTTGCTAAGCGATTCATTTTACTACTTGTACCAAATAACTTACAGCAAAAATAGAAAACTTTATCCAATTCTTTTGAATAAACAATCCAATTAATTTTATATTAAAAAAATTTCTTTGAATATATATAAGGGGTATAAAAAAAATTTGTACCCCTAAAATTATGGGGCCCTGGCCTCCCGTCCCTCGAACCCGTGCTCAGGGCCACCCCTATATTATTGAAGATTAAAACATAGTCGAAATCATAATTTTTTTAAAAAGTTGTATCTCAAAAATGATTTTTATAAAAAGCTATTTGAAATAGGTTCAAAATTAAGTGGTTTTTTTTTATTTAAATTTGACATCCAAAATAACATGTCAAGAATAACAATTCAAATCAAATTTTCATTTGATTCTTTCATGAAAAATTTTTTGTAAATTTTTTTACACAAAATTATGTAACACTATAAAAATTATTTTTTAAAAAAAAATAAAACAAATGGCTCATAACCTTTCAATCTAATGTAGAAATTAATAATATATCAAATTAAGTTATATTAGAATAACAAGTTATACTAATCAATGTTGTATAAGTTTTTTCTGGTCCATAATCCCCCTTTCACTCTCTAACACCTAGATTTTATTTCAACACTCCTAGTTCTTCAACCTCTCCTTCATTCACCTCTAGTTCATTTTGCAAAATATTATTTACTTTGCAACAAAAAAATTATAGTTGGAGGAAGAGATGGTAGAAGAACTAGAAACATTAAACTAAATTCTAACCGTTAAAGCGCAAATGTGGATAATGAGTTTGTTGAAGTATGTCTTAAAACCTTTATTGTTGAAGAGAAAGAAAATATGTTTCGAGATTGCCAAAAATCAAAAAGCTAAAAATTATTCTGGTTCGAGCGATTTACGGGTATCGGATTCGATCCGTTCGGTTCATTGATTCATTTGTTAATGTTAGAATATTTTATATTAATTTGGAGATTATATAAATTAATATAAAAGATATTATAAGATATATATTTATAATATTCTATAAGACATATATTTATAATAGTCTAGAAGATATTATAATATTATAATAATATCTTTTATTTTAACAATTAAGGAGATATGTTTTCGGATTTGTTGGATTTTGGCTATTATAAATATGTATATCTTCTGTTATTATAGTATGACAATTTTAGAACTTACAACAACAAGGGAGAATAATGGTTTAGGGAATTCCAAGGGAAAACTTAGAAAGACAAAGGTTTTGGGGAAACCTTTGGAGTTATCTAAGGGGATTGGGAAATACTTCTAAACACCTTGAATTTGAGTGATTCTTATATTGAGTTGGAGAGGTTGGGAAACATTTGGATAGAAAATAGGGTTTGTTCGTTGGAAACTACGAAGGAAATTTTCTTATAACTCATTTGTAATATTTTGTAACAACTTTCTAAGTATAGTGAATTAGAAAGTTGCTCTCCCCCCCGTTTGATCGAACTGGTTAAACAAATCTTCGTCTTTTTCTCGCCTTATTCTGTTATATTATCTCTGTAAGAATTATTATTGCTGCAGACCATTTATTTTGGTTACTACTATTCTTTTCCTCATAAATTAATATTGAATTTTATCGAAATTCACAACAAGATTCGCAGCAGAGTTGAAGAAATCTTATATGACATTGATAAGTGTAATTTGTTTTCAAATATAACTTAATATCCCATATTATAATTTTCTAATTCAATTTGAAAATTTATATATTCGGTAAGGGGTTGAAAAACAGTCAAACTACATATGATATAATACTATAATCTTCTAAACAAACATTAGAAACAACATACATCAGCAATAAACCTTAAATAACATACAAGATACAACAAACTTTTTTTAACAACAACAAAATCATCATCATATCATAAACAACATACAACATACAACTTTTATTACTAAAAAAAATACCTTTTATCAACAACAACAATAACATATCAACTCATAAAATGTTTCACGGACGTATTGTCCCCGAATGACATCCACAATAAAAGAAGGATGAAGCTGAAGTGAGAGCTGCAAACACAAGTAAATTTCTCTTTAACTTCATACTCCTTGTATTTTTCTTAATAGAAACACAAACTATTAATGAACAACACCCATATTAAGGGGTTCCTTCAGTTAATTTTTTTATTCACCTTCCCTACCTACAAACCAAAATTTATTAGGATGAAATTGTAATTATAACAGACGCACACTTCAAAGAAACTCTATTGTATGGAAGAGAGTCTCTGATCTTTGAAGAAGTTCAATCAACCTTATATTCTAAGTATTTAAACGAACGAAAGGAGCACAAGCCATCTTCGATTGGTGAAGGCATGTCAGTTAAGGCAAAATTCATAAAGAGAGATGGCAAGTTCGACAAGAAGAAGGGTAAAAGTCAGCATAAGTCTTATAGTGGCGATGCATCTGGTATTCAATGTTATCATTGTAAGAATGAGTTTCATGCTGATTTTTTATTACATCCATGTTGATCTTTGGGGGCCTGTAAGGTGTCCATCATATTCAAGAGCAAGGTATTTTCTATCCATAGTTGATGATTATTCAAGAAAGTTATAGTTAATCATCAAGAAGACTAAGGATGAAACTTTTGATAATTTCAAAAGTTGGATGACTCTAGTTGAAAATCAGACTGGCAGTAAGGTTAAAAGGTTGAGAGCTGATAGTGGCCATGAATTCTACAATGCAGTGTTCAATAGTTTTTGTGCAACCTCTGGTATTCCAAGGCACAAAACTACTACAGGTACTCCCCAAAAAAATGGTTTGGCTGAAAGGTTTAATCGGACGATTTTGAAAAGAGTTATATGCATGTTAGCTAGTGCTGGGTTAAAGAAAGTGTTTTAGGTAGAGGTTATTTCGACAACAACATATCTGATAAAAAGATGTCCTTTGATTGCGTTAGATATAAAGACACCGGATCTTGACAAACTTATAGTATTTGGCTGCGTAGCCTATGCTCACATTAGGTAAGACAAGGTCAAACCTAGAGCTTTGAGATGCATGTTCATGGGATACCCAGAAAGATTCAAAGCTTATAGGCTATGGTGCCTAGAGCCAAGTCACAGGAGGTGTATCATAAGTCGAGATATAGTTTTCAACGAAGCTGAAATGGCTTTCAAGAAAACAGATGACGTTGGTCAAAGCGCATAAATATCTTAAGAGCTAGAACAATGAGAGATTCATGTTGCGGTGGAGCATGTTGATGTTGTATTGCGTATCCCAAATGAAGTTGAAGAAGAAGCACAAGATATTGATGATACTAGGGAAGTTGAGGAAACAGTCAATGACTACCTGTTGACAAGATATAGGCCGATAAGAGTCATCAAACCACCTTAGAGACTTGGGTATGCAGATCTCATAGCTTATGCCTTAATCTCTACAAGTGAGGTTCTAGATGAAGAACCTAGATACTATAAGAAAGTTATGAGGAGTTGAAATAAGACTGAATGACTGAAAGCCATGAATGATGAGATGAAATCTCTTCATGATAATAACACTTAGGAGCTGATCGAGAAACATAAAAGGGAAAGGTTAGTCAGCTGTAAGTGGATTTTCAAGATTAAGGAAGGAATCAAAGGAGTGATGTCAGAAAGATACAAGGCAAGATTGGTCACAAAGGTGTTCACTTAGAAAGAATAAGTCAACTTCAATGATGTGTTCTCACCTGTTGTAAAGCATAGATCCATCAGAATGTTGTTAGCTATGGTGGCAAAGTTCGACCTAGAACCTAAATAGATGGATGTCAAGACTGTTTTCTTGTATGGTGATCTAGATGAAAAAATCCTAATGAGGCAAAACTTGAACGGTATGCAGAAAAGGGAAATGAAGATTATGTGTGCAAACTAAATAGATCTTTATATGGACTGAAACAATCTCCTCGACAGTGGAATGTGAGATTTGATAAGTTTATGGCACACGTAGATTTCATTAAGAGTCATTTCGACCATTGTGTTTTCTTTAGATTTCAACCTAAAAATTCATTTGTTATTTTATTGCTTTATGTGGATGATATTCTCATAGCAACCAACATCTTTTATATATTACAATGTAGTATTGGAAGTGGTATTTTAAATAGGTGTAATATACATTATTTTTATATGATTAGTTAGTGTTCTAACCCTCTATGTTGGCATAGGAAATGAGTGTTTTTTCTGGGTGATATTTGTGAAATCGTCATTGAGATTACAAATTCATAGATTTAGAATATTGTTGAATGGTCTATTAAAATGTACTCCAGATAAAAAAGAGAGATTTTTATTAAATTTTATAATTTAAAATATCAAATTTAAATCTCAATTATCTAATCTTAATCAAACAGTTACTAATATCATGAAGGTGTGAATATGTAGAAACCTGATTACAGACTCTTGGAGCTGTTGAGAATACACTGCATGAGTCATTCGACTAATTCTCAAGCAATGATGATTCAAAAAGACATTATAAACCTATAGAAAAGTTGGAAAATGATGACGTGTAATAATATAAAGTGAGATTGGGAAATAGGAGTAAGGTTGGTAAATGATTTAGATGATAATGATATGATACAAAGTGGTCTATAGAAGTCATCATCAGCTAGATATGCTCTCAATTCAAAATAACTTTTTTCCGCTGAAATATAATCATTTTATATTCATCACAACAAGTCACAACAAGAGATTTTTATCTCTAAAATTGATTGTGTTAATGAAAAGTTAACTAAAGCTTCATCAGCAACATAATTCTAGATTCATCAAGTTGGGCTCCTAGCTAAAGCCCAAAAATGTGTTGTTATCAAATGGGTTATATGAGTTAATAGTACTTGAGAATTTTTTATTCCACCCTATTGGATGAAAAACACCTTATATAGAATTTTGAAAATGTCTATGTAGAAATCGGAAATGCATTTTCGGTATGCACCATTTACAATATAATACAAGTTTAAAAGTCCGTCCTATTTTAAAGAGAAAATAAAATCGGAGATATATCTCCGGTTATTTATGAAAATGCATCTCCGGTAAATTAGTGCGGGAAGATTGAAATTTCGGTCACCTCACTATTTATCTACAAATTGGAAGTGTATATTCGGGAAACTCATGTCACAATGCTTAAAATAGTAACTAGCATGGTCATCTCATTTCATAAACTTTCCATAAACTTCTCCAAAAACCCTTTCATTTTCAATCAAGTTTCTCACTCCAAAGCTTCATTCTCGTGGTTCATCATATCAAAAGGAGCTCAAGGACTTCCTTAAATTTAAGGTAAACTTTATTCATTTCAATCCTCATTGTTCACATTAATCTGGTTTTTCAGTTGAAAAAAGGTCGCGTAAATACCAGAAATGTACTTCTGGTTGTTTGTTGAATGTTACAGAAAATGTATTTTCGGTTTTGTTTGTGTTGTTTTCCAGAAATTATTTCTTGCCTATATGACATTGAATTTGGTACCTCCCAAAAACATACTTGCAACGTTGAAGCGCAAAAGATCAAAAAATATCTTAAATATCAAGCAAGTGTACAATAGTCGCTATCAATCCAAATTAGCGCTTAGGGGGGATTGAACCAAAATGCAACACCTTTTGAAACTTCTAGATGATAACAATTACGTTTCTAGGCACCAAAGTTGTGAGGATGGAGTAACAGAAAAGATATATATTAGACACATCCTGATTCTATTAAATTGTTCAATACATTTACTAATGTGCTTATAATTGATTCAACGTATAAGACCAACAAATACAGGTTGCCATTGTTGGAAATTATTGGTGTTACGTCGACTGAGAAGACGTACTATGTTGGTTTTGCATTTCGGGAGTGCGAAAAAAAGGAAAATTTTATATGGGCTTTGGAGGTTTGTCTGTCAATGTTGAAGGACCTATTAAGAATAATGCAAGTGTGAGTGTCCGAAAAATAGTCCCACATTGGATATGAATGTGGTGACTTGAGCATATATAAGTGGGAGAACCCACTCACTTATCACCTTAAGGTTTTAGGTGGACAAGTGGTGTGTCTCTCACAAAGTGTGTCCCAAGTTTAAAGTGCTCCCTCGTTAACCCCCTCGAATAGCTTCCAACAGTGATATCAGAGTCTTGGTTCGGCTTGGTGGGGGAGCGGGAGCTGGATCCGATGTTGAATCCTGTTATAGGATGTGGGGGACTTACACTTGTGGAGGAGAATGTTGGGTGCAATTGTGAGTGATTAAAGCATTGTCTATGAATGAGCGGAATGTTGAATTTATAAGAGAGATGACACATTTACCTAACACCCTAAGATTTTGAGTTGAGATATAGTGTCTCCCTCTCTTGTGGTCCTAGAGCATTAGTCCTGTTGGTGCTCCTGGTTCTCCCGGACTCCCCAACAAGACCTAGAAGATATGTCGAAAGTCATTGTTACCGACCGCAATACCACTATGATGAATTCGGTTGCAACGGTATCTCCCACTTCTTATGCATTACTTTTTGGTATCATATTACTAAGAATGTGCGAAGTCGGGTTAAACTTGTGGTACGAACAAAACAAATAGCAGGTGAAGATGGTAAACTGGACAAGTCGGGCGTTATTGTGGAGAAAATCATGGATGCATGGAATGTTATGATAAATGAATCTACAAAAGATCTATATGTTGATGCAGTTATACATTTCAAGAAGGTGTGCGAGAAATATCCCGCTTTATTAAAATATGTTGAGGGGAAGAAGATCACCAACTTTTCAGCAATGCTCTTATAAAAGAATTGAGGAGTCGTAGAGACTTATACACACGGGTGCTCGGGAGTAAAAAGAGAATTGAAGAAATTTATCACGCTCTTGTACCTTGCCTCAGTAGAGAAGTAACGTAGGATAAATGGATGTGCTTCCCTGAGATGGGACATCTCATAGCAAGTGCGTATGAGAGACCGTGTATTAATCTTACAAGATACAGTTTCTCATAAACTTATTTTCCACTGTGCAGTGCGCCACCTCCAAATCCAAATGATCGTTCTATCCGTGTTGGGTGGAATTATAATCCACGATATTTTCTTCAAGTTTATTTGAAACCGGGATGTTCTATACCAGTTACATCACCGGAGTGGGCAATTCATTTTACAATCAAATCTGAGACTTGGCCGGACCAATTGATTGAAAGGATGCAAGAGTACACCAAATTGAACAACATTGAAATAGCAAAAAATAGAGAAAATTCAAAGGGGATACCACCGGTAGATTTGTCAGGCGACAGTTATTTCGGATCAGTTAAGTAATTATTTATCATATTATTGTATGTGACATTTTGTTAACGTATTATGATGTTGAATGAAAACAATTATGTTATTATGTGTCTATGCCAAATTCTTTCTCTTGTTTATGTTTATGTTCTATATTATGCTTCTGTTTCTGTTTTTTTATACCAAGGCATTTATCGGAAATGTACGTCCGGTTTAAAACCAGAAATACATTTTCGGTTCACACCCTGTAAGCAGACAGGGTTTATGTGTTCCATAATATCCTCCAACTATTATATATAGCATCATTCTTCATATAGTTTCATACCAAAACACCAAAACCCAGAATGAGCATAATTTGGCATGTTGGAAATGTTCACTTTAGCATCAATACACCATCACGAGAATTTAAGATCACCGAGTACACCCCTCTTGAAGATCTGCAATACACACTACAATAGCTTCTACCATATGACGACAATCGTAAATTTATGAAGATCGAGTACAGCTCGCCATCCATTGACAACGAAGAGAAGTTTGAGTTCATCAACCATGATCTAAAGACGGGCGCTGATTTACGGGCTATGTGGGGAACCTTTTTCCATTTAGAAGAAAAAGTTTCCGATCGAGCTGGATGCGACTATTGCGAGATCGGTCGATGATATAATCAACATGTTGCAACGTCCACCTGGACGTTGAAGTGTAATGTTTAAATTATACTCAAAAAATCCTTAATGTATTGCTTCTGTTATGTTATCAATGTTTGAATTATGGTATTTTGAGTTTGTAAATTTGGTGTATTTCTAGTCATTTTTTCTACTTTATGTGTATTAACATACCGGAAATGAAACTTCGGATGCATCCTGGAAATGCATTTTCGGGGAAATTGATTTCTTATCAATTCTTGATGCGACCCAAAAATATATTTCTGATTTTTAGAGGTATTTTTGGAAGTTCACGTGGTGTGTAAGAAAAGAATAGGATGGATTAAGAAATTCCCTAGTACTTTGACCCCAAGAAAGAGAGTTACAATAGTGTATGTAATGAGAGGAATTTGTTTTATTCATTTTCTAAAGTAATATAAAAGTACAATAAAAAATTAACTTCCATAAATATACATTCGGAAGAAAATATATTCTTCCCTCTTGATGTACTCATGGCTTTTAGAAATGTTATATATATTTATATTAATGTGAGCAAAGTATACTCACCCTAAGTTATAACTTAACGAATTGACTTCAAAATTCTATCATTTAAATGTTAGAATAATAATACAAGTGTGAGCAAGTGGGAAAATAGTCTCACATTGGATAGGAATGTGGTGACTTAATTAAATATTTATAAGTGAGAGAACCCACACACCTGTCACCTCAAAGTTTTGGATAAATAAGTGGTGTGTCTCTCTCACAAAGGTGTCTAATCATACACTATGTATCAATGCTCCCTAGTGAAAAACTCTTCCAACAAATGGTATCAGAGCCTTTGATTTCGAGTGAAGGGATCGACTTACTTGTGTCGAAAGTACTCCCCATAGGTGGGGGATATGAGGTGTCTCGTTAAAGAGTGTTAATGGCGATACAAGTGTATGTGGAAGAAAGAACTTCCACTTGAGGGGGGCATTGTGTATAGACTCACACTATAGGAGGAGTGTTGAGAACATATGGTAAGTGTGAGTAGTGGGGAATGTGAATACAAGATCACACTCACAAAGGTGTTTTTGATCCATGGCAAACTCCACAAGCAAACAAGCAACAAGGCACAAGCAGAAGAACTCAAAGAAAAGCAAGCATTGGTCACTCAAGATAGAGCAGGTCGACCCATATAGGTCGACTCAATACAAGTAAAACAAGAAGAACTCAGAAAAACAGCAGTCAGGTCGACCTACTCCCAGCCCAGGTCGACCTAAAGTGGAGAAATTTACACATCCTTCTGATAGGTCGACCTACACAACAACTAGGTCGACCTAAACTGAAGAAAAGTCCCCAAAACGTATCTGAAGAGGATTCTGGTCGACCTACTTCCTTAACAGGTCGACCTAACTGGGAACAAATGTTATTCAAAGCAAATGCAGCTCTGTTAGGTCGACCTAAGCATTATAAGAGGTCGACCTATCTGATCAAAAATGCCAAAATTTCTGGTTTTCTCTGCTCCAACTGATTAGCTCTCATATATATTGTCCAAGGTTCATTATTGCAGTTTCTTAACACCAACAACTGAAAGATACACAAAGGCTTCTCATCTTCGATCATCGACACAACTCCAACACAACTACACACAATCATTTTTGCATTGAGGGTTTGCGTTCAAGATCGATAACGTCCATGGAACGGAATTGAAGATTCCTAGTGGGTGAAGCTTTGTGGGGTTTTTGGTGAATAAAATCTGAGGGTTTTGTCCTCCAAGATTGGTGAATTTTGGGGTTTTTTATCAAGAGGCTTCATCAAGGATCCAGCTGAGTGTGAAGATTGAAGAACAAGTGTTCAAGCAATTCAAGACACTGCAGAAAGGGATTAAAGTGAAGCTCTTGGAAGACCTTGATCTGGCTCAAGATTAAGGGGGAAGAAGATTCAAAGGATCGACAAAGTTGGTTTATTGTTTATCGCTTTGTTATCTTCTTTGTATGAACTGCTTTCAACATTAATGGAAGATTTCCCAATTTCAGTTTGGAATTGGGGGCAGACGTAGTCGTAGCGAGGACGATCGACGAACTGCCTAAGCAAATATCGTGTTCTTGTCGCTTTTATCTTTTCATTTACGTTTTGTTCATATTTGGTTATAATTGCAAATTGATTAACGATTCGAGTGTTAAAATTGTGAATTAAGAACTTGTATAAACATCACAATTCATCACACATTGAATCACCATCAATTTGATCATTATCACCAAGTGTTTGTGTTTTTGCTTCTTTCATTATTACTGCATTGCAAATCAAAGTTTATCAAATCAGAAGTTAATCGATTTTCTATAGTGAAACATATTGATTCGATAACATATCATTTCATCGTTAATCTCAATTATCTTGTGGTTTTGTCACATATACGACCCTTGCAATAACGCTCTGGAATAGACGCAAGTCGATTCAGAACCGCTTTCGCCTTAGTTTGAAATAATTCCGAAAAACTCTGTGAGATCTATTCACCCCCTCTAGATCCTTAGGCCAGCGTCTAACAGGGAAATAGTCCCACATTGAATAGGAATGTGGTGACTTGAGCATTTATAAGTCGGAGAACCCACTCACCTATCACCTTAAGGTTTTGGGTGAATAAATGGTGTGTATCTCATAAAGGAGCTTAGTCCAACACTATGTATCAATACTCCCTAGTGAAAAACTCCTCCAACAAATGGTATCATGAGCCTTTGGTTCGAGAAAGGGACCGACTTACTTGTATCAAAAGTACTCCCCACGTGTAATGGATATATAGGAGGTATCCCGTTAAAGAGTGTTAACAGTGGTACAAGTGTATGTGGAAGAGAGAGCTTTTATTTGAGGAGGGAGCATTGTGGACTCACACTTGAGGGGAGTGTTAGAATAATAATGCAAGTGTGAGTAAGTGGAGAAATAGTCCCACATTAGATAGGAATGTGGTGAAAACTATGGCTATTGGAAGGATTGTATGTGTGTCCACATCAATGCAATTGATAGGAACATCTGGACAGCTATTGTCAATGGTCCCTTTCAGATCACCATGACAAATGCAGCTGGTGCAGTTGTTCCAAAACCAGAAAATACTTGGGATGCTGAAGATGAAAAGAGATATGGATACGATTGGAAAGCGAGAAACATTCTAATCTCAGCTCTAGGAGTTGATGAATACTATCGCGTTTCCCATTGTAGATCCGCTAAAGCTATGTGGGACACATTGCAAGTTGCCCACGAGGGAACGGATGATGTCAAACTAGCTAGAATCAATACGTTAACTCAAGAGTTCGAACTCTTTCACATGGAAGATGGTGAATCCATCGAAAACATGCAGAAGAGATTCGTTCACCTTAAAACTCGTTTAAATTCTCTTGATAGACCTGTTTCCAATGCAGTTACTACTAACAGAATCTTAAGATGTTTGAACAGGGAATGGCAACCCAAGGTTACAGCAATAAAGGAAGCAAATGATCTAAACACCTTAGACATTACCACTCTTTTTGGTAAACTAGAGGAACATGAACAACATCTTAAATGCCTTGACATGCATGAGAAAAGTGCAAAGAAAGAGAAGAACATGGAGAAAGAGGTAGAGAAGAAGTCAATAGCTCTAAAAGCTTCAAGCTCCAAGACCTCAAGACAAGAGCTAGAGGATAGTGATACAAGTGATGATGAAGACTCCGATGATGAGGAAATGGGACTGTTTGTGCGAAGATACAACAAATACCTAAAGAAAAATGGAGCAAAACATTCCGACAAAGGCTTGATCAACTATAGAAAGCAATCAAACAAGCTCAAACAAGATGACAACAACAAAGGAAAAATCAAAGGGCCTTGCTTTAATTGTGGCAAAGTCGGTCACTACAAACCGGATTGTCCATACCTTAAGAAGGAAAAGAGAAGAACCAAAGCAAAGGTCATAACAAATCTAGAAGAGCCTACATAGCATGGGAAAGTGATTCATCTAGTGAAAGCTCATCAAGCGATGAAGAAGAATCGGCAAACTTATGCCTTATGGCTCATCAACACAAGAAAAAGAAACTTGTAAGTCAACTTAAACCTGAACTCATAGACAAGGTATCTCATTCTCAACTAAAACTTGCTTTTGAAGAATTACATAGAGATGCAATTGAAGTTTTCAAACTTTTGGCCTCAAATATGAAAATCTTTTCATATCTTGAATCAAAAGTTGAGAAAACCGAAAAGGATATGGAAGCTTTAAAACAATCTATGCTAGACATTCAAAAGGATAAAGTTGAGATAGATCCTACATCATGGTTTGGTTGTGAGACATGTCATATTTGGCAAAAAGAAGTAAGAGATCTAAAAGCCAAATTAGACAAGGCTCTACAACCAAAAGTGACTTTTGCGGTTGATCCAAATAAGTTCAAAAGGTCGTATACTCCTTTATATAGCAAATATACTTTTGTACCAAAAGTATCAACTAGCAAAACAACATATTCTCATCATATTACCTGTCACTATTGTTGCAAAAAGGGTCATACCATTGAAAAATGCAAATTTAGGAGGATTTTGGTTCCTAAAGGAGTATTTCAATGGTTGCCTAAGTGCAACAAATTATGTACTCACTACCAAGGACCCAATGAAAATTGGGGACCTCCCTTTCTAAATTAATTTTGCAGGAAAAGTGTCTTGACATTGCCGAAAGGTTGTGGTTCCTTGATAGCGGATGTTCAAGACACATGACTGGAGACATATCTCTTTTCGTTGAGTTTCACGCAAAGAAAAAGGGGTATGTCACCTACGGAGATAACAATCGGGGAGCCATACTTGGTAAAGGAAGTGTAGGTAACCCTTCTACCACAGCTATAACTGATGTGCTGCTAGTAGAAGGTCTTAAGCATAATCTCTTAAGTATAAGTCAATTGTGCGACAAAGATTTTAAAGTAACATTTACAAATTCTGGCTGCACAATAGAACATACTAAGAAAAGAGACATTATGTTTAATGGCTTAAGAGTAAACAACATCTATATGCTAAACTTGGATGAAGTATCTAAGTCTAGTACCAAGTGTCTAATTGCTCTAGGCGAAGACTCATGGCTTTGGCATAGACGTCTCGCCCATATAAATTTTGACTTACTTAACAAGGTTGTCACAAAAGACTTAGTAATCGGCTTACCTAAAATGAAGTTTTCAAAAGATCATCTATGTGATGCTTGTCAAAAGGGAAAGCAAACAAAAATCTCTTTTAAATCAAAGAACGTGGTTTCAACATCACGCCCTCTTGAACTCCTTCACATGGATCTCTTTGGCCCTTCAAGGACTAAAAGCATAGGTGGAAACATATATGGTTTTGTCATTGTCGATGATTACTCTAGATTTTGTTGGACAATCTTTCTACCTAGTAAGGATCAAACTTTTCCAGCTTTCACGCAATTTGCAAGATTATGTCAAAACAAAATGAACACCAAAATAGTTGCAATTCGAAGTGATCACGGTGAAGAGTTTGAAAACTATATTTTTGAAAAATACTGTGATAAACATGGAATTGAGCATAACTTTTCAGCTCCTAGAACACCACAACAAAACGGAGTGGTTGAACGTAAAAATCGTGTTCTAGAGGAGTTGGCAAGAACAATGCTGAATGAGGGTAGTCTACCTAAGTATTTCTGGGCTGACGCGATTAGCACCGCGTGTTATGTTTTGAATAGGATAACAATACGTCCTATACTAAACAAAACTCCATATGAATTACTAAAGGGTAGAAAACCAAATGTATCTCATCTCCATGTATTCGGTTGTAAGTGTTTTGTATTGAACAATGGTAAGGATAATCTTGGTAAATTCGATGCTAAAGCTGACGAGGGCATCTTCCTTGGTTACTCACAATCTAGCAAAGCATATCGGATATATAATAAAAGATTACTTATAGTAGAAGAGTCAGTACACGTGTCTTTTGATGAATCTTATACAAAATATGTCGAGAAAGGTCTTTCGTTTAATGGTGCAGGTCCATCCACTGAAGATATTGTCAAAGATAAGGAAGACGAGAATGAAAATATTGTAAAGAAAGATGCTGAGAAAGAGAAAGATGAGTCTCATGATGAAAATGAAAAAGAGAGCATCTCAAACAATGAAGAACTTCCTAAGGCCTGGACAAATGTGAAAGACCATCCAATTGACAACATAATAGGAGACATCTCAAAGGGCGTTACAACACGCTCAAAGATAAGTAACTTCTGTCATCATTTTGCTTTCGTTTCACAAGTTGAGCCGAAAAACGCTAAGGACGCATTACTTGATGAGCATTGGCTAATGGCCATGCAAGAAGAATTAAACCAATTTAAACGAAATGATGTTTGGGACTTAGTCCCTCATCCGGGAGATCATCAAGTAATCGGCACTAGATGGGTTTTTCGTAACAAACTTGATGAAAACGGCGTTATTACTAGAAACAAAGCTAGATTAGTTGCCCAAGGTTACAATCAAGAGGAAGGTATTGATTATGAAGAGACATATGCTCCTGTAGCACGTCTCGAAGCTATTCGCCTCTTACTTGCCTATGCTTGTTCAAAAGACTTCAAACTATTCCAAATGGATGTTAAAAGTGCCTTTCTAAATGGCTATATAAATGAAGAAGTCTATGTTACTCAGCCACCCGGCTTTGAGAATTACATACATCCAACTCATGTTTATAAGCTGAAACGTGCTCTATACGGTCTTAAACAAGCCCCTCGGGCTTGGTACGAATGTTTGAGCAAATTTCTTCTTAGCCAAGGGTACTCTAGGGGTAAAGTTGATACTACTCTCTTTATTAAAAGAAAAGATAAAGATGTACTCTTAGTCCAAGTTTATGTAGATGATATTATATTTGGGTCGACTAATGCAAAACTTGTCAAAGAATTTTCTATGCTTATGCAGAGTGAATTTGAGATGAGTTTCATGGGTGAGCTAAATTTCTTCCTTGGCCTACAAATCAAGCAACTCAGTCATGGAACGTTTGTAAGTCAAACTAAATACTGCACAGAGCTGCTCAAAAGATTTGGAATGAGTGAAGCGAAGGAGATTGACACACCTATGGCAACAAATACTAACCTAGACAAAGATGAGAAAGGTAAAGAGGTTGATGTGAAATTGTACCGAGGTATGATAGGTTCACTATTGTACCTTACTGCCTCAAGACCAGATATCATGTTTAGTGTGTGTATGTGTGCAAGATATCAATCTTGTCCAAAGGAATCTCACTTAAAAGCTGTCAAAAGAATTCTGCGATATCTACGTGGTACTCCTACATATGGCCTATGGTATCCGAAGGGAAATGAGTGTTATTTGGTAGGATTCTCCGACTCAGATTTTGCTGGCTGCAAATCCGATAGAAAGAGCACCAATGGAACATGTCATCTATTCTCAAATTCATTGATAAGTTGGCATAGCAAGAAACAAGTATCGGTTGCATTATCTACTGCTGAGGCAGAATATGTAGCTGCCGGAAGCTGCTGTGCGCAGATATTATGGCTCAAGCAACAACTTCTTGACTTTGGTATTAAGCTTTATCGTATACCTATCATGTGCGACAACACAAGTGCCATAAACTTGAGTAAGAATCCTGTCTTACACTCACGAACCAAGCATATTGAAATAAGGCATCACTTCCTAAGAGATCATGTAGAGAAAGGAGACGTCATATTTGAACATGTAGAGAGCAAGAAGCAACTAGCTGACATCTTCACCAAACCTCTAGCAACGGAGCAATACTTCAACATTCGTAGGGAATTAGGGATACTCGATATCTCTAATTTGGGCTAATTACATTTGTTTCACTTAAGATTATTCTTTTACTTTATATATATATATATATATATGTTGATTATTCTCAAGCTAACATTTCTCTTAGTGTAAAGGTAGTTCTTCATCAAGCCAGGAATCATTCCACATTGCCTAAAGGCTTCCACTAAACGGTGACACCTACATATTGAGAAGGTGGTAACATGGTTGTTGTTCACTTCCAAAAATATCATTGATGCTATAATATGCTATCAATTAACATGCTTATAGTGACTTCATACATATATCTTTCTTACTCGTGTATGTGTTTCATCTTTAATCATAGCATATCATATTCTAAACATACAAGCAAATAACTAGGCATAAACACATCATATATAGAGCATTTTCACAAATATTTGGAATTTAGGTCGACCTAATCTTCCTCTGAGTCGACCTACACAAGTCATTTTTCAACATCTAAACTAAAATGCCCAGTTACGTCGACCTACCCTTCTTTTAGGTCGACCTAATCTGCATTTTTTTCAAAGGCTTCTCTGTTAGGTCAACCCAGCCCTAAATTAGGTCGACCTACTGCTACAAATATTTCCCAAATTGAGTCTGTTGGTCGACCCGACCCATACCCACTCATACATAATCATCTCTTTTACCTTTTTTGGCTCATTTGCATACCATTTGTACAGCCAACCCTAATTCCTCAAGTGCAAACTCTGTCACAAATCTTCTCTCTCACTCTCCTACTCAACAAACATGCCTCCAAAATCAAGAAAGGGAAAGGAAGTTGCTACTAGTTCATCTTCTCAACCGGTAAGTGCTCTTGTTCATCCTGACTGTAGGGAAAATTTTGAGAAGTGGCAGATGAAACGAAAAATTGTTCGGCAATATACCTATGATCCAAATCTTGTCAAAAATATGCATATTCCCGATGTCGCTGATCTGATTGAACATCAAAATATTCATCCCTTAGTGCAATGTGATACTCCGTACTGTGAAAATACTCTCAGGGCTTTCTATGCAGGATTTACAAAAGGGGATGGTTGTAATTTTCGATTCAAAATGGGCTCTAGGTCGCATGTTGTTGACAAATGGGCTTGGATAAGCATCTTTGGTCTCAAAATTGTAGGCGATGAATTCTGTATGGAAGACGGGGATGTATCGGGAAACTATGACCATGTGGCCTACATGAAATCTATCCTCAAAGACCCTTCCGTCTTTGACAAACCAAATGAAACAATAACAGCCGGTCACCTGATGCGAGATCCTAGGCTCCTAAATTGGGTCATCTCAAGAATCATTCGACCAAGAGCAGGAGGGTACTCAAGAATTGAACGAAATGAAGTTGTGCTCATGTATCTGCTGCAAAACAGAACGCGTGTACATTGGCCTTACTTTCTAGCTGCTAAGTTTCATGAGGTCCAACAGAAAACTACCGCCCTGTGTTATGGATCAATAATTCAAACAATTGTCAACCATTTCGGCATGAGGCTTGATCACTTGCACTACATCCGCATGCAACAATCTCAAGAATTCTCACAAACAACCTTGACCCTTATGGGATACCATTGGAATCCAGTTAGGAAAACCTACTATCTCATTCAAAAGGGAACCGGGAAGGTTATTTACAATTATGATGATCCCACGGAGTTTGGACACATTGCAGGAAATGAAGAAGAAGGATTTGATCAAGACAATGCAAATGATGATGATCACCTATGGAAGATGTTCCACAAGATACGGATGCAAATTGGAGATATGTTCCTTCTCAACAAGAGGATATCCCTTGGGGATATACAGCTCCGCCTCCGCCGGATCAATCCAACAT
The DNA here is from genome assembly GCF_029867415.1 of Vicia villosa. Classification (NCBI taxonomy): domain Eukaryota; kingdom Viridiplantae; phylum Streptophyta; class Magnoliopsida; order Fabales; family Fabaceae; genus Vicia; species Vicia villosa. The sequence goes on from NW_026705036.1 coordinate 406,366, forward strand.
CATTTCCATGTTAGAGAATATGCAACTCCTACAACAACAGCACTTCGACACACAGCAGCTCTAATTCCAACAAATGCAACAGCTTCAACAAGACCGCTATGACGAACAACAACGACAATATCAATCGTTATATGGCTTGGTTCAGGACCACAAAGCTGACTTTGAGACATTTGCATCCAACTCCACTTTAAGACAGAATCAATATGAGGAAACGACATTGAACCGTCATGCCAATCTAAGCCAAAGCTTCAATACCCTCAATCTTTCTCTGCTTGATCTGTTGGAACAAGTTGAAGAAGATCGTTCTCATACATTTCAAAGAGGAAGGGGAAGAAGGGGCAGGCGTTAGGATGCATTCTCTATCATACCATCATGTCATTGCATTTCATTTCATTATCATCATGTTCAAATTGTTATATGTTGTCGTACTTTGTTTTTTTTTTAAATCTCTTGGATTATTATGTATGTTAAAGTGTACCTTTAAATATGTTTAGTTCTTATGCTATTTCTACCTATCTTTATCTATTATACTATGCCATGCTAGCGTTATATCTATTTTATCTCGCTACTCGCTTCTACTGTCCCGTTTTGTATTTCTTTTGATGTTGTCAAAGGGGGAGATAGGTGTTGAGAGTACGAGGGAGCTTGAGCTCAGTATGAAGAAGCTTCAGCTTACACATACAAGTCCGGGGGAGCTATCACTACTTGTTGACGAAGCTTTTGCAACCAGTTTGCCATCATCAAAAAGGGGGAGTATGTGAATACAAGATCACACTCACAAAGGTGTTTTTGATCCATGGCAAACTCCACAAGCAAACAAGCAACAAGGCACAAGCAGAAGAACTCAAAGAAAAGCAAGCATTGGTCACTCAAGACAGAGCAGGTCGACCCACTATACATATAGGTCGACTCAATACAAGTAAAACATGAAGAACTCAGAAAAACAGCAGTCAGGTCAACCTACTCCCAACCCAGGTCGACCTAAAATGGAGAAATTTACACATCCTTCTGATAGGTCGACCTACACAACAACTAGGTCGACCTAAACTGAAGAAAAGTCCCCAAAACGTATCTGAAGAGGATTCTGGTCGACCTACTTCCTTAACAGGTCGACCTAACTGGGAACAAATGTTATTCAAAGCAAATGCAGCTCTGTTAGGTAGACCTAAGCATTACAAGAGGTCGACCTATCTGATCAAAAATGCCAAAATTTCTGGTTTTCTCTGCTCCAACTGATTAGCTCTCATATATATTGTCCAAGGTTCATTATTGCAGTTTCTTAACACCAACAACTGAAAGATACACAAAGGCTTCTCATCTTCGATCATCGACACAACTCCAACACAACTACACACAATCATTTTTGCGTTGAGGGTTTGCGTTCAAGATCGATAACGTCCATGGAACGGAATTGAAGATTCCTAGTGGGTGAAGATTTGTGGGGTTTTTGGTGAATAAAATCTGAGGGTTTTGTCCTCCAAGATTGGTGAATTTTGGGGGTTTTTATCAAGAGGCTTCATCAAGGATCCATCTGAGTGTGAAGATTGAAGAACAAGTGTTCAAGCAATTCAAGACACTGCAGAAAGGGATCAAAGTGAAGCTCTTGGAAGACCTTGATCTGGCTCAAGATTAAGGGGGAAGAAGATTCAAAGGATCGACAAAGTTGGTTTATTGTTTATCGCTTTGTTATCTTCTTTGTATAAACTGCTTTCAACATTAATGGAAGATTTCCCAATTTCAGTTTGGAATTGGGGGCAGACGTAGTCGTAGCGAGGACGATCGACGAACTTCCTAAACAAATATCGTGTTCTTGTCGCTTTTATCTTTTCATTTACGTTTTGTTCATATTTGGTTATAATTGCAAATTGATTAACGATTCGAGTGTTAAAATTGTGAATTAAGAACTTGTATAAACATCACAATTCATCACACATTGAATCACCATCAGTTTGATCATTATCACCAAGTGTTTGTGTTTTTGCTTCTTTCATTATTACTGCATTGCAAATCAAAGTTTATCAAATCAGAAGTTAATCGATTTTCTATAGTGAAACATATTGATTCGATAACATATCATTTCATCGTTAATCTCAATTATCTTGTGGTTTTGTCACATATACGACCCTTGCAATAACGGTCCAGAATAGACGCAAGTCGATTCAGAACCGCTTTCGCCTTAGTTTGAAATAATTCCGAAAAACTCTGTGAGATCTATTCACCCCCCTCTAGATCCTTAGGCCAGCGTCTAACAAGGAAATAGTCCCACATTGAATAGGAATGTGGTGACTTGAGCATTTATAAGTCGGAGAACCCACTCACCTATCACCTTAAGGTTTTGGGTGAATAAATGGTGTGTATCTCACAAAGGAGCTTAGTCCAACACTATGTATCAATACTCCCTAGTGAAAAACTCCTCCAACAAATGGTATCATGAGCCTTTGGTTCGAGAAAGGGACCGACTTACTTGTATCAAAAGTACTCCCCACGTGTAATGGATAGGAGGTATCCCGTTAAAGAGTGTTAACAGTGGTACAAGTGTATGTGGAAGAGAGAGCTTTTATTTGAGGAGGGAGCATTGTGGACTCACACTTGAGGGGAGTGTTAGAATAATAATGCAAGTGTGAGTAAGTGGAGAAATAGTCCCACATTAGATAGGAATGTGGTGACTTAAAAATTTATAAGTGGGAGAACTCACTCAGCTATCACCTTAAGGTTTTCGGTGAATAAGTGGTGTGTCTCTCACAAAGGTGATTAATCCTACATTACGTATCAATGCTCTCTAGTGAAAAATTCCCCCAATACTATATTCATCAATAGCAGATCGAGTGTTTGTCCTGATTCAGAGTATGGTAGTGGATCTTATATATCATTTTTTTTGGAATCTTATATGTTGATAGTAAATCTGATTGGTTTGAGATCTAGCCTGAGAGTAACGAGTTGGTTCTGTAGCAATTGTGATTTTGTTTATGGATATTTTCTCACGTTTAAAGCGTTGTATTTTTTGTGTATCATGCATTTTTATCTTGCTTCCTAACACATATTGTGCTTTGTGTATCAAATTTTAAAAATATATTTTAATCTCAACCATTTAATATAAATCTGATTGGTTTGAGATCTAGCCTGAGAGTAACGAGTTGGTTCTGTAGCGTATCAAATTTTAAAAATATATTTTAATCTCAACCATTTAATATAAATTCAATGGTTGTTATTAAATTCTCACATTCTCTTATAACTTACTCATTCTCATTTGATATGTTATATATATATATATATATATATATATATATATATATATATATATATATATATATATATATATATATATATATATATATATATATATATATATATATATATATATATATATATATATATATATATATATATATATATATATATATATATATATATATATATATATATATATATATATATATATATATATATATATATATATATATATATATATATATATATATATATATATATATATATATATATATATATATATATATATATATATATATAAACATCTTATTAATCATGATCTTGTGTTTGAGTAACATATTCATAAGTAAAATTTTCTGATTGATAAATGAATTAGAGTAAAAATAAGATGATGAACCAAAGTAAATCTAAGAGGGCCACAACCAGGAGCTTGAATTAAAAATTTGAGAGATCAAAATATTATCTTCACACATTCCACCCTTATCAGACCTTGTACTTAGGGGGCTCATGGACCAGAATAAACATAAGAAATCCATAAGTCCAAACTAAAGAGATTTGAATGAAATTGAATCTTGAACTAATTCTCATGATAGAAGAGTAAACACATAATTAACCATCACCTCTAGTGGGTCTAAAATCTTACTCCGACCAATCGAGAACTCCAACTCAGATAAACAAGAGAACAAAAGGTGGTCCCCCAACCCAAAAAGGAAACATAAGCAGTTCCACATCATGCCATATATGAGTATAAAAAAAACTGGATCATAAATATACGGTTTGATCAAGATACTATATCATCTCATTCTTTGTCTATGCTTACCATACATTTCACTCCTAAAATAAATCACATATCTTACATTCTTGTCTCTAGCCCATTGCTATCATGGCACCTGCAAGTTCACTAAGAACAACTAGGGTAGCAAAATGAACCCCAATTTGTCGAACATGTCTGTTTTTCCTATAATTTTCGGTGGATCGAGTCAAGATTTTGGACTTGCACCATTTACTATGTTCTCCTCGATTCAACCCTGTTTTTTGGTGGGCATGATTTTTTTTTTAAAACTTTTAGGCTTTGGTGTATATGGGACCACCAGGCCATTCATTTTTGACGAATTTTTGCATGACGGATTTAAAGGTGTCAGATTTGTCTATTTGGCATGACTAAAAATACTTATCAAATTCAACGAGAACAACAATAAAGACAACTCTTTAATAAATCCAACTTGAAATTTCCCAAAACAAAGTTTTTTACGAAAAAGATTACTAGGTGTTGCTTTTGTTTTAAATAAAATGAATGTGTTTGCTGAAATTTTTTGAACTAAAACTTAAAAATAGGAAGTGTTTTGTATCCTTTTGATAACATTAATGTATGAGATTTACTAATTGTTTAAAAAGAACAATTATTCCTTTCTAGTCATTAAAATTATTAATGAAAATATACTGAATAATAATTTAATTAAAAAATAATGAAAACATATTTAATAAAAAATAATATTCACTTATTAAATCTTAATAATATAAAAATATCATAACACAACAAAAATTAAAAACATTAAAAATAAAATTCCCGGTTTTAGCCACTTTCTTTTTGTCTATTAAGGAGCGGTTGGAGACTTTTAACGGGTAGGAGGTTGGAAAGGACAAAGTCGTTTGGTCCGGTAACTTGGAGAGTGAATTCACGGTCGGTTCGTGTTATGAATACTATGAAAAGATAAACACTCCGTATGGTCCTATGGTCAATCATACGGAAGCGTTTGATTTGTTGTGGAAAGCGGAGGTACCGTTCAAAATTAAGGCTTTTGGGTGGAGACTTTTTCACAATCGGCTTCCGATGAAAGACCTTTTGGTTTTGCGAGGTATGTCTTTTCCTTTGGAAGACTTAAAGTCTATATTTTGTGGTCAATATGAGGAATCTAGGGATCACTTCTTTTTTGGTTGTTTGGTGGTTGAAAATATTTGGAGAGAGATAGCGTTTTGGGTGGGTAAAGGGATTTTTTTAGACGAGGGATGTTTATCAAATTTTTTGGATTGACATCGTTTTTTTGATAGGCAAAAGGTTTTGGATAGAAAGTTGGATTTAGTTTGGCTCGCTTCAACATGGAGCCTTTGGTTGATTAGAAACGGTGTGTGCTTCCGCAAGGAAGCGTGGAGTGTGAATAACATTGTTTGGGACATTAAGATTTTAGTTTGGAGATGGTCTTTTTGCGGAAAAACTACCCACCCCAATTACTCATTTTATGAGTTCTTAAAGAATCCGTTGTATTTTCTCTCGTAATGTAATTGGTTGGTAGTTTTTCTTTTTGGGGCGCGTCGTCGCTTTTGTAATCGGGTTAGGAAACCCCTAGTTCCCTTATTAATGAAGTATTGCTTTCTAAAAAAAATTAAAAAAAACATAAGTAACAATTTGAATAAACGTTGAAGTTGTCCAAAAAAAATGTTTTGTTGAAAATATTAGATTAAATAAAAAATTTGAAGAAAAATAATAATAACTGATCAGTATAATAAATATTGTTATTAAAAAAAATTATAAAGAAACAAAAGAAAATAATATAGCAAAAAGCATGATGATAAAAAAAAATGAATAGAAAGAAAATAAAAATAATATAGTATAAAGTATGATGATAAGAAAAAAAAACAAAGTGCATAGAAATCAAAAATAACAATATAGTGTGAAGAATGAAGATAGAAAAAGTCTTGAGAGATGGTTATATATTCAAAAGTCTATATATTCAATTGATAGTAATTAGTTATATTGTTGAAAAGTGATGGTTATTGGTAAGGTGTCAAACAAATGTGCCTACGGCTGCAAAATAAAAGGCGGGGCTGACATATATGAGGGGGATAGCCTAAAATCTAAATTCATCCCGTAAAAAAAGCGAGAAAATAGACATGTCCAACATATCAGACTTGTTTCACCTCCCCTAATTATCGGAATATAGGTGTAGGGGTGATGATTAGAATGGTAGTTGGTGGTGGTAACTAATGATCATGGTGATTGGAAATGGTCAATGTGATGATAGGCAATATTCTATGCGGTGATTGGCGAAGAATATATGGAGTAAAAATAGGAGAAAATTTTATTCGTGTAAGATCTTTTTCATAACAATTTTTTTAACATAACTTAATTTATAAATTAATTTATTAACTTAAAACTTATTTTTCAGATGCTATTTTAAATAGCATTTTAGCTTACAATTTATACGTTGTCGTTTTATTTCAATTTTTATCTTTATTTTTTTAATTAAAACTTACTTTTATTTTTTATTTTAAATATATATTTTAATATTAATTACAATACTTTTACATTCTCAGGTATTAGATATAAAATATCTGTTATTGGTCATAATGTTAAGATATCAAATCTTATATTTTGAATATATATTATAATTTTTTTTTTTACTTCTGTCGTTGTTTTATTTAATTCTTCTAAGACATGCATGGCTAATGGCCACACAAAAACAGTTTTAGTCAATTTTAAGTGTTCTACGCGTCGTTTCAGCTTCTTTCCTTTTCTTTTCCGTTTCATTGTTAGGTGTAATGAAGAGATTAATGTGTATGATTTTTTTAAGATAGAACAACATGTATGTTCATCACCAAATTAAAGCACGGATATATATATATATATAGAGAGAGAGAGAGAGAATTTTTATTAATTTTAAAAGATATGTTCACATTTATGTCTACAGTGAGATTCTTCTAAGACCCTTCCTTTGAAACTTGAATTTTTTTTTTGAATAACCATTTTTTTTAAAAAAATTTCAGAAATAACCAAGATTTCAAAAAAATTACACAAATGTCATTTTTTTTTTAAAAAACACACGTTGTCGCCAGGGGGGTGGCGACAACACTGGGCCTGCAATGCAGTCGCCAGTGGGCCTGGCGCCCATGTGTTAATTTTAGGTGTTGTCGCCACCCCCCCTGGCGACAACACCCCCCCTTTATTTTTTTTTTTCTTTTTTTTTTTGTAATTTTTTTTTCTTTAACATATTGTCCTCCTAATTTTTTTCAGTATTTTTTTTTTAATAACTACAATGTTTTAATAATTTTTGTTAGTTTTTTTTTAGTTTTTTTTTTAACAACAATTTTTCAATAAATTTTTTATATTGTTTTTTTTATCTATCTTGTTAAAATTATTTTTGGAATATAAATGTTAATTAACTTATTTATAATTTAGTTTCTGAACATGGTTAATAATATATATTTTATTGGTCAATGAAGTAGTGGAAGTAGTTAATGAATTATAAGTAAAATAATTAATCAATAACTTATATTTTTGTGGTTAATATAGTTGTGAAGTTGGTTAGTAAAACAATGTTATATTTATATTATAAAATAAATTTTAAGATTATATAATATTGAAAAAAAATAATATTATTTTAAAAAATATTAAATACATTAAAATATAAGTTGGACATTCGTTAAAATAATTATATATTAAGATACAATAACGATACATTGACGATAGAAATACATTAAAATTAAAGACATTTCAAAAAACATTAACGATACAAATACATTATAATTAAAAACATTACAAAATACATTCAAGATACAAATAAAAATCTTATTGCGCGCCACGTGGACCATGGTACGATCCACACTGAGGTTGTCGAATGGGTCGTGTAGATGGGTCACGAGTTGGTAATGCCCCCCTATTCCCGCGACGACGCCCCCCTCTATTTGGTACGTCTTGTGCCATAGTCGACGGTCCCTGAATGAAACCTGGGTCTTCAACATCTTGACCTATAGAATTCCCTCCATATGATAGGCGGGTGCCCGCGGCGCTGTCGAAGCTGTGTCTAGGCGGGTTAAAATTTCTCCTAGTGGGTGCAGCCTGGAAGTTTTGGAAGTCGGTGGTGGATCCGGTTTGGTTAAAATACAATGGTTGTGGCGGTGTGTTGAAGTCAAATTGTTGGCTGGGGTACTGTGATGTGTGTTGGTCGAATGTGGTGTATTGCGGGTATTCTTCTTCTATGCCCATGTCGGGGGTCATTGGTGGTGATCTTGAAGAGCCCCCCGCATGGAATTCCTGAAAATGTGATCTAGAAGAGCTCCCTGCATGGAATTCTTGATTTTGTGGTTGAGTTTGGGATGAAAAAAACGGGTGGAGTTGTTGGGAATGTTGTTGGTAAAAAGGTGTTTGTGGTTGCATTGGTTGTTGGTGGTAACTTTGTTGTTGTTGTTGTTGTTGGTGTTGTTGTGGGTAATGTTGTTGTTGGTAATTTGGTGGTGGTTGTTGTTGTTGTTGGTAATTTGGTGGCGGTGGGTGTTGTTGTTGTTGGTGGTAATTTGGTGGTGGTTGTTGTTGTCCTCCAAAATATGGAGGTTGTGCTCGCGGGTCAGCTAAATAGAAAGGGGCAGACACAATCATTTCTGGATTTGTGACGGTCCTGTACCAGTTTACATACTCAACAGTTGGCTTCATTTCTCCCGGCGCCACAGGAAATTCTAGAACCGTTTTTGATCGACGAGCCCATATTTTACGCTGCTCTATGGCAAAGGACTTGTAATTTTGTACGTACCACTGTTCGCTAACCTTCGCAAGATGCCAACGTCCCAAACAGTCAGGCTCAGGTGGGTCAGGGATACCTTGATGCATGCCGAATTGGAGCTTCACACGGTCACTCGGGTGCATCTCCACAGTGGTGAACCGTATGATGGGTGATTTTGCTGTCCAAATAGCCGCCTCGTCAAGGTCGGGTACGTGGTCCAATTCCAAGTAAGGACGCCAAATAAACTGCAAAGCAAATAATATTAATTTCAGAATATAGAAGATAGTTATTTTTAAAAATATATTTAGAAAATGGACATTTTTAGAGGTATTACTTCTTGGGGTCCTAGTCGATCTAATAGCTGGCGGTAGAAAATGATTTTGGAATCAGGCGTTTTGGACCAATCCATTCCGAGTGCATTGAACCTAAACACATTAAAAGATATAAATCAATATAGTTACAATGATGATGGAATAAAAAGCAATAATTAAAATAAGATCCAAACGTTACCTTGAAGCGTAAGGGAAGGCGTAACTGTTTGGATTTGCAGGGGCCAATATCGGCATCCTCCACCATGCCCATGTTTGTAGCAAGAATGCACATCCACTAAATGTACAAACATCCTTTTTTGCACATTTGCATAAGGAACTATATAGGTATGCCAACACAGCCGAACCCCAGCTATATGTCTTTATTGCATCAATGTCCCCAAGTAAACACAAGTACATAAAATTAACACTATTTCCCGTGCCTTCGGGAAATAGAAACCTACCAAACAACAACATAATATACATCCTAGTTTTCCGCAGTATAGTTTCTTCGTCAGAAAACTGATCCAATTGAATCCCAACATAAGCTTCCTGAAGGCCAGCAAGCTTTATACCTTGGCCCCTACCCCTTTGTTGCCCCTCACCCTCTATTAAATCCACACCCAACAATTCGACGCATAGGGCGTTTGGTTGTTGGACATTTCCATACACTGCCTTTCCATTTGTTCTGAGACCCAACAACATGTACACGTCCTCTAGAGTGACGGTACATTCACCCATTGGAAGGTGAAAAGTATGAGTCTCAGGCCTCCAACGCTCACACAATGCTAATATAAACTTCATATCAACTGAGGTATGTGTTAAGTTCATTACCTCACCAAATCCCGCACGTTTAACGTAGTCCACAATCAAAGGGTCAGGAGCAATCATCTTACCAGCACGGGTCCTAAATCTCGTGACATCCTATAAAAAAAACACCTCCCATAAGTATTTGAAATTAGTAAATTTAAGTAAAAAAAATTAAGTGTTTACTAAAACTTACATAGGTCGCAATGTTTGCAATGGTGCCTCGGTGCTCTTGACCCATAGTTAGGAGAGACATGTTTGTTGATGATGAAACACAAAGTTGCTCTGATGCTAAGTTGCTCTGATGATAGTATAAGAGGTGATGAAGAAAATGAACAAGTTTGGGAACATATTTATAGCCAAAATGCATAGGTTATTACGAGATTCCCTGCAGAGTCTTGTCACTTCATGTCGGTGGTGGGGACGAGATTCCCTGCAGAGTCTTGTCACTTTATGTCTGTGGTGGGGACGAGATTCCCTGCAGAGCCTTGTCCCGTCAAGTCTGTGGTGGGGACCAGATTCCCTGCAGAGTCTTGTCACTTCATGTCGGTGGTGGGGACGAGATTCCCTGCAGAGTCTTGTCACGTCATATACAGTGACTTGTGCAGAATTATTGGTTCATTTCTTGCATGCATTAGCCTTGTATAATAGGTGGGGACGAGGTTCTCTTATGGCGTGCATTAGTCTGGTCTCTTCATATTTATGTTACATTTTGAAAATGTTATGTTATAATAGATTTTAATTTCATATCATAATTTGTGACATGCATTATCATTAGTGTGAATTCATTTAAAACATACAACTATAATAGCTTTTGAGACTTTTATATTAAAATAGCGCAGATATATATATGTTATGGAAAACATTAATTAATTCATTAATTAAAAAGGTACATTGACAATAACCAGCACAGAAACTAAAAACATCTAAGAAAATAACACATAACAACTTGTAGTACACGCTCGATCATTGCAACAAACACAACAACACTTAATCTAAACTACTCGAGTATCACTGCAAGAACAAGTGGATCTTCAACGCCTCGGTTAACCTCTCCACTATGTGTCCAAAACATTAGATCCACGTCCACATCGTCTTTTACGCGGTCCCAATAATACATGTAGGTGCCTTCTGGATTATTATCCGTCAACGTAATGTATGGACAACGGTAATCTATCTGTTTAACTTTTCTGGTCGGACCATCTAGTTGACGAAACCCGGTGTTGATGGCTCTAACAATTCTCTGGAAATTCCAATGGGGGTTAAGGCAGACACGCATGTGACTACCTTCCTCAAAAAAAACGACAGCCCAAACTGAGTTCATTTTCAGTGTTTGCAGTAAGAATGAAGAAAGAGTTGGTACTTCAACTCCACACACACACACACACCTTTATTTATAATCGGTGAAACACCTTTATTTTGCTAATTTTTAATAACTTAAATACTAATTTTTAATAACTTAAATACTAATTGGAAACTTTGTAATCTTAAAAAAACATTTCATTAATATATGCTCAGAGCATTTAATTGGACGGTACAGAAGTAGCTGAAATAATAAAGAAACTGTAACGTCTAGGATATTACAACGGTTAGGACAATGTCTTCTCTGTCCTCCATCATTCGAGTGCATTGAATGTCGTCCTCCATTGTCTCCCACCAACGCTGTCTTTCAAGAAAAACACCTCCCCTTGTTCTAAGTCTCTTGATAGATCTGATTTGTTCGCCTGGACTCCACTCTCCCTCCAAAAACCTGAGAAGAGTTCTCTTAAGCTGATCCATGGAATGAATGTTCCAAAACATTACCTGCATGGGAGGTTTGACGGCAGAGAAAATAACGTAACCGTTCCTTCGGACAATGGGAGGTTGATAGTCCAAACGCCTTACAGGTGGCGGAGGATCAGTAGTCCGGTGCGTGCCATCTGGCCTTATTCGAGATCTCATTTTTTCGTGTCTGTATTGATGCACACAAGAAACCCTAATTTATAGAGGGACAATTAGGGTTTCATTTACAAGGGAAAAACATAAACAATAATTTTGTAGAATAAAATTCAGGGCCCCACATGGTCCCCATCTGTTTTCTGTCCTTCGCATGCGTCCGAAACGAGTTCCTGTACACTAGCATGCGCCTGTAATGATTCCTGAAACGATTCCTGATAGATTCCTGCAACGATTCCCCCTATCTTCATGCATGCAGCCCTATCTTTTGTGGCATGCATTAGTCATGTCAAAGTTACTATCTTGTGCAGAATTATTGCCTCATTCATTGCATGCATGACCCCTGTGTAAGAGGTGGGGACGAGAATCTCTTGTGGCATGCATTAGTCATGTCAAAGTTACTATCTTCTGCAGAATTATTGCCTCATTTATTGCATGCATGACTCTTGTGTAAGAGGTGGGGACGAGAATCTCTTGTGACATGCATTAGTCATGTCAAAGTTACTATCTTCTGCAGAATTATTGCTTCATTTCTTGCATGCATTACCCTTGTGTAAGAGGTGGGGACGAGATTCTCTTGTGGCATGCATTAGTCATGTCAAAGTTACTATCTTGTGCAGAATTATTGCTTCATTTCTTGCATGCATTACCCTTGTGTAAGATTTCTTGCATGATATATAGGAACTACTTCACATACTATTTTTTACAACCATCACAACTTTCCCAAACATTTCTTCCTTTTGCAACACAACACAATTCTCACATTTCTTCTTTCACAAACACATTTCAAAATTATGGCATCCACCTCGCAGTTCAAAGTTCGTGTTCATATGAATGGTGAGACATACCACTGCGACACAAACGGTTTTCTATTTAGAAACAGAAACTCAACACGTTTTGCTCTAAATAGACAATCAGATTTCTCTTATCTAAAAAGGAAAATCGAATCCAAAATAAGAGAACCAGTGTCTCAGATATTTTACCGACAACCCCTACTTCAACCTAACAACTCAGTCATGTTTTGTCAATCAGAGATAACAACTGACTTAGAGGTCCAAAACATGCTCCTCACCCATGAGTATTTTGGTTATGATTATCTGGAACTGTACGTAGTGGTTGAACAAAATGCTCCTTCGCAAAATATTCAGTCACAAGTTATTGATCCTGTTGTTGATGACGAACAACAACCCGAGCATGTCATTGACGAAGAAACTGATATAGAAGATGTTGTTGATGAGTTGGTGAATCGTGAATCCGAAGATGAAGGTGACGAAGAAGTTCCAGTACCAGATCCAGTACCGGATACACATGCATATTCACCTCCGGCACATTTCACAACGCTTAATTTAGGAGAGGACGAGCCATCGTCCGATATGTTCTACAATCCATACATGAGGTCAAGCGAGGAGTTGAAAGAGGGTGACACGTTTCGTTCGAAGGATGATTGTCTGTTGGCTATAAAAAATTGGCACTTAGCAAATTGTGTTGATTTTAAAGCCGATCGATCAAATCCAGAGAGAGTCACTATTGCATGCAAAAACCCGGAATGTGGATACATGCTGAAGGCATCATTCAGAAAGAAGTTTAACGCGTGGGTGATACGTTCGATATCTCAAGCCCACACCTGCGTCACCACTAACATGGCGCAAGATCATCGAAAACTCAGTCATGACATGATATGCCATACCATCATTCCTCTGGTCGAAACTGACCCATCCCTGAAGGTGAAGACAATTATTTCTCATTGCGTTTCTGTGTTCAAATACAGACCTTCGTACAGAAAGGCTTGGTTGGCGAAACAGAAAGCAATTGAAAGAGTCTACGGCAACTGGGAGGAATCGTACCAACAACTTCCTCGCTACCTGGCTGCACTGCAATTGTATTCACCTGGGACTGTTAGTATATTGGAGACACTGCCGGCACAGTCCCAGGACGGAACCCCTCTCGAAGGTAATGGAATCTTCCATAGACTATTCTGGGCGTTTCAACCATGCATCGTCGGTTTTGGTTTTTGCAAGCCGATTATTCAAATTGATGGAACGTGGCTGTATGGGAAATACAAGGGAACTTTGTTGATGGCGGTCGCGCAGGATGGAAATAGCAACATTTTTCCAATAGCATTTGCTTTGGTAGAAGGCGAAACAGCTGCTGCTTGGGGTTTCTTTCTGAAGAATCTCCGAGCTAGAGTCGCTCCACAACCTAATCTTTGTTTGATTTCTGACAGGCACGCTTCTATTGAAAGCGCATACAACAATCCGGCAAATGGTTGGCACAACCCTCCGTCTAAGCATGTCTACTGTATTAGGCACATAGCACAGAATTTTATGAGAGAGATCAAGGATAAATTTTTGAAGAACCACTTGGTGAACGCGGGGTATGCCTTAAACCAACCTGGATTTCAATACTACCGCCGAGAAATAGCGTTGACAAATCCAGATGCAGGGAGGTGGATTGACAGCATTGATAGAGCAAGATGGACTAGGTCATACGACGATGGGGCTAGGTGGGGCCACATGACTACAAATCTTGTGGAATCAATGAACGGGGTTTTCAAAGGCATACGAAACCTACCTGTAACTGCCATTGTTAGTGCTACGTATTTTCGGATGGCAACTTTGTTCGCCACACGAGGCAAGAGGTGGAATTCAGTGTTACAAACACAACAGGTATATAGTGACGTCTGCATGAAATATATACAACAGGAATCTGCCAAGGGTAACACTCATCGGGTGACCGAGTTCGACCGTCATGGCCACACCTTCAGTGTAAAGGAAACAATTGACCACAATCAGGGACTTCCACGACAACAGTATCGCGTCAATATCCCAGATCGTTGGTGCGACTGTGGCCAATTTCAAGCATTTCGCATGCCTTGCTCCCATGTCCTTGCAGCATGTTCACATACTCACTTTGATGCATTATCTTTGGTATCAGAAATTTACAAGGTTTCAACGTTGCTCAACGTATACGACAATTACTTCCCGGTGGTAGCAATGGAAGCATATTGGCCTGTGTACGAGGGGGAAACAGTTTGGCATAACGATTTAATGCGTCGGAATAAAAGCGGTCGACCAAACAGCAGGCGTATTAGAACCGAGATGGACGTAACTGAAAAAATGCAGAGGAAGTGTAGTATATGTCGTGAGGTAGGACATAATAGGACCAAATGTCCCAATCGTGGATCTAGTTCCACAACATAGTTATTAGTTTCCTTGATGTATGTAATTTACTTTTTCAATGAAATGAACTTTTTTTTTTTAAATTTTATGGGTTACAACACAAAAAAAAAATTACTAAATAAAAAAAAGATCATGGTACATATTGAAAGAAATTACCAAATATTACCATGGAGAACATATTTGGAACCAACAAAATTTACAAAGATTTAAGAGAAAATAGTACCGAAAACATTAATTTTGAAACTAAAAAATTACCTAAAATATAATACCATAAAAAAATTAAGAGGAAATAATGAAAAAAATTACATTAATATTGAAAAAAAATTAAGAGGAAATAATGAAAAAAATTACATTAATATTGAAAGAAATAATTATGAGGAAACAATGAATAAAATTAAGAGGAAATAATTAAAAAAATTAGGTGGAAATAATGAAACTAAGATTGAAAAATATTGAAAATTACTACAAAAAATTATTACAAAATTGTAGTTATTAAAAAAAAAATACTGAAAAAATTTAAGTGAAATTAATGTTAAAGAAAAAAAATTACAAAAAAAAAAAGAAAAAAAAAATAAGGGGAGGTGTTGTCGCCAGGGGGGGTGGCGACAACACCTAAAATTAACACATGGGCGCCAGGCCCACTGGCGACTGCATTGCAGGCCCAGTGTTGTCGCCACCCCCCCTGGCGACAACGTGTGTTTTTTAAAAAAAAAATGACATTTGTGTAATTTTTTTGAAATCTTGGTTATTTCTGAAATTTTTTTTAAAAAAATGGTTATTCAAAAAAAAAATTCAAATGCATTTTCTATAAACTAATCTTAAACAGAATAAACAAATTATTGCTGTCAGATCTTAAACTAATTAAAAGCACTTACGCGTGTCTTAAAAATCTTAGTATTCTAAAATTAAAAATTTACATTTAGAATTATGCCTTTTAAATTTTGAAAATAAAAAAATATTGTTTGTAAAAAATAATAATTATGTTATGAAATTAACCAAAATATAGAGATGAAGGAGAGATGAATGAGAGAAAGAGAAGAAGAAAAATAATATTGTATTATCATCTTCTTTCAAGTGTGCTTTACATTGCAATATGAGTATCTATTTATAGGACCCAGGAAGATAGAAAATCACACATATTAAACGCATATTAAGTATGGAATAGGAAGATGAAAAACTAGGAGATGAATGGACATCCACTAACATAAATATTCATAACACTCCCCCTTGGATGTCCATTGAGGATACGTCTCATTAAAACCTTACTAGAAAAAATCCAGTGGGAAAAAAATCTAGTGAAGGAAAAACAGTACAATATCCTTTGAATGTGAACTGCCTCGTTAAAAACCTTACCAGAAAAATCCAGTGGGACAAAACTATGGTGAAGGGAAAAAGAGTGCAAAAAATATTTATTTCTCCCCCTCATGCATATATTTATATGTGAGACGATATTCTTTGTAGTAGTTACTTAAAATGTCTTCTTCGAAGTGACTTCATGTAGTGCTAATAGTTATGTAGGATTTTATCAAGTTGTTGTCATGATTTGTTTCATAGATCTTCATGAAATGCTTGTACCATCACATGTAAACAAATAAACTCTTTATGATCTACCATTGTGAGAATCTGACAAGTAACCTGCATCTCTAGGATAATGAAGTATATCTTTGACTTCTTTCCAATGTCTTTGTGTAGGTGAATAATTCTATCTTACTCATAGATTGACCGCAAATGATATATCAAGATGTGTATAATTAGCAAGGTACATTAGTGCTCCATTTGCACTGAGATATGGTACTTCAGCGCCAACCAATTTTCATCCCCTTCTCGAGGCCTGAAAGGATATTTCTCTATATCTAATGATCTAACAACCATTAGAGTAGACAATAGATGATATTTGTCCATATAGAAGCATTTTAACACTTTTATATATAACCTTCCTGATGTATAAATATTCCATTGTCCAAATTCTCAATTTGTAAGCCTAGACATAATTTTGTTTTTCCTAGGTCCTTCATCTCAAACTCTTTCTTTAAGAAATTTATAGCTTTTGGAAGCTCTTCAGGAGTTTCAATAATATTTATGTCATCCACATAGACAACTATTATTGCAAATACTTTTCCACATCATTTTATGAAAATATAAGGACAAATTGAGTTATTTGTATATCCATTCTTTAGTAAGTATTCACTATGGTGATTATACCACATGCGTCCAAATTGTTTCAACCGATAGAGAAACTTGTTCAATTTGATGGAGTAGTTTTCTCGAGATCTAAAATTATGTGCCTCTAGTATATTGAACCTTTCAAGAAGTTTCATGTAAATGTCACTATTAAGTGAACCATATAAATAATATGTCATAACATTCATCATGTTCAAATTAAGCCCTTCATGTGCTACAAGGCTTATTAAATATCCAAAATCGATTGAATCCACTACAGGTGGATATGTTTTATCAAAATCAATCTTAGGTCTTTGGGAAAATCATTGAGCAATAAATCAAGCTTTATATCATTCTTATTTTGTTATATCACAAGAACTCATTTACATCTAATTGGTTTCACACCTTAAGGTATTTGGACTACAGGTCCAAAATTGAGTCACTTATAAAGTGAGTTTAATTCTTCTTTAATTGAATATATTCATTTTGGCCAATTCTCACTTAGTCTACAATCTTTAATAGACTTTGACTCATGATCCTCGTTATCATTGATCACTTTTAGCGCTATATTGTATACAAAGACATTGTCAATATTGACTTTATTTGGTTATCTCAATTTCGGTTCCATTCCATTTCATCCATGACATAATTTATTGAGATCTCTTTATTTCATATTTCAAGTACTTGATTTGTTCTTCTGGAACTGAAAAATTAAATTAGGTCAAAGTGCTATTAGCATTTTCATATCCTCACTTGGGTCATCTTTAGTTTCTTTTCTTAGCAGAGGACTTTTAACATTGGAACCGACTTTCATACCACGCTTCAGGTGCAGCTACAACTTATTTGCAATATTATATTATCCAATAGGAGAATCCATTTTGAGTGGAGTATTATCAGCTGATATTTTATTTCATAAACTTTGTAAATGTATAGTGTTTTGAACTTTTGGTTCATATTGATTTGTACGAGGATCAAGACAACAATTTATTTTAAATTGTTCATTTGAACTTCTTGTTCATGATTTTAGCTGTTCATTTGAACTTCTTGTTCATGATTTTAGCTGCTTATTCCCTCCTCCTAATATTGGAAAAATTAATTTATCAAGTGATAATCAGCCTACTGGGCTGCAATCAAGTATTTGATTATTTGCTCAAATTATATCCTCAAAATTGAGATTCATATTAATTATATTTTTCCAATATTCTTTCATGACTCATCTTAATGTATTATATTGGAGCAATTGGAATATATACAACACATCCAAATGTTCACTTAGATGAGAAATATTAGAATAAATTAGGGAGAACTAAGATATAGTATATTGTTGGCTTAATGCGAATAAATATATTAATATCATACTTTGGGTGTTTCAAATATATAATTTAGAATTGATGATCTCATAAGTATCAACCATATAATTAACTTTAGACTATTGATATATTCTTTATTAGATTGCAATGTTTCAATTCTCTTGTTAAAATATCAATATTTAAAAATAATATGAATAAAGAAATTGTATCAGCAAACATTGATCACATGATTTAACATTTTAATCATACACATGCATATGAACATATTACCATATAATTATCAAAATCATATAAAATCATATCACTAAAATTATATCATCATATATATATATATAGATGAAATATATAAATTTATAATTCTAATTATAAAATAATTTATACTCTAACAAATATAATAAGTTTTTAACATAGCCAAATGCTAGAAAATTACAATAATCCAAAAATATAGTTATCCTTATGGGATGTGTTAGAGTCACTCATGTCATTCTTCTGGAATGACAAATATTTTATGAGTATTTACATCGAAACACACAAATTTCTTTGTGAAATCCTTCTGTAATACTTCAGAATTCCACTATTATTGATCCAATCCATCTAGAATTTGATAATATAGGTGATGCAATAATTTTTTCAAAATTTTAACATAACAGATGCAATCCTTCTGGAATTCATGAATATCATGAAGAAATTCTTCTAATATTATAGATACAATATTTTAAGGTGTGAGAAATCCTTATTTTAAAACTTTAAATCTTCAGAAATTATATATCACAAATGATCTTCGTAGTGATAAAAAGAAACAATTATTTGCACAATCCTTCTAGAAAGATAAAAAAAAAACCCTTCAAAGTCATGTCACAAATATTCACATCGATTAAGAAAAATAATTCTTTAAGCAATCCTCCTGAGATATCTTAACATTAGTTTAAGAGAGGATTTTTTTTTTGTGTGTGTAGTTCTTCAGGAACTCAATCATAATTTTTTTTATAGTTCTTCAGGAACTCAATCACATTTTGTAGTTCATCAGAAACTCAATCATAAATCTTTTATTTATAAAAATAATAATATTTATAATCCTTCAGGGATGCTTGATAAGTTCTTCAGGAACTATATAAATAGTTTGTTATAAACAATAATCTAAAAAAAATATAACCATCCTTATGGGATACGTTAAAATTATTTGTGTCATTTTTCTGAAATGACAATCTTTTAATGAGCATATTACCAATTATTAATTTTTAGATCGATACAACAATTTTTATTTTTTTTATGAAATCCTTCTGGGACTCAATAATATTATAGATGTGGCCTTTTAAAGGTGATTGAACGTTGAATTCTTTTGGAATTCATCAATTATTGATAAACACAATAATCGATTAAACTCAATCTTTGAACAATAATTTGTAGATAGTTTAATATTAATCTTAAGTTCTACAAATATCACATCACAAACTATTTCCATAAACAAAGGTCAAGAAAAATTATTCTTTGTGCAATCCTTCAGGGATGCTTGAATTTTAAATTAACACTTTTATGTGTTAAAATTCAATTTCGGGAAATCATATAAAAATGATTTAATGTTAAATTCTTCCGGAATTTAACAAGAATGATCAAAGAAATCTAATATTATTGTACAATGTAAATCAATTTCTCTACAAAAAATATAAAAAATAAATATATTTATATGAAGAAAAAAAAAGTAACAAAATCATGAATTATATTATATTGGTTCAAATATATTAAGATTAGAAAAATAACGTAGAACCAGGCTATATCATCACTCGCGTTGTAGAGTATTGTGCTGATAACGTGTTATGAAATTAACCAAAACAATATAGAGATGAAGGAGAGATGAATGAGAGAAAGAGAAGAGGAAAAGTAATATTGTATTATCATCTTCTTTCAAGTGTGCTTTACATTGTAATATGGGTCTCTATTTACAGGACCCAAGGAAGATAGAAAATCACACATATTAAACACATATTAAGTATGGAATAGGAAGATGAAAAACTAGGAGATGGATGGACATCCACTAACATAAATATTCATAACAAATTAAATATATTTGTGGTCCTATTAAATATTTTAAGTTTCGTTTTTAATGTCTAAAACATTTCTTTTAATGGTTTAGTTAAAATTTTGCATTCACATTTTTGGTCCATCTTGCAATTTAGCGACAATTTTTACAAATTAACGACAAAATTAGCGACAGTTTTAGCGATGACTAGCGATTGAATTAGCCACAGTTTTAGCGATGACTTTAATATTAGACACCAAAAGTGTGGATAAAAAGTTTTAAGAGGACCATTCTTCGAAGGAATATTTTGAGAGACTAAAAATAAAATTTAAGATATTTAGGAGGAGATCACAAATATATTTAACTCAAATAATAATAAATTATAATTTCTTTAATATATCTTTTTAGATCAAAAGTTAACAATCACTCTAAATTAAGAATCACAGTGAATAGAAAATCATTTGCCATCTAAGAATTTTTATATTAATAGAAATATAATGTAATTGTAAGAATACATCAATGATAACTCTACTAATGAAGATCAGTAAAGTCACAGTCGATTAACCTAGTGAATTGTGAATGATTTTTTCCTTTGTAGTTTCTTTCTGATATAATAATTCTAACCCGCCTTACATAAAAGTCCATTAGAGGTCATTGAATGTGATTGACCTGATTGTTATGACATCTTAATGATGATTGTGAATTAGGCTTGATTGTCATGTATTCCAGATCCTGATATCCTCTATTTGTAATAAATGTTTTCTCATTATATCTTATTCGAATATTGATCTATGTTAGACTTGAGCTGGCATAAACGAATTTCAGCTCATTAGTTATTTTAGTTTAGTCATGCTCTTCTAGATAAATTACTTCAAGTGGGGAAGCTCTACTTGATCTGGGTTGACTACGGCCCACTCTAAATTTTGGACTAAGAGACTAGATATGTACACAACCTCTCAAACATGAGTTGTGTAAGGGTGAAGTGCTACACTAAAATCCTCTAAGAGAAAGAGCATGTACACAACTCCTTAAGAATGAGTCGTGTAAAGGTGAAGTGCTTCACTAAAATCTAGGAAGTGAACAAACATGTACGCATCCCCGTAAGCATGAGCTGCACAGGGGCGAAATATTTTTTCAAGATTGTTGGGCATCAACTGACATGTCTCATTGGTATCTAATTTTGGAGCGTCTTCACTCTTATTTCTTTAAACATGTTGGTCTTGGACTATGGTCGGCTAGTGTCCGTTTGACGTTTGACTAGTTCATTTCCTATTATTGTGATTATAGTCAACTGCCTTGGGTATATGAGTCACTTATGACCTAACATATTTCCTGCGGCCTTCATTTAAATAGAAATAAATGCAATCGTCACTTTGTATGCCACTCAAACTTTATAAAAGGGGCTTCTACACTCTCCTTTCTCTTTTATTCTATCTCCAACCCATAAAATTTTAGCAAGCTTCTCTCTTCCATTCTCTCTTCCAAGTTCCAAATCATCAACAAAAGCTCACAAAGTCAGATAAGACAGTTTATCTTCAATGGCTTTCATTTCTTCTTTCACGATGTTTATTCGAGAGTGTGACTCATCAGGGAGGGTCACAGAGCTTTGGAATAACGCCTAGGTATTATGGAATATGTACTTACAAAGTTTGAGATGGGGTAAAGGGAAAGTATGTTGGAGATTCGTAAAAATAAGGCTTTATAGTAGTTATGAGAGCTCGTCTAATAATAATTCTTGTGAAGTCAAGTTTCTCTATGATGAATATGTTTTGATGAAGACAAATATTTTGATATCAAGAAGGCAAAGATGAATATCAAGATAAGGCATTATGTTCAAGGCTTTGGAATCAAAGGAATTAAGTTTCAAGAAGGTATAATGATAATACTTACCTTCACTGATGTTTTAGATGCTCAATGATCAAACACTCAATGCATATCTCACTGGTTTTCTCATTACATAAACACTTAGGCAAAAATTGCATTTTTCACTATATGCAAATCGATTTGCACTTTAGAGAAATCGATGTGCACCTATACGTTGCCTAAGTTTCCTTTGAAAAAATTGCATTTTTACACTGTGCAAATTAATTTGCAATTTATGCAAATTGATTGATTATTGAAAGTTTTCAAAAAATTTGTAACGTTGCATTGTGAAAATCGATTTGCACCATACAACAATCGATTTGCACCTGAACAAAATTGAAAAATAGTAGCATTTTTCAAACATCTTTTCATGTCTTTCTTCATGAAACCTTTTCATTATATCTTGACATTTGTTCATGATATTTTTTCAGAACTTCATCATGATTCCTAAAGGTGTCATACACATATAAATACCTAAATTTTCATATTACAATTCACCTATTCCAATCAAACTCTTAGATTTTCAAAATTCGCATTTCAAATCTTTAACCTTTATTCAAGAAATTTTCTTCATACTTTCACATAATCTAAACCAGAAAATTCTTGAGCAATCTAACACTTTGTGTTTGTGAATTATATTATTGGAAGGGAAGATCAATTACATTGATATATCACTCAAGTGATAATTCTACTACAAACTTATATACTAAAAAATTCTTGTTGTATCAACATCTTATTTTTGCAAGACTGTTGGAAATAATACTGTGTAAAATTCCTAAGTATCAAGGATTGTTTGATATTAGGTGTGCTTGCGTAGCATCTAAGATTGTTGGAGATAAGGTTACAAGAATATGGAGGATTGTTCTCTTTTCTTGTGGTGTAAGTTTTCAAAAGGATTGCTCTTGATAACTTGGTTAGAGTCTTCTTTAGGAAGATTTACCATTAATAAAATCTCTTACATGTTGTAAGGGGACTGGAGTACTCTCGAATTGTGAGGGGAATCAGGATACATCCTTGTATTCTTTATTTTTCTTGCACTTTATTGCTTTTATAAACACCTTCAAATCAGAAAAAATAAAGTATCATACCACTTAAACCAAAAATTGACCATAGTTCTATTTCACACTCCTCTTAGGTGCATTTAGAACTTATAGTTCTGAAGGCAGGCAGCCCAATGATAAAGACATTGTCTTCTTCCCCAGGTCCGAATGACTTTTTCATGACACTTACAATCTTGAACTTGAGCTCTTTCTAAGAAGATGCCATAAATATTGATTTGGCCTGCTTTGTAGATGATTATATTCAAGCCATCCGGCTAGACTCGGAGTTGTCCAACACCAAGAACGAGGCCAGTGTAATTTTGGATTCATGTCTGAGGTCTCGTTATTACTCTAATGAGTGACAAATTTTTTCCTTCTACAATACCAATGGAGTTAACAGGGGTGGATGAGTCTCTATAAATGCCATCCAAGGCTGAACTCTTCTCTCCACTTACACCTCTAATTAGAAACACTAAAAAGATAAGCTTGTCTTATTCGGAGACAGTGGTCGATGCCTTGAGGCTGAGGTTATGTTTGAATAGGATGAGGCTCATATGTTCCCTTTGTATTATATGGGCGAGCCCCTTTCTATCATGGTATATGACTTGATCAAGCTAATCTAAACATAAAAAAGAAGTGGTCAACATATTGAATTGATTCATAATTATAGGGGTGCACGACCTTTTTAGGCTTGATGGGGATCTTCCAACGCTAATAATTTTTTTGTGTAAGATGCTTTCTTGATATCGTGTGTTTATATGTTGTTCATAATCAATTATAACTTGTATTGTACGTTTTTTTCCTATGTTATGCAGAGAGGATTGCACATTTATGCTTACTAGAGAGGAAAGCGATGGTGGTGATGACCAAAGCTCTTTGGGAAAGGATAATCTTTTTCACCAGTGTGATCCCTTTGGTTTCCAAAACAAAGGTGGCCAAAAAACGAAAGTCAGCCATTGAGGAGGAAATTTATCAAGGTTGTTCCCATTTCATCCATTTTCTACCTCCCTCTAAGAGCACCAGGTCGCCCCCTACAAAAAGGAACCAGACGAATTCTAGTAAAGGGGTCATTGACGTGGATATCATAGCCTATATACACTTGGAGATGGAGGCTTTTTCGAAGTGACAATGTTGGCTTTTTAAAGGGCGAGTCTTCTTCCGTTTTTGACAAGGAGGGGTCTGGTTTTTGGGATAGGATCTTTGTACACACTTCTAGTTTTCTCTTAGGTCATCAATGTGTTTTCCCTTGTTGGGCGTCTTGATTACCATTTCGTCAATATAGAATTCCAAGTTACTACCTATTTACTAAATAAATGGCATCCATCAACCTCTGATAATAATAGTTATTGTGATTGGTCATGAACTGGGTGTTTGGGGCGTTAGGCGGGTTCATCCTTATTTGGTTGTATCCTGAGTAGGTGCCCATAAAACTCAGAGCACAAAAGCTCGAGGCCCTATAAATCAAATTGTCGATACTAGGAAGTGGGTAAAGGTCCTTGGGACATGCTTGATTGAGATCGATGAAATCCACGCATGTCTGACATTTTCATGATATTTCATTATCCATTACTATGTTAGTCAACCAGGTTGCATATCTAATTTCTTTTAAAAACCTCAAAAAATTTAATTTTTCCTCCCCTTTGGAGATAGATAATCTTTTGTCTTCACATTCCTTGCATTTCCTTTGGGTTATGCGTTTGAAGTTGGTCTTAATGGCAGGGTGATGGCATATTATGTCAGGATCTATTATGGGCTTATCGTAAGGCGGCCAAGCTAATAGATCTATGTGTTTTTTGAAGCAACTTGATAAATTCATATTCATCTTCTTTGATTAATGATGTCTCAATCTGAGTGGTTTAGTGACTCTGATGACCTATTCATAATATCTTCAATTCTTCCATTAGCACCAACTGATCTTTGAGGGAATCAACCTTGGGGTCTAAATAAACATAGTTGAATCTATGGGCGCTGCGTGTTAAGGTCTTTTCACCTTTCTTCTTAAGCCTTAAGTTATCCATGTAACATTTTCTTGCAACTTCCTGATCACCTCTGACCACACCTACCTGCCCATTATCCAATGGGTATTTCACTGTCATGTATAAGGTAGATAGTACATCCCCCACGACATTGAGTTCAACCTTGTAAAGGATGATATTATATAAGGAATGGTCATTCACCACCAAATATCTGCCTTCCATGACCTTGGCATTTTTTTCCTCTTTCAAATATTGTCAGCAGCAAGACATACCCTTGTATATCTAAAAGGTTGACACTATTCGAAATCTAACTCCAAACGTTTAAACGCGGCATAGTAGAGGTCATCGACTAAGCTTCTAGGATCTACCAAGACTAACTTGACATTTTATTTATGTATATGTATGTTTATCACTATAGGGTCGTTTTTGTGGGGCTAAGATCCACCTTGTGTCTCTGTCGAAAATCTGATTTATGGTGATGTGATGCTTCTTTTAGAGGGACGAGTGTTTGCAATGTGCATTATATGGTGTGTATATCTCTTCCTCGAGCAGCTACCTTCTCCGCCTCTTGCAAAGTTTCGAGCGATCAAATTCAAGGTGCGTGTCACATGGGTGAGCTCTTGTCTTTCGCTTTCTCTTTGGCTTCTCCTTGGAGACAATGTTCTTTGGTGGTTTGTCCTACTATGGAGTACCCTTCTGCTGGGGTTTTGGGATTTGTCCCACATATATCTCTATAGGCTACCCTCTTTGGATCAACTTCTTTGCATTGCTTTCTTATCCTTTGATGTAAAACCTTGTCATTTCCACGATCTCTTCCATCAAGGTTTCCACCTTTAGAGCCGATGAATGGTTGAATTGTTCGCCCCTAAGTCCTTTATGGAAAGCTCCAACGAACATCTCTTGGTTTGAGTTAGCGACCTCAGTGTTTTCCTCATTAATTCTAGGCAAATATTCACACAAGAACTCATAATATCCTTGCTAAACTTTGAACAAGCTTCTAGTGGAGACTTTTCTGTGTTTCTCGATTAAAAAGTGGTGAACCATATTTCTCGTTAAATCTTGGTAGCTCATCCTTGAGAACCTCGGAAGGCTCATGTAACTTCGGGGGACTGCTTATTTGAATGTTCTGACCATTAGTTTGAACTTCAGTGAGTCGTCAACTCCAATGATAGTCGTTTAGTTGTTGAGGGCGTTGATATGCTTCTAGGGATCGTTCTTGCCTTCATATGACACCTTGGCATTGGCTTAAAGTTTTATGAGACCTATGTGTCCCAAATTTTCGGTGCGAGTGTTTAGGGGTTTGTGGTCTCCTCTTCCTTGTCCAATTATGAATTTATGTGTGGTTGTAATTGTAAGTCTTAGAGTCATTCCTACAACGCTTTGTTCTAATGACGCAATTCCTCCATAGTTGCGAGCATCTCTATTATTACTAGGGTGGAAAAAGGGGTTGTGGCCCGCTAGACCGGCCCTCACACCCGCTAAAAAATGGCGGGTTGGGTTGGGATTTCGGTCCCGCCTACCCGTCAAAGCCCGCCCTGCATACCCGCGGACAATGTCACCTTTTACCACCCAAATTGAAATTTTGAAAGAATGTATTCTTAAGCTTCAAGCCATGAATATTGTATGTTTTCACCCCAAATTTGAATAAACTGTTTTTACAGATACTGCCAAGACTACTTGACATGGGTGTGTAATGATGATAAATCACAAGATGTACATAAGCTATATTGTCCAATCTCCTTTAATCATCATGTTGTTCATGTAGTGCTAATTGAGTGCGTGCCAAATTCCGATCATAAACACCTTCAAATATTTTAAGTCCAATTTTGTTTGGCAGGCTTACTCGCCCCTCCTTTTTTTAGCAGGTATTAGGTGGGGTGGGCGGCCCGTTTTCTAAAAAATAGACGGGCAAGTCTGCAAATCCGCTACTTTGGTGAGGCGGGCTAGATTTTTAAGTCCAATTTTGTTTGGCAGGCTTACTCGCCCCTCCTTTTTTTAGCAGGTATTAGGTGGGGTGGGCGGCCCGTTTTCTACCCCTAATTATTACAACACAGTCACAAGAGGTCGTCATTGCTACTGACCATTGCTCTTGTCATCATTAGATGAGATCAAACCGTTGTTTGAAAAGGTGCGTGTGACTCTGGTCAATTTTATCGGACCCCACGATAGGTGTCAAATGTACTTGTAAGAGTACACGAATGATATCTCTACTAGTGAAGATCATTAAAGCCGCATTCGAATAACCTAGTAAATTGTGAATGACTTTTCTTATTGTGTGTCATACCCCAAATTTTACCCGATATAATTCACATCTTTTAATTTATTAAGGGGGTTAAAAATTAAGAGCCATAGGGTTTAATATATCTATTATTAAACTCGATCTCTTATAAAATTCCCTTATAAATTGATGTGAATAGCAAATATTTGAGATCCAATTTGTTTTGGGCCCATTTGTTCCTCATCATTTAATCATTTCTATTATTTTTATCAAATAATATTATTATTGTTACTAACTAATATCATTATCAATTTATTTTTGATTAGTAAGGTCATTATATAACTTTTGTTTAGTTATTTATTAATTAATTAGGGGTTTTATACTATTTTGGAATATCTCCTCTATATTTCACTTTTTATTTATTTATTAAGATTTTCATTAAAAAAATTGTTTCAATTAAATAAGTTAATTAGGGGTTTAATTATATATTATTAATATTAGTATTAGGATTATTGATATTAACAAAGTATTATTGTTAATTAGTATTATTAAGCATTATTAGCATTAATATAATTTTTAATTGGTATTATTAGAATTATTATTGCTAATTAGTATTATTATTAAATTTTTAATTGGAAAATTGAGTCAATTAGGCAGAATGGGCCAAATAGTGTTCAGTTTGGGCCAGGTGTGTTGGGCCACGCGCGGGTCAATGGACCGGGTCAGAACAGACCCGGATCCTGTTCACCTTCTCCCACACGCGTAAACCCTAGTTTCTGCGCAGCCACCACCTCCATCAAACTCTAATCTCAAATGCCTAGGCCCATGAATCCCAAAACGTAATCAAATCAACAGAAATCAAATCAAATAAGAGGAATCAAATATAATTTTTATTAAAGGATTGAATCAATTACAGATCAACGAATAAATCAAATCCTAAATCTAATCTTTCTAAAATTTAATCTAACCCTAGACTATATAAACTAAATCCTAAACCTATAGAAAGGGGACGAAGAAATTAAAGGATCTTGCTAGAAACCCTTGGAGCCACCGCGAAATTCTGAAATCTTCAAGTTCTTCATCGAGTTTTGTTTGAACCTGCAAAACACACAGGGAGATAGAAGGGATTAGCGCGTGGGGGAGCTTACACGAACCAGAAAAAGAAGACAAAAGGTAATTGATCTGAAACTTAGCTTAGGTTTTCTTGCTTTGTGTTTATTTCGATCATGTTTCTGGGTTTCGGATAGCGTTTATGGTTCTTATTTAGGTTAGGGTTCTTAAGGTTTTGGGTTGTGGCCGAAGGTTGAAGATGAGTGTTCATCTTTATCTGGGTTTCAGATGAAGAAATTTGGGTTAGGGTTTGAAGGTTCTGGGTTGGGGTTTGAATATTCCGATGAATGTTCATCGGAAACTGGGTTTGGGACAGTGGCTCAGGGCGGTCGATGACGGTTAGGGGTGGCCGGTTTTCTGGGTTGTGAGGAAGAGAGAGGTGAGAGCAAAAGGGAGGAAGGAGAGTGTAGAGAGAGAAACGAATTGAGAAAATGAAAGAAATGTTGGGTCTTCGTTGGGTTAGTCGTTTCCCCACCGCCGGATGAACGCCATGTGGCCCTCCCATGGCCACTTGGCTGCAGCATTGGACATGATCCAGTGCGCCATCCATACTGTACATACCTTATCACCCACGCATGCACGCCCTCGGATTTAGATCCAGTGACCAGGTTCTCGTGGCGCACGATACTATTGCGCACCCTCACGCACTGAACCATACGGACTAGAAACCTCATTGGGCCTAAGCCCTTGCTATTAACACACTCTAAAATTGCTACCCTGAAAAAAATACACCCCCTGCATAAAAATAAAAAGAATTAATTATTTTTATAATTTTAATAAATTGTTTATTTGTTTTGCTTATTTAATTTTCTCCTCGATCCGACTATTCTTATTAGTCGCATTGACGAGAAATAAATTTAATCGAATTAATTTATTTATTAATGCTGATTTAACTAATCCTGGACTAATTCTCTCCTCGATCCAACTAAATCTATTAATCGCATTGACGAGAGATGAAATAATAAAACATAAACGTTGAAACTCATTATCATGTAATAACTAAATCTTTTGGTTATGAGAGGTGATGATAAAACATGAAATTTATATAAAATTAAAATACACTTCATTTGTTGTTCCTGACGATCAAATCTATTGGTCAGAGTGGTCAGCAATACATTATTTAATTCGTTAATTATCATGATCAAACCTATTGATCATCGCACCTAACGAAAACACATCAAACTAGGGTTGTACGCCATAAATAAAATACTCATTTCATCTTCAAATCACAAATTCAAAACTACGATAGACCATTCAAAAAGCCTTCAAAACAAATTTCATAATCAATTCTAAGGCGTACAACCCGCGCCCGAACTACGTTGACTCTGATTCTCCCTAAGGAGATACGTAGGCACTTGGAAACAAGGCGAGTCCCCCTCCCTAAAATTTCAATTCACTTAAAATCTCACTTTTCGCCCTCTTCACTTCTTTAGCTATAAACCTCAATGAATTTGCCACAAGCCTTCATTTTACAATGCAATCCTTAGGAAAGGGTTAAGGGTGCCTAACACCTTCCTTTAACCTGATTATAATAATCTTACCTTGAATCTTTATACTGCGTAGGGTTTCCTATTCGCCCTGCAGAATAGGTGGTGACTCTAAACTTTTTTTTTAGGGCAGGTTGCTACATTGCGTTCTTCTCTTATATAGCAATTTTGATTCACCTTACACGAAAGCTCATTAGGGGGTCATTCAATGTGATTGATCCTAATTGATGTAACCTCTTAAATGATGATTGTAAAATTAGGTTAGATTGTCGAGTATCCCAAATCCTAGTATCCACCATCAGTAAGTCAGTAATAATTGTATTCTCAATCTTGTCTTCATCAAATATTGACTTATTTTATACTTGAGTGGACATAACCAATTCTGACTCATTAGTTACTTTTGTTGAAAATCCACCAAAATCTATGATGAATTTCTATCATTCTTGATGAACAAGATAGCTATCACCACACGATAACAATGAAAAGAGAAAAGGAAATTTAAAGAAGAAAAGAGATTAGGGTTTCTGCAGAGTAACTCTCTGCCCACAAATAGTGGAAAACTTCTTATTTACTTGCAACTGCAAATTCTGTGAATGCAACTTGATTGACTTGAGTACAAAAATATGGGTTACTCCCTCTATTTATAGATTTAGGCTAGCTTGCTCTCTAAGCCAAAAGGCCAAAACTATAAAAGCCCAAAATACCTATTTTGGAACTAAATCAAATCTAATCTATTTAGACCTAAATCAAATTTATCTAATTTAGATCTAAATCAAATCCGTGTGTAACAAACTGTTTCCACACTTCTAAATTAAATCAAATCTTTTCGACACAAGGAATTACAATTTAACACACCACCTAATTCATTGTGTCTAAGCTATCTATGTTCATCATAGCTCTTAGTCTTCTGAACACTTCGACTTGCACTCCCTTCGTTGTGATATCTGCAATCTGATTCTCAGTTCTGCAGTGTTTCAAGTTCATCTTTCCATATGCTACCTGCTCTCAAAGATAATGGAACCTCATTTCGATGTGTTTGCTTCGACCATGTGCTATCGAATTCTTCATCATGTTGATAGCTGACATGTTTTCGATCTTCATGGTAATTTCTCCATGATCTTTACCTATTATCTCTTCGACCAAGTTCACCATCCATGTTGCATGAAATGCACAAAGAGAAGCAGCTATGTACTCTGCTTCGCACGATGATAATGCCACCACTAGTTCCTTACTCAAACTCAAAGCAACAAGTGCAAATACATCATCGAAATCGATTCCTTTCTTCTGAAGAAATTCTTTCGCCACAAGCTTTGCCTGTGTCGAGTCACTTCCCCTTTGGGATTACACTTCACCTTGTATACCCACTTCACATCAATTTCCTTCTTGCCTTGAGGCAATTCAACAAGTGACCAAGTGTTGTTCTCTTCGATGGACTTCAATTCCTCATTCATGGATTTCACCCACTTCGAATCCTTCAATGCCTCAATTGCATTGATAGGTTCGACATCTGGGTAGAAAGCGTGATGTATCAGCTCACCTTCGTTATTGACCACATCATCTAATGTAATCACACATTCTTGTAACCTTGCAGACATGTGTCTTGTTCGCAGAGGTCTGCTTGTACTTGGTTGATCTCTAACCTCATCTTGTCGAACTTCTCTTTCGACTTGAGTTTCTGGTTCTTCAAGTAAGATTTCCACTAAATCTTTCTTGACATTTTCAGTACAATCCCATTCTTTAAGCTCATCTATGATCATGTCCCTGCTGATCACTACTTGCTTATTCACTGGGTCGAACAACTTATAACCTCCAGTCGAATGATATCCTATTAGGATCATCTAACTCGACTTGTCATCAAGTTTTCTTCTCAACTAATCTAGAACATGTCTATGTGCTATAGAACCAAATACCTTTAGATGACTCAAGCTAGGATTTACACCAAACCAACATTCTTTTGGGGTATTTCCTTCTAGCTTCTTCGTTGGACATCTGTTCAAAATGTATGTCGCAGTCGACACAGCTTCACCTCAAAATTATTTAGGTAAATGCTTGGCATTCAACATACTTCTTACCATATACATGATGGTTTGATTCTTCCTTTATGTAGTTCCATTCTATTGTGGAGTGTAGGGTGGCACCACCTCATGCACAACCCCTTCTTTTTCACACAATTCATCGAAGTATTTTGACACATACTCTCCACCACCATCAGTTCTCAAAACTTTGAGCTTTCAATCACTTTGTCTTTCGACCATAGATTTAAACTTGGCAAATACCTCAACCACTTCACTTTTCTTCTTGATCAGATAAGTCCACCGTTTTCGACTAAAATCATTTATGAATGTAACAAATTATTTGTTACCTCCATTCGAATCCACCTAGATAGGATCACATAAATAAGAGTATATGATTTTGAGAATAACCTTAGACTTACTTCCTGCATCCTTGCTGAAGCTATTTTTATGCTGCTTCTCCTGCACACATTCCTCACATACCTCGTTTGGAATGTCGATTTCTGGTAGTCCTGAAACCATATTCTTTCTTTTCAAGTCTTTGATGTCTTTGAAGTTGAGATGACCTAGTCGATAGTGCCACATTCATTCATCTCTTCTAGCTGCAGTCGAAAGGCACTTATGCTCCATCACATCGAGTTCGATCTTGAAGGTTCTATTTTGAGACACGGGAGCCTTCAAGATTAACCTTCCACTTACGTCGACGACTCTCATCATCTTGTCTTTGATCGACACTTGGTAGTCATTTTCGAACAACTGCCAAATGCTGAGCAAGTTGTTTTTCATGCCTGGTATGTACAACACAATGTAAATTACTGACCTCTTGTCATCTTTTCTCATAATTAGAACGTCTCCAATATCTTCAGCTGCTAAAGTATTGTCATTTGCGAATTTCACTAAGTTCTTTATTGAGGGCTTTATGTTGACAAACCAATCTTTCCTTCCAGACATGTGTGATGAGCATCCTGAATCGAAGTGCCATTTGTCCTTGATTTTATCTTCATCTATTGTTGTGACCATCAACAACATCTCTTCTTCATGTTTTGCAAACTTTGCATCGCTTTCTTGATTCTCACGCTTCTCTGGACAATCAAACTTATAATGACCATACTTTTGAAAATTAAAACATTGTATGTGACTTTTGTGAGGCTTTCGACCACCACCTCTTCATATACCTGCAGCACCACCTTTTTGGTTGCCTTGGTATAAGGGCTTTCTATGATTCGACTAGCTTCCTTCTTGTAGATTTTGACCAATCGAATTGTTGTAGCCACCTCTATCTTTATTTCCATTCCAGCTTCCTTTACCTTTCTTGTCGTTTGCCGACTGAGCCTGCAAAGCCATATCACTCTTCTACTTGCCTGCAGCTCTTTCATCCATTTGTTGTTCATGAGATTCAAGCGTCCCTTAAAGCTCTTATTTTGTCAAATTCGACAAATCCTTCGACTTTTCTATGGCTACCACCACGTGGTCGAACTTGGGGGCCAAAGACCTCAAGCACTTTGAAACAACAACTCTTGTTGTTAACGTTTCTCCACTTATCTTGATTTGATTTACTATTTTCGTAACCCTAGTGAAAAAATCAGTTATGCTTTCACTATCTTCCATCTGAAGCAATTCATATGTTCTTTTGCGAGTTTGTAACCTCACCTCTTTCACCTTCTCAGCACCTCCAAAAGACTTTTCAAGAATCTTCCAAGCTTCTTTTGCAGATTTGGAATCACTAACCTTTTCGAAATTGTCTGGACTTAGACATTGATGAACTATGAGTGCTTTATAACTCTTTTTCTCCGATTATACGTGTTCATTCTTTTCTTCTTCTGAAGCATCTTCTCCAAGCTGTTCTGCTCCATCTATTACAAGATCCCAAAGACCTTGACACCTGAATAAAACCTTCATCTGTTTGCACCAATTCTCATAGTTATCTACTTTAAGAATTGGTAGAGACTTGCTGGATAATTTTCATTCCCATAATTCACCGCCATCGTGATTTTCTTCTTCTTCCCTTGAACCGATCTACCGAAGCTCTTGGTACCAGATGTTGGAAATCCACCAAAATCTATGATGAATTTCTATCAATCTTGAGGAACAAGATTGATATCACCACACGATAATAATGAAAAGAGAAAATAAAATTTAAAGAAGAAAAGAGATTAGGGTTTTTACAGAGTAACTCTCTGGCCACAAACTGTGGAAAACTTCTTATCCACTTGCAACTGCAGATTCTGTGAGTACAACTTGATTGACTTGATTACAAAAATATGGGTTACTCCCTCTATTTATAGATTTAGGTTAACTTGCTCTCTAAGCCAAAAGTCCAAAACTATAAAAGCCCAAAATACTTATTTTGGAACTAAATCAAATCAAATCTATTTAGACCTAAATCAAATTTATCTAATTTAGATCTAAATCAAATCAAATCTATTTAGACCTAAATCAAATTTATCTAATTTAGATCTAAATCAAATCTGTGTGTAACAAACTGTTTTCACACTTCTAAATCAAATCAAATCTTTTCGACACAAAAAATTACAATTTAACAACTTCAGCACAACTACAATATTCTGAATAAATTACTTTAAACAGAGTGATTTCTGTTGAAATCAGGTTGACTCTGATCCACTCTAGATCCCATTTAAGGGACTCGACATACACACGGTCCTTCAAACCTAAAATATGCAAAAGCGAAGTGCTTCACTAAAATCCTCCAAGAGAACATGTATATATATATATATATATATATATATATATATATATATATATATATATATATATATATATATATATATATATATATATATATATATATATATATATATATATATATATATATATATATATATGAGGAGGGTTATATTTACTCCAGGAGTAAGTTATTATAACTTACTCCAAATCTAGACCATTGATTCTTCTCAATCTAATGGTTAAAAATAATAAGTAATAGTTTTCTCTCTCCACATTTAATTACTTATTATTTTTAACCACTAGATTGAAAAGAATCAATGGTCTAGATTTGGAGTAAGTTATAATAATTTACTCCTGGAGTAAATATAACCCTCATATATATATATATATATATATATATATATATATATATATATATATATATATATATATATATATATATATATATATATATATATGAAAATGGATTCAATTTTACTAGAAAGCTACTGGTGAACTACAAGAGACTTTAGCTAAATAAAGAATGATGTCCTAAATTCCTAATTATGGCAATCAAATAATGTGAACATAAACAAAGGAAATTGGATAGCAATTGTATATGTTACAGCAAATCCCCAACAATCCAGCAGGGCACATGATGATGATCAATCACTATATCATAAATAGAACTTTTAAGGGTATGGCAATGACTTAGAGACAAGTCACATCTTAAAGAGAAGGAAACATCTCAAACCCTAGCTGTGCCCTTGCCCTGTCACCATCAATCCTTAACTCCATCCTTGATTGTTTCTTTCTAACCTACCTCAATAATAACTATACCTTGGATTCATGTCCTCTTAAC
Source organism: Vicia villosa (assembly GCF_029867415.1). Taxonomy (NCBI): domain Eukaryota; kingdom Viridiplantae; phylum Streptophyta; class Magnoliopsida; order Fabales; family Fabaceae; genus Vicia; species Vicia villosa. Next base: position 442,034 of record NW_026705036.1, read on the forward strand.
CACATATTCTTAAGAAATTTTCCTAGATGGACTTGTCAAAATAAAAACATACCCCTTTCTTCATTTAGACTTCATTTAGTCTTAATTACATAAGAATACAAGAAGCCAATTCTCAGTGTAGGGAAATCCCTTGCATATCCTTATCTATTGTAGACATTGAATTTAATTTTAGATAATCCCATAATCTTGCTAATTTTATGACATGAGACTAGCTGTATAACGCAAGGATTTTTAAGAATGGTCTTAATTAACAATTTATTTTGATTTAAGATCAATAAAATCCAAGTCAAACTATGTGGTCCTAGTCAAATAAACGTAATGCCTACAGATAAGTGTAGGGGCATGCGACCGAGAAAGGAAGATTGAGGATGAATATTTGAGTGAATATTTTATTTTTAAAAGATTATTATTTTAAGATTTAAATTCTTTGTTAATATCTATAAAATTAAGGTTTTTTTTAAGTCTTTATATCAAATTTACTGTTATGAATTAAGATAAAAGTAGATGTTTATTTTTATTTTTCTTTTTTATCTTTCTATTCTTTATTAATGGTTGTTATTTTCGATCTCTTTAAGTCTTATAAATAAGACCGACTTTGCAATATAAAATGTAGTTTTGAGAAGATAATATAATATTATTTTGTCTCATCTTTTCCTTTCTTTGATCATTTATATTATTTTATATAGTTTCATAATACGTTATTAGCACGAATTATTAATGGTTGTTATTTTCGATCTCTTTGAGTCTTATAAATAAGATCCACTTTGCAATATAAAATGTAGTTTTGGAGAAGATAATATAATATTATTTTGTCTCTTCTTTTCCTTTCTTTGATCATTTATATTGTTTTATATAGTTTCATAATACGTTATTAGCACGAAGCTCTCAGGTATGATTCTTTCTCTTCCATCTCAAATTAATCTTGAACTATCATTTGTTTAGAATCATGGAAATAAGAAAAATAGTTGATTATGTGATATAATTTATTCAGCCGTATAATTTATTCAGCCTTTGTTCAACATTAGAAAAGTATACTAGTACTGATGACTTTTTGTAATTTAAAAAAAGTTGAATAAGAAAGATTGTCATTCTAGAAGAATAACACAAATAATTTTAACCCATCACTGAAGGATGGTTAAATTTTTTTACATCATTGTTTATAACAGGTAATTTATATAGTTTCTGAAGAATTTATCAAGCATCCCTGAAGGATAGCTAAATAACATTACATAGCTCTTGAAGAACTCATAAAGCAAAACATCTCTGAAGGATAGCTAAATAACAATGTATACTTCATGAAGAACTTGTAACACTCTATTTACTATTTTTTGTTTACGATGGAGCTGGAAAATTTTTGTTTCACATGAAGTTCATAATTTTCTTGTTACATGTTTTGTTCAAATGAGGGGGAGGGGAGAGATTTTAATGGAGGGAAGGGAGAGATTTTGTTTTACTTATATGTATGTTTGGTTCAAACGAGGGGAGAGATGAATTTTGGTTAAAAATATGTTTGGTTCACGAAAGGAGGAGAAGAGTTTTATTAATAATTATATTTTTATCCTTATGATTTTATATAAGTGATATGATTTTCAAAAGTGAAAATTTCATAAATAATTTTTTGAAAATAGTATTTATAATATTGAGTGATTACAAATTTATAAGTTATCGCATAATTTTAAAAAAATTGAGTACACTTTATATGTATTATAATTCTAAAAAAAAAATTATCTATATAATGATAACAACTTTTGAATACATAAAATAACTTATTATATATATATATATATATATATATATATATATATATATATATATATATATATATATATATATATATATAACAAAAATAAAAAAATTAATATAAATAAATATAAAAATAAAAATTACAATAAAAATAATAATTTGAAGGTAAAGAATAAATTGATAGAAACAATAGAGAAAAATCACAAAAAAAAACAGAAACACGAAAGAAAATAATAATTTTGAAATGATAAAATAAAATTGAGGATATTTTAGTAAATATATTAATTTATTAAACATCGACTGTCACATTTCCTCCCCTCCCCTCTGAATCCCCCCTATTTGGGGGATGCAAAAAGTGTAATTTGGAGAGATTTTGCTCCCCTCCCCTCTCCTCCTAAAAATTGAACCAAACACATTTTATTATAAAAATTCACTCTCCTCCATTTACCTCGAACCAAACACACTATTAAAGTTGGCATTATAGAGTATTTGTTGTTATTTTAAAATTCCAGAATTTACATAACCTTATATTTAGTATTGTGTCAAAAGATTGAAAGTTGTTTGAAATATTATTATTTCATGATTTTTATCGAGTTAGAAATTTATATTTTAAATTAGATACAATAGTGCATTAACCTATCATATCTATTCTCATTTATCCACATTTTGCCACATTTGAGAAAATATCTAAGTTGTTGATTTATGATTATCTATCTTGTAAGTCGTAACTGGATCTAATTTTGAAAATTATAAATTATTTTAGGATTAAGTGGGACTATGATTACAGCTATTGTAATTCACATTTCATAGATGGAAATAATTCATCACCGTGATTCATGTGTTCTGATGACTATTTCAATTTTCTCGTGTTTGGGTATGCCATAAAAATTATATGATTGTACAACATTAATATTTGAGGCTAAAGATTATATGGTCATTGCTATATACTTTGAGAACTTCATTCAACTTGTTAGAGCTTATTGTTGGAAACTGTGTCGGATAGAAGAATTAATCACTTTATTAGAAATGGAAATGTCAAGAAATAAAATTTACGAAAACTTATTTTTAGTTATTAATAAGTTTATATAGATGTTTTTAATTTTATTTTCTAATAATAATAAATTATGTTTTCTACTTGTTTGTTTATATAATTTATTGTTTAAATAAATTATGTTTTTAAAGTGCACTTATAACTTATTATTAGAAATTTTTTTAAATGAATATTGACACTAGCACCAATAATGAAGATATATGCCTTGATGATAGTGCAACAACCCACACAATTCTCAAAAATAAAAGATATTCATTTAGTGAATGAAAGACTGATGTCAGTACTATATCTGGCACCTAAAAAATAATCGAAGGCTCCGGAAGAGCCAATGTGTTGTTACGTGGAGGAACAATATTGCCCATTGATAATGCATTATATTCCCTCAAGTCTCATAGAAATCTATTAAGTTTCAAAGATATTCGCATAAATAGATACCATATTGAAACGAGAGATTGTTGAAGTTGTATAGGGCAAGCAACAAAAGATTTGGAAATATTTATCCAGGAACTATCGTGCCTACAGTGATGGTTGTTAGAATGTCATTCAACGGTTTCGATGTTTTTGAGTTTGAGTTTGAATGGTTTAAAGTATGAAAACAGAAAATAAAACATATGAACAGAAAAATAAATACATTCTTAGGAGAGAATAACTTATCAAGCATGCAAATATACTCACTCGTCACAAACATAAATCTATGGATCAGCTGCACTCAACCTACAATACTCGTCATTACCATCACGTGTCTCTTACATCAATGTTCATCTCTGAAGCACCTACAAGACTAGTCACAACCAAGGTTATCTCTAACACAAAGTTGCAAGAACATTCGTATTCTCGCATCGGTGATCTCTCGCGCGCAGCTCTAACACGAAAGCATTAAGCTTCGACACACAAGTGATTGTCAACTCTAAATCCATCTCTAGAGTTTAGAAACTAACAGATATCCACCCCTAATCAGGATCCGTGAAGTTTATCTCTAAAGCAACTAAAATCCTAAACATAAGTGCAAAAAAATTAGAGAAGATAACAATAATGATTTATAAAGTAGATTTTATACAAAGTCATGAGCGATAAATATACATAAGATTCAAGTAAATATACAAGCAAAACCCAACACAAAGGAAATACACAAAGAGAAGAAGAGATAAACCGAACATCTCGCAGGTTATCAACTCCGATTGACGAGCAATCCACCTCCGATCATCCAAATGCATGACCCAATGTTATTTTATAAGTGAATCCTAATCTAAGAATGAAGGTGATGAATTTGGGACAAAAAAATTCCCAAACCCATAACCTAGAAATGTCTCAAATGAAAGAATATAAAGAAAAATCTGCGCAGGCTCGCTAAGCAAGCTAGGCTGGCTAAGGGAGCTACACTTATTCTCTAAAATATCTAGTACAGTAAAGGAAATATTGCTTAGAAAGCTAACCGTGCTAAGTGAGCTCTGGAAAACTCTGCTTCTCTGTTTCAGAAGCTCCTAGCGCGCTACATCTTGGCTAACCGAGCTTCTGCAGAATTTCCATTATTTTGCTCCAAAACTGCGTATTCGAAGTCGTGCCTTCGACACTTTATTCCTCGAGGCTCGAATATGCATCAGTACCTATAAAACAAAGAAAAAACTATCAAACGGTACATAAAACAAATCAAATCTCAATTATACTAATAGTTACACAAAAGTTTGGATTTTATTGCAAAAACCAAAAGAATAGAATTGATAAGTGCCACAAATATATACTAAAAATAACGATATTTTGGCACTTATCATAGATGATGTAGGTATTGAATATGTTTGTATTACAAAATACAATTCAGACACAAAATGTGTAATGGAAAAGTTACCTGTTTTTTCCTCTGGCTTGTACTACACTTATATTTGTACAATTGAATCGCATACAACCGTAAACAAGAAGTTTACAAATAATGATACATTTCTAATTTGGCATGACTGGTTGGACCATCCCGGTTATATAATGATGCAAAAAATAATTGAAAATTCATGCGGTCATCAATTAATGAGTAGGGAAATTATTCAATCAAATAAGTTCTCATGCAGCTCTTGCTCGCAAGAGAAGTTGATAATTCGGCCTTCACCAACAAAAATTGGAAATGAACCTATCCGTTTTTTAGAACGTATACATGGTGATATTGGGGGGCCAATACACCCATCATGTGGACCATTTATATATTTTATGGTTTTAATTGATGCATCAACTAGATGGTCACATGTTTGTTTGTTGTCAACTCGCAACTAGGAGTTTGCGAGATTGCGAGATTGCTAGCTCAACTGATTCGAATAAGAGCTCATTTCCCGATTATCCTGTCAAGAAAACACGTCTTTATATTGCCGGAAAATTTTCATCTCAAGCATTTAATGAGTATTGTATGTATATTGGAATTGACATTGATCATCCAGTAGCACATGTTCATGATCAAAATGGACTTGCAAAATCATTTATTAAAAGAATACAATTAATTACAAGCCCACTTATTATGAGATGTAAATTCCCAGTTTCTACTTGGGGACATGCAATTTTGCATGCTGCAACATTGATTCGCATCAGGCCAATGGGTTACCACACATTTCCCCTTTACAATTAGTTTTTGTTAAGAACATAATATTTCCCATCTAAGAATTTTTGGACGTGCGGTGTATGTTCCAATTTCTCTACCACAGCGCAATAAAATGAGTCCTACAAGGAGGATGAGAATATATGTTGGACATGAATATCCATCTATTGTTAAGTACCTTGAACAGACAACAGAAGATTCATTCACTGCTCATTTTGCTGATTGTCATTTTGATGAATCAAATTTTCTAGTATTAGGGGGAGAGAATAAGAAGCCCACAAACCCCTTATAAAAGTAAAAAAAATGAAATTTCAGGTTTACTTCCAATCAAACATCAAATAGTGGAATGATGGTGTTAGTCCTCACGCCAAACAATGAACAACGTTTCGAGTGGTTAGTCTCTAAGCCAAACAGAGATTTTATACGGACTTATCTCGAACCAAGATGGAGTTATGAGTTTCCTATCCTCTAAACTGAAGCAAGATTTTACAACGGGCTGATCTAGAACCAACTGAGCTTTTACATCATGTTAAACTCAAGAGTTGATATGATGAATCTTCACTAGTTATCTCCACAAACCAGAAGGAGAGCTTTTCCACAAGTGGTGCAGTTCACTAACCAAATGGAGACTAAAACTAATCCCCCAAAAAAAGCTTTTAACATGTTTAGATCCAAACCCCAACAAACACTTCCTAAGGAAGAATAATTCACCCAAGAGAAAAAAACAACTCTGGGTGAATTTATAATAATACCCCTTCTTGAACAACTTCCTCGCTAAACATAAGAGCCTTTCTCGAAGCAATATGGCTAAAATTATATGAGAGAAAGAAAACAAAATCATTTTAGAGAGAGATTGAGAGAAATGAAGATGATATATCTCATGTTTTTTGGATGAAACCAAATTAAGGGGGAATGCCTCTATTTATAGGCAAAAGGATGGTTCATAAAAGGAAACAACCCATGGGAAAATTAACTTACCTAATCGATTAGGTACAAATTCTAATAGACTAGCTACCATAAACAATCAATTGTTTGAGCCAAATTTAGAAAGGTTTTAATAGAGAGTTGTTATCATTCATTAAGACATTGTCACAATCAATTATAGACATTTCTCAAATCATCAAACTATGCTATAAAAATATTTTAGGTGACTTTATTTGACAAATAGAGTATTCAAAAATAGTTTTAGTGAGTGTTTGATTTAGTCATACTACTTTACGAAAAACGCCCTTGTGTTTTTTACAAAATATTGATTTAGTCACACTTCCTTTCTTTCACACTTTAATGCTTCAATTCTTATTGTCGAATAAAAAAATCATATGATTATTTCACTTGAATATTCTTGAGGATGAGGCTTGAGATATCTTCAAGTTAGACGCCATCATTAAAGGATATCATTGGTGATCACAAAACCCTGGTTCGTTAGATTGATTCAGAGGAATATATTTATCAACCCAACTTGTGCATATTTTACCACTTGAACATGCTTTAGCACTTGCTTGTCTTCATGCGTTGTTTCCATGAAAGTCACTTTAAATGATGTTACATATTTAGGAGTTGTCATCATCAAAACTATGATGTTATCAGGTTTAGGCATATCTTTCTTGTCTATAAGCTTTGGTCACTTCATGATTAAACCTGCAAGCTCATAGTTCTATATTCTCCCCCTTTTTATGATGACAACACATCTCTCAGGGAGGTGATAAAAGAAAATATGGGTAGATGAATTTGGAGTGTTTAAACTCTCCTTCACGTGACTACAGAGTATATTCTACTCCCTTTAAGAGTATACTTCTTCATGTTTGTCATTATCAAAAAGGCGCGTAAAGATGAAAGACATGAATTTAAATAGGCAATCACATAGTCAAAAATTTAAGAAAGGAGAAAAAATTATTCAAAATATACTGGAATTTAAAGTATAAAAATTAAGAAATTGCAAGAATTGAAACAATGAAGAAAAGACTGAAATAAAGCACACTTAAAGACTAAAGCGCATAGGTGATACTAATATCCAATATCCTAATCATCAGTGAACATCCCTAGAGGTAGATGTCTTAAGTATATGGAAAAGTGAAATGCCAAGATGTTAATTTTCACATTAGTCCTCTTTAGTCTCTTGATTATTTCCTTGAGTAAGTCTTCAGTAGATGGCATTTCAGGGATGTCATAATCAACATCTTCTAGCTTCACAGGTTCTTCTTGATTTTGCTGATCTATTTCGCCTAATAAGTTATCTTCGTCTTTTCTATTTCAGTGTATTTGTTTTATCTTTATTTGTTGGTTTTAATAATATGCTTATATTATTGTAGGTACATGATAAAGCTTCTCAATTTCAAAAGAAAGGGTGTGATCATTATAAGTTGTTGGAAATCATATTCAACAAAAATAATGCAACTAGAGTACTTCATCACTCATCTACCCAAGATCCACCAAATACAGATGAGGAAAATGAGCTTGGCAATCAATACCTTAACAATGGGAGTGCGAGTCATGTACATGTTCATAATGATAGTGTAGATGATGATCTACATGAAGTGGAGCACATCACACGTAGTGGAAAGAAACAAGTTCAAGTATGATCCAATAAAGAGTCTACATCACATATGATGGGAGAGGCACTTTCAGTATGGGCTAAAGCATCTTTGGCAAAAACTGAGAGGTATAGGGATAGGAGTGTGGAGGCTACTTCACGTGTAACATCAGACTGCTCTCTTACTAAGTCTTACTAAGTATGTGGCTGTTCTGGATGAGATGGAAGACATTGCACATGATGTATATGGAAAAGCTTTGGAAAAGTTTATGAATCCTGATTGGAGAGAAGTGTTCATCGCCATGTCTCTTGAGAGGAAACATGGATGGGTACTTAGACTTTAAGGATAAAATCTTGCTTGAATTTATGGTGATAGAGATGAGACATATCTTAATACTTTATTTATGGTTATGTACTTTTTTCTATTTGTTGATAATTGTTTGTGTTTTTAGGCATTGTTTTGAATTTTATAGTTATGTTATAAAACCTTTTGTTTCCATTTTATTGAATATCTCATTCTTAAAGTTTTGTTATTACATTGTATGACAGGTTCTAACTAGAATTGATATTGATAAAAGTGATGATTCTACTTCTGATGCAAGTGATGATGAATTTGCATAATTTCTATTTAATAGTATGATTTATGACTATCATAAGAAATACTTTAACAAAGTAAAGGTTTTGACATTTTTATTGACTGGTCGTGAGTTTATTGCTGAAGTATTAAATGGATCTGGAACAAGTTGTTTTGATTTATTTTGCGTGAAGAAAGAATGTTTTGTGAGTTTCTGTAATGAATTGAGGGAGAAGAACTACTTAGGTGACTCAAGCGATGTGCTTGTTGAAGAGAAGGTTGCTACATTTTTATTCATAGTTGGTCATAATGTCCGTCATAGAGTTGCTTCAAACCGCTTTCAACATTCCACTAAAACAATGTCAAGCAATTTCAAAGAGGTATTAAGGGCGATGTGCCGATTCGGAAAGGAACTAATAAAGCAAGAGTCGAAAGAGTTACCTAAAAGAATTAAAAATAATTCAAAATACTATCCTGGGTTTAAGGTATGCACGCAATACTTATTATTGCTACTGTAGTTTTATCTTTATTTCAACATAATTTGATTATGGTTTACTTATTCATATTATTTGGGTTATGTCTTAAAGGATTGCATAGGCGGAATTAATGGTACACATATAAGTGCATCGGTTTCTGCAGAAAAACAAATTTCATGTAAAGATATAAAGGCAACAATCACACAAAATGTCATGTGTGCTTGTGCTTTTAACATGATGTTTACATATGTATATTCGGGATGGGAAGGAAGTTCTCATGATTCAAAAATTATTTTGGATTCCATTACAAATCAAAATGCTGGATTTCCTTGGCCACCAAGAGGTAAGTCATAATATCAACATAAAATTGTGTTCGATGAAATTAACAAAGTTGAGCTAACATATATTTTATTTGATGTAGGTTCCTTTTATCTCGTTGATTTTGGGTATCCATGTACTGGAGGTTTTCTCCCCCCTTATAGGGGTGAAAGGTATCATGCACAAGAATATAGAGATCAAGGTAGACAACCCAGAAGTCCGAAAGAGTTATTTAACTATAGACACTCGTCTCTAAGGATGACAATTGAACGTTGTTTTGTAGTGCTGAAAAATAGATTTCCTATTTTAAAGTTGATGCCTCATTATAAACCTTCGAGGCAACGACTTGTAGTTATTGTGTGTTGTGCTATTCATATTTACATACGCAAGTGAAATTTACCCAACGAGTTGTTTAAGATATGGGAAGAAATGGATCCTATCGAATTTGAGGGGATGCGTGAAGGTCCTATCATAGAAGGAACAAGTTCCAATGTCGACAACTTAACAAGGTTATCTAACGAAGGTGCAACTGAAATGGCAAATGGCAAATGAGAGAAATCATATTAGAGATGACATATGGGTACACCGTAGCAATTAAGTGAATTAATTATCTCTCTTTTAGATTTTCATATAAGTAACTTGGAAATTTAGTTGTTATTTTCTGAATTCCTATGTTGGTTTGATTTGATATGAATGTTGCAAATGTTCATATACTCTATAGTACTTTGATAACGAAATCTTTTGTGTGAACAAACTATTAATTTTAATCTAAAAAAGAATTAAATTATATATTTAATCATAAAAAGTTTCTATCTCGATTTTATCTACTAATAAAATTGTACATTGGTATATTTAAATATAAGTCAATAAAATTTTAATTATTAATTAATAATAGTTTTTTTTTCATTTTATATTAGTTAAAAATCCATTTTTAAAAATCGGATTTCCAAATATATTTTTTATTTTCTCATCTCTAAAACTAATTTTAGAAATAGTGACCAAATGAATTTTTTTATTTTTTCACTTTAAAAACAGTTTTGAAAAGTCATGTTACCAAACAAGTATTTTAATAGTTCTCTTCTTAAAAACACTTTTCTAAAACAATTTTATAAAACCTATTTTAAAAAGTGAAAAGCAAAATTGTTTCAAACAAGCCCTAAATCTCGAGGAAATTTGGTTTCTATCTCGACCCTAGGGAATTTTTTCTCCTTTCTTATCTCGAAGACTCCAATAGATGAAGCTCCTTCTTCATATTCTCTTCTATATGAAGTTCATTCGTTTAATGTTGAACCCTCCGAGCATTGTTCAACTACTAAGAGTATTCTTTTAAAGGAGATTTTCTAGAGTTGATTTGTCTTCACATGTATTTGTTAATGAAGTTGCTAGGAATTCTTATAGATTTGAGATCATGCCTTATCCTTTAGAATTTGAATTAATTCATTCAACTTCTCAATGATTTCTTCCTTCTAATATTTTTCCTGAACATCGTAAACATTCCCATCTCTTGATTTAAAGATTGAATCAGGTTTCTAATTCCAAGTCTTAATTCTTAGATGTTTGTTAGTGACAAAAGCTCTAACAATATTTCCAACATTTCTAAATTTAGAGAAGCATTTTTGAAAGAAACGTTCATCTTCTCGCCTTGTGTGTTCATTCTCGCTTGTTGGACACTTGGAGAAACTCCTGATATCATTTCAAGAGTGTCTAACATTTATTTGGCAGAGTTATAATTATTAACATAGAAAAGACATGACTAGAAATTTTTTGTTTTGAAATCAATTTCAAACTTTCTCTTTTCCTATATGGTCCAAAGGAAATCTGACTTATCTATTACTTCCCTATTTACATGGTGAGTAGGGATAAATAGGTTGTTGATTATATTTTTCCACAATTTAAAATCAATACTTTAAATTAATATTTTAAATCTATCTTTCTATAATTCAAATCTATCACCATTAAATATTGGACGTGAGTTTAGGAAAGTCTTCTTGCTAAAAATAATGTTGGAAGTCATCCTCCTCCTGAGACGATTAGTATTTAAACATGAGTTAGGCTTAGTTGCCACTTGTTGAAAATTTGACTTCACACACAAGAGGGGGTGGGGGTGAATTGTGGGGATTTGCTAAAAATTTAAGGGAAGAGAGATAACATCCAAGATTTATAGAGGTTCGGTCTAAAAGAAGTGTCCTACTCCTCTCCCCAAGAATTGATCTTGAGAGTATCCACTCATTCTTAAGAGTTTTTAGAATTTTAAGCCAACGAACCCCTTTATACTAGGAAAAAATGAAGTTTCTGATTTACTTTCAACCAAACAGCGAATAGAAGAATGAAGTGTTTAGTCTTCACGCCAAACAATGAACAGAACTTTGAGCGGTTAGTTTCTAAGATAAACATAGATTTTATATGGACTTAATTTCGAACCAAGATAGAGGTTTAAATTGACTATCCTCCGAACCAAACCGAGGTTTTATAATGGGCTGACCATGAACTATCCGAGATTTTACACTAGGTTGATATCAAACCGACAAACCTTTTACACCTGCCTGAGCTTAAGAGCCGATATGAAGATTTTTCACTAACTATATACACAGACCCAGAAAGAGAGCTTTTCCATAGGTGACGGTGCACATGAACCAAATGGAGACTAACACTAATCACTACAACAAAAATGAGTTTAGGCAACAACATAAAACCGTGGTCAGATGTATAAAAACCGTAGCTTAAGCCTTTAGACCGGGGTTATCTAGTCGTGGAATATACAGCCGTTGCCTATTCATATAGGCTACGGTTATTTGCTTTTTGCCCACGAGTTATGAAACCTGTCGCCTAAATATCTTTATAGACTGCGGTTTCTGAACTTGTTTTAGACTACGGTTTTTATTAAGCTACACTATATAACCGTTGTCTATTGTTTGACCACATGTTTTTCAGTCAGTTTTACTCCAAGGTTTTCTTTTAGGCCACGGTGTAAAACTGGTGCCTAAACGTCAATGCAACACATTTTTTTTGTTATTAGACTATTTATTTAATTATTCATAATATCAAATTTAAACAAAGTAACAATACTTCAAAAAAATTCACTAACAATATATGACTTCAAATTAAACTGTATTTAAAAGTTAAATTTACAACAATAAATCAACTTTCTAACAACATTCCTAACTTTGTACTGTCATTCATAAAATTTTAACAAAATCTTTTTGTCTAAGCTTGCTTGTATTCCCATATATTTACAAGTGCATTCCTCCAATATCATTTATTCTTTGTTCCAATTCTCATATCCTGCAAATTTAAATCAAACACATATTATCAAAATCAAAACAACATTATAAACAAGAGTCTAAAAATAGCTATTTTCCTTTACTATGATAACATCACAATTATAAGAGTGTTATACTTATATTTTCTTCTCTCTCTTAAAGCTAAAATGCATACTAACAATTTACCTGCAAAAATGTTACATTATAATGTCCAAAAAACTTAACACTAACACACAAAACTTAATTTCGTTTTCTCTCTTATTCTTCTATGTATGTATCGTAATATAGTTCTGACAATGTTATTATCAGGAGTCCATAGTTTTCTTAATTGAGAGTGATAATCTAGTACCCTCAGTTTTAAAATGAGTGTCCTTTTAGTAAATAAAATATATTTCAAAATGTCATTCTTATTTTTTAATATAATAATAATTGTAATTTTTTCAATTGTGTCAATTAATTATTACTCTATACACTACTTCCAATATATTTATAATTAATATAATAAAAATGTTATGTCTTATGACACTATAATTACACTCCTTATACGTCTACAAAAATCTTAAACGACCTCATTTTACAACGAAGAGAGTATTTGAAAAAAAATATGAATGAAAACGTTTATATTTGCATAATTAAATTATTTTGGGCTGAAATTTATGTGTATATCTAAACTTCATTTTTAAGTAGCAATTAAATTACATCGAAGTTAATAATTTTCAAATTACAAGTAAGGTTTAGAATTATACTAAGGCATATATATATATGGATGGACATCAAGTTTAGTATTGTATAAATCATTGAGACTGTCATGTTTTGATAAAACTGCATTTAAAATTTCCGCAAAATTACAATATTAGTGTAGTATAGTTAGTTAGGTGCCGTGTGTCCAAAAATCAAATCATTTTTGTCAAAACACACTTAATTGTGATCCATAATAAACAGATATGGTTATCAAATATTTTTTAAATCCTTATATTTTATGGTTTATGCAAAGGAACAAAGATTCATTTAGTGCTTTATATTTTATAATCTTAACTAAGATGTAAGGGGATGCCAAATCAAGTAGTGGCTGACAAAATAATCACCATGCTTTTAGTAATTAAAGAAGATATGGATCCTTTTTCTCGATTAATAACTTAGTAATATATGTATAATGTCCAAAAAGAGTAGTTGTTGTTCGTTTCCCTTCTTCTTGATCTATCTGTTTTTGGAATAAAAAATATTATAAAATCAAAACTTTTCTCACTTTGAAAGATACTCTAGATGTTTCTTTCAAACTATTAAGGCTATATATGTTGTCCTACTCTACCTAAGCTACATGGATTGTGAATTGGACACAGTAAGAGATTCTGAAATATCATGAGATATTCGAAAACTATGGCACATAAAAAGCTACTTTTTAGTAAGAATCCAAGATGTGCAAGTGCTTGTGATCTTTGACATTGGTTGTTATTGTTACATAGATCAAAGTTTGACATTTTATTGGGGGATATTGCCTCCCATGAGAAAATATTATAGGCTGAAGTCATTGATGACATGCTTGGAATGTATCTTAATATGTACCTGTCGTGTCTTCTTTATTTACCACAATTAATAACATAATATAATAATGATTTGGTAACCTTTTATAAACAAGGGAAATGTTAACTAATGATTTACATACTTTTTAAATCTTTAGAAAAGTAATTTTTTTAATAGAAATGTGCGTATTTAACAATACTATTTTTTTTTCTAGATGGCACCGGTACCAATCAAATTCAAAGAATTTTAAATTTTTTATTAGCAGAACAAATTTAGAAGATTACGGCAATGTCTACACTTAAAAATGACATAACTTAAGCTTATAAGACAGATGTCTTAGATCCTCCATTGCTTTACACCTTTGAATGAGTATGTGACATTAATGTCTCTTAAATCCCTACTGATTAATCCATAATACTCTTGACGTTCTTCGGACTCTCCAACAATATATTTCTCAACATCATTGTTGTTGCCTCTAGCTTAATGATTAATGAAGTCATCCTAAATGAGATAAATGAAAAGAGAAAACCTAAATGAGATCTCTCTCTTTCTTGATGGATATGTGTTTGAGTTGGTTTTAGCCCCACACAAAAAAAAAAATCATATGAAAAAATTATACTAGTACCCATTTAATTTTTTACATATTTAGAAAAAGAATACATTTGAAAATTAATTTAAATTACTTTTATATATCTTAATTATTAAATAAAATTAAAATATTTTAATATATAAAAATTCAATTAAATCAATTGATTTTTCTTTTTAACAATCTAATTCAATTCACATATACTGCTTTTTTGCCGTTCCCAAAATGAATTATAAGGGTGTATATAATATAGCCCAATGCATGTAGGAATGTCTATTACGCAGCCCATGAGTTTTAAGGGGATACCACACCTAAGAAATACTACTTCACATTTCTAGATTTTATATTTTTCTTTCATATTTTATTCTTTTTCTGTTCCACTCACTATATAAACATTTATTGTAAAATATGTGAAATATTACCTAAAAGTAGAATAGACAATATTTTATGCATGTTTCCAGCTCTGTTTTCGTAAAATTATATAAATATCTTACCTCTGTATTCCTAATTTGTTTTTTTAATGACTCCTAATTTGTTCTCTTAACAAGAAATATTAATTTTGATATACTTTAAAATAAATAGATTATGCACTGCAAATTAGGGTGACAAAACGGACCGTCTGTCCCGCATCGTTTCGTCCCGTCTTAAGTCTGCAAAAAAAAAAAAAAAAAGAGTGGAGCGGACAAACTCCCCAAATGAAAATGGACGTAAAAATCATGTCCACCCCGCCAAGGTCGTTGGTTGGTAGGCGGCGGACTTGTCCGTCTATTTTTTTAATGTATTTTAATAGATTAATTTTTTTTATCTTTCAACTAGATTTTTTCCCGAACAATTTTTTATAAAACATATTTTTAATAAATTTTATTTTAAAAAAATTGTATATATTCACGAACAAATGTATAAAATAAAATCATAAAGAAATAGAATTACTA
Source organism: Vicia villosa (assembly GCF_029867415.1). NCBI lineage: Eukaryota > Viridiplantae > Streptophyta > Magnoliopsida > Fabales > Fabaceae > Vicia > Vicia villosa. The sequence goes on from NW_026705036.1 coordinate 457,597, forward strand.
GAATTAACTAAAATGGGCGGGTTTAAGGTGGGACGAACATAACTAATAGGCGACGCGGGCTTTGACGGACGACAGACTTTAGCGGGGCGAACTTTGGCGGGAGGAGGACTTTTGCAGGACGAGCTTTGGTGGACAGCGGGCCTAAAATCTCAACCCAACCCGCACTTTTTGGCAGGTGCGTGGGCCGGGCCGGCGTGCCATAGCCTGTTTTACCATCCTTACTGTAAATAGTTCTTTACTTTATATAGAATATTAAAAATTATTTTAAAAAAAAGCCAGTATTTATAGTGTATATTTTTATTTTAACAATTTTTTTATCCGTAAAGTTATAATAATTATTAAAAACTACTATGAGTTAGGGCTGACAATGAATCAAACTAACTCGAAAATAGTTCGAAATTCAATTCGAAAAATAATTCGTTGAACTAGGTTCATGAACCAAATGAGCTGAATATGAGCTATAAATTAAGTTCGTTAACTAAATGAGTTGAACTTGAACTATACATAGTTCGATTCGTTAGGTATCCTTGTTGTTAAGAATATAACAATAACACCCAAAAATGTGAAAATATGAAATATTTGGAGTTCTATTTTTCCAGGGTTCATAAGGAGTTTTCTTTAAAATTTTCCTGATGGTTACTCGATTTAAAATGTAGCATGAAGTGTTGATAGCTTCAGCCCAAAAATATTTTTCAACATTTGATTCATTAATCATAGTTATGGTCATTTCTTGAAGAGTTCTATTTTTCCTCTCTACAACACCATTTTGTTGAGGTGTTCTAGGACAAGAAAAATTGTGAGATATACCGTTTTCATAAAAAAGTTTAGGGTTTAATATACTTCACCCCCTGCCAATATAGCGAGATTCGGTTTGCCCCCCCTGAATGATTTTTTTTACCAAACACCCCTTATAAAACCCAAAACATGGATTTACCACTCCTTGTTACCACACTAGCTGACTGGGCAATGCAGCATTGGACACGCTGGCGCTGACTGGAATCACCCACATAAAATTAGGGTTCATCTTTTCCTCTTTCTCCACTTTGACTCATCCATCTTCGTCCCTCTCTTTCTCAAACCTTGCTCCATCATCGCGCCTTCTCCATCCGCGTCCATCATCCATTTTTCGCAAACCCTGCTCCATCATCGCGCCTTCTCCATCTTCGTCAATCCCATATTCATTTTCTTCACTCATGGCGGAAAGCAACTCGTATGGTAGCAGTGTCAATTCGTTTCAAAATCCAGATTTACCCAGATGTGGCTGTGATAGACCAATGAAGTTGTGGGTGGCCAACACGGTTCAAAATTGCAATCGTAAGTTCTGGAAATGCCGCAATGCTGGGGTAAGTATGCTTCTTTATTATTTGGAAAATTGTTCAATATCATCTTGAAAGTTATATTTCATGTTATCTGGAAAGTTGGTCTTTACTAAACATTTCTTCATTGTGTTTGTGTTTTGTAGTCTGTAAATAGCTGTGAATTGTTCTTGCGGGATGATGAAATCAGAGACCAGATCAATGTGCATAGGATGAAACTACCAGAATGTAAAAGCTGTGATATACTAGCAGTGAAGTTAGAGACCGCAACATCCAAAATTGAGAAGTTGAAGAAGAAGAATGCAAGTCTGACAAGTGTTAATATGAGACTGAAGAAGACAATATTGATTCTCTGTTTTTTGCTTATTGGCATATTGTATTACTTAAGTTAACAGCTCCTTCTTTGACATTGTGTATTTTGGTGGCATTTGGATGTAAAACCTTGTTGAATTTATGTCAATAAAATGAGTTATGTTTTATGTCAATTGTTCATGTGTATTTTACATCAATGAAACCTTTCTGTTAAGTAAAGCTCAATATAAAGGTGTTGTAAGATTGAATGAACTAAAACTCAAACTTTAACATAACAAGTGCACCTTAAGAAGGGCATAATTCAGAATACACAAAAATAAAATTGTCTTAGGAAACATGTGCTACTCAAAATAACTGTCTTAGTAGCACATAAGTGCACCAAACATTGTGCTACTCAAAATAACTGTCACACTTTAACATTACATAAGTGCACCAAACATGTGCTACTCAAAATAAACAACAAGGTCTAATCAAAATAAACATAAGGTAAATTCAAGTCTTCTTTGTTGGAGTTCCCTTCTTTGGAGTAGTCTTCTTTGGAGTACCCTTTGATGTCTTCTTTGGAGTACCCTTTGCTGGCTTCTTTGGAGTAATCTTGGATGGCTTTTTTGGAGTAATCTTGGATGCCCTTTTTGGAGTAATCTTTGAAGATTCCTCATCAGCAATGTCCATACAAATAGGCTGCTCAGGGTTTGAACCTGGACCAGTGAATGGTTTTGGTTTCTTGAACCAGTTCTCCTTTATCCTCTCACTTACCCTTCTCCTCACAATTGGCTTGTCAATCATCTTTCCCTTTCCCTTGTAATTGTTGCTTGTTGATGCCTGAGAATGGAAGTCTGGTATGCTGCTTATCATGTCATCAGTTACATCTCCAAACAATGAATCAGTCTCGGTATCTTCATTTTCTTCATTGTTTGTAGCAGACTGGTTTCCAGGATTGTGCTGACCTTCTTCATTGTTTGGAGCAGACTGGCTTCCAGCATTGCTAGTACCTTCTTCACTAGCATTTGGTCTCATTTTCTTCTGCATTTAAAAAGCCAGTTACATTATAATCAAAGAAACTATATTACATACAAAAACAGTTACAGCATTGCTAGTACCTTTCTTTTCATTGCACTCTGATTTTGCCTCTTGCTTTTGCATGTCTTAACATTGTGGCCCACCTTGTCACACCTGGTGCATCTATAAGATACACCAGGTAATCTTGCTTTTGTTAATTTTTAGTTTTTGATATTCTTTCCTAGGTTGAAAAGGCCTTCTGTTCTGATTTCTTTTTAAGATCATTTGTTGAATTCTTCTTGAGATTAAGGCCAGATCATTCTTATCTTCTGATTGATATCCGGTATCTTCTTCATTTGTTCCTTGTGAGGTGGAGATTGGAGATTCAATTTTTTTAGAGGTTTTTAGAGCTATCATTTTTCCTTTCCTTTGTGGTTTGTCCTCATTGAGAATCCCTTCATGAGCACGAAGAGATCCTATGAGTTCTTCAACTTGTGAAGTTTTTAGATCCTTTGCCTGTGAAATAGATGTTACCATAGGTCTCCAAATTTTTGGAAGACATCTCAAAATCTTTATGATTCTTTCATGAGAAGTATAAGCTTTTCCAAGTGATCTTAGTTCGTTGACAATTATTGTAAATATAGAGAACATTTCATGCACGATTTCTTCTTCCTTCATTTCGAAAGTCTCAAATTTTCTGACACCTATATCAATTCTTTCTTCTTTAACATGGCTAGTGCCTTCATAAAGCATTTTGAGGGCATCCTAGATTTCTTTAGCAGTTGTTCATTCTTCTATCCTTTCGTATTCTTCCCTGCTTAGAGTACATCATAAAATGAATTGAGCTTTAGAGTTTAGTAGTACCTTATCGTTTTCTTCCTTTGTCCATTGTGACTAAACTTTTGGAACTGACGCAGCTGTGTATTTTACAATAGTCATACGAGTGTAGTTTCTATTTTCAACCACATACCACATGTTGTTGTCTTGAGAGAGAAGAAATAGTCTCATCTTACCTTTCCAGTAGTAGTAGTCAGAACCATTAAAGTATGGAGGTCTATGTGAGGACCCTCCTTTAGCTATAAACTTTGTATCAGCCATTCTTGCTTTTGATCGATTAACTCTAATACGATTAAGTGTTCTATATATTCAGAGCTCGATGCTATGATACCAATTGATGGAAAAAGGTAAGACACAATAAGGGGGGTTGGATTGTGTCCCTTTTTAAATTTGTTTATGTATTAAAATTTACTCAAAGAAAGATGTATGATAAAGCTATAAATTAATAGTTTATGACAAGTAAAGATTATTAGTGTGCGAGATCAAATATAGTAGTGAATAATATAAGTAAAAGATTATAATAGAAGAACACAAAAAACTTATCCTGGTTCACCAACTTGGTTAGTCCAGTCCTCACACCTTGTGAGATTTTCCTTTTATAGATTCTTTGTAACGCCCCGATAATTTAATTAATATTTAATAAAATTGTTTCGATTTTTATGTTGATGTGTGAGATGTTAATTTAAGTTGTTTAATTGATAGTTGAATTATTTAGTTGATTAATTATTGAATAGTCGGTCGATTAGTATTAATAATATGAGGATGTTGTTGGGCTTGTTTTGGTGGTGATGAGTAGTAAAGGGGGAGTGTAAGAATTAGGCCCAATAAGACAATTAGAATAGTAATAATAGAATTATTATTTTAGGAGAAGGAGGTTAGGTTTTGGTGGGCATCAGAAAGAGGAAAAAGAAAAGTGGTACGAGAACTGTTGCCATGAAGAGGAAAAATGGACGAATTATGCAAAGGCCTGAAACTAGGAATTTCGATCGGAAATTTTAGAGCGGTCTCCAATCCAAGGTAAGGGTGGGGTTCTTTCACTATAAATAGAGATATGATGAACCATATGTTGGGTTTGGGGTTGTAATTTTATCTCTGATTTGGTATAATTTTGGGTGTTTGTTGTGTTGTGATTGTGCTAGAAAATGTGCATACGAATTTGTTACTATGTTGATTCTTAAATAATCTTTTTGTGTTGTGATTATGGTGACTTAAAAATATCCCTGATCGATGATTTTTGTGTGATGTTGTGTTGTTAAATTATGAGACTGCAACAATAATTTATGGGTTGGTAGATTAAGATAAACGGAGAAAATATAACATTGGAGAAGAGATAATTTTGTGTGGCGGGGGCCACACCGTAAGGGGCGACCCCCATATAGTTAGGATGGGGGGCCTACACACATGAATAAGGGGCGAGGGCCACCAAATGAGAGGGTGGGCGCCTCAGCTTGAGGAAAAAGATGGGATGAGTGTCACTTAGCCGAATGGCGGGGGCCACACCTTCTTTTGTTAGTTTTGTCTAATTAGGTAATTCCTTAGTATATTTTCCCATTATACCCACCCTACTTAATTCAGTAATTATAGAAATATGAATAATATGAATGGTAATTGGTAATTAGTAATGATTTGATTATATGAGGTAGTTGGAACTCCTCACAGGCTGTTTTCAGTAGAGACCCATTGCAGATTGATTTCTGTAGAGAACCATAGTAAAAGGATTATGTGCAAGCATCAGTTGAAAAAGATTAATATCAGTAGTAGGGTAATGTATGTGTATCAGTGTGAGTAAATAAATAACCAAGTTGAGCAATAACAGAGGGGAAATAGGATGCTTAGTAACAGGTTTGGAAAATATCTTGAGTATCAGTATATGTGTTAGACTAAGCGGAGACAAGTAGCAGAAGTTACCACAACGATTTTTATTAGCAGAGAAGAATAACCTCTGTTAAAATATGTTAGGAGGGATTATTTCAGTAATATTCCGTTAAGCCGCTATTTTTATGTGCGATATATCGTGATGTTATGATGCTACTCCTTTATGGATATGCGAATTTTACATGTGATGTGAGTTAGTCGTGTTGACTCTAATTAATGGCAAGATAAAGTCGTATACTTTATAGCCAATGTTAATTTCCGTTGTATTAATTGTGACGATTTGTTGTTTTTGAATCGTTGTTGTTGATTTGTGTTGTGATGTATTATGACGTTGCGATGGGACTATTTGGTGAATTGTTGTGAAGTGCAGGAAATAATGTCACGATGAATTACCTCTAATTATTGGTAATACTTATGATATAGGCGTATGCCTCGTGAGAGTTTCGTAGTGAGTATATTTGTGATGTTGCATTCATCGAGTCGCATATGATTGCATTTTGGTGACGATCTGGATTGGCAAACTGTGACTAAGGCTTATGCATGTTTTGATGCCTCTATTAATTGGAAATTGGCGATGGGGGATGAAGCCCTGGGTATAGAGCCGGCAAAATGGACCGAATCAACCGGGCCGGCCCGAAAGCCCGTAAAGAATACCGGGCTTGAACACAAAAATTAGAGCCCGTTTATTATTCGGGCTTAAAAGCCCGGCCCGTTAAAAGCCCGAAGTCTAATCGGGCTAGCCCGACCGGGTTGCGGGTAGCCCGCTTAATTATTTTTTTTACAAAACTCTAACATACTTTCTTATTTGTGTACATATTTTTTAAATATAAATATAAAATAGATTTTTAATTTATATTAAATACATAATATAATTTTTTTTTACACACATTTTACACCATCCATAATTAGTCAAAGTATTAGTTAGTTTAATGTAAATATATTTAATACACCTTATATGATATGTTCTCCAATTTTAAAAACAGTGGAGAATATTTGCTTCTGTGTTTTTCTGTGCAAAGAAATCAACAACAAAGAAAATGGAGACCATTTTTACATTGCATATCAATTTTGAGGTCTCCTTAAATGTAACTACCACATTGTTTGTTTGGTGTATCGATTTATTTGTGTTTTTCAAAGTTTATTTTTTGAATATACTTTTATAGATTTACCATGTCTCATTTGTAGTTAACTTACCATGTCAATTGCTCAAACTTTGTAATCACTTTTTTATTGAATGTTTAAATATCAGTGCTGCTTTTAATAAAACAATTTCTTCCATGTAATACTGTTATATGGTAGATGCTGCATGCGCTAATTATGCATGTAGTTAAATTATATACTTATATTACTCAATACTGATATATACTTTTATTTTTATTTTATGTTATATTAATTTTTTAAAGATATTTTTTAATTAAAATATAAATATTAAATATAATCCGGGCCGGCCCGAATAACCGAAGCCCGTAAAGGGCCGGGCTTGGACAACAAAAATGTAGCCCGTTTAAACTCCGGGCTTTTTGGCCCGGCCCGCTAAAGGCCCGAGCCCGTCACGGTCCGGCCCGAGACGGGCCGGGTAGCCCGTTTTGCCAGCTATACCTGGGTACCACATGCATTTGCACTTGTCGAGTCTCATTCCATTTTGTATTTTTTAAGGATGTTGTGTGACTTTGAATATGAATTAAACCGTTTTGGTTGAAATAGTGAGGTGAATTGAACGGTAACAATTATACCGTGAAGTGATGATTTTATGACTTATAACTCTAATATATTGTTTATCACGACCTTATTAATATGTGTCATACCCTAAAATTTGCCCGATCAAATCTACGTCCGTTAATCCATCAAGATTCAAAATTAAGAGTCATGGGGTTTGACATTTTGTCAAACCCGCTCTCTTATAAATCAGGTTGAGTTAACACAAAGGCGTAAGTAACAGATGTTTAGGACCCGAACGTTGGGTCCGACTGTTACAAGGCTTTTATCATTGTTTGGGGGTATTATGGGTTTTATTAACATTTGTTTCGATTATTGTTATTATTTTTCAGTATTATAAATTTTATTATTTATATAAATATTATTAGAATTATTATTAGGTAGTATTAGGATTAATATTAGGTTTTAATTAATTGGGTTTATTATTTTTAATTAGGTTTTATTAATTATATATTATTAGAATTAACATTAATATTATTATTTAGGTTAGAATATATTATTATTAGTTATTATTATTATTATTAGGTTATTAAAACTCAAATTAAGACAAATAAATCATGAAATTAATAGGGAAATGTCACATACTTGATTTATTGAGATTTAAACCAATTAAAATAAAGGGATGGTAAAAAAACGTGGAGTTAAAGCTGGAAAACACAATTTGGACCAAAATAGAAGAACTTGATATAGAAGGTTTCAATCAAGTTTCTATGAAATCTCAATCTTCTCAATTAGCAAGATTCAAGCCATATTTGTTGACCTAAAGCAATCACATATAAGGGGACAGCAATTGCAGACAAGGAGGAGGGGTTTTTCTGGCCTCCAAAGCCCTAACCAATTTCAGAAAAAACTCAAGAACAAACCAATTTCGGTTTTGGGATTATGGTTGTTCTCAAGTCAATTTAAAGATCAAATCATACTCCTGGGGCCTTTCTGAAGCTATCACGATAGTCATTGAAGTCTGAAGCATCAAGCATCACGACATAGGGACTCTCGGTTTGCACCTTCTTTTTAAGTTTTCGATTTTAATGATTTAAGGATTATAAATATGATTTAACGGTATATTCGTGTTCCGCTTGAAGTTTAGAAGTGTTCCGGATGATTCAATTTTTTTTTAAGCATAGGTACCGTGATATGCCATGGCTAGGGTTCACGAGTATCTATTTGGGGCTACACAGATACAGGTTAAATTGACAGAAATTGATGGCATATTCGTACTTGGGGGGTTGATTACGTTTTGTCTGGGTTATTATTTGGTACTTTTTGGTAGTAATTCGCAGTTTTGGTTGAAGCATGGCTATGGCAACGGAGGGAAACCGTAGCTAAAGGTCTCTGCTATTTTTTCAGAAAAAGAAACATGAAGGGGACGACGCTGTACAAAGGGGCGCGCAGGTTTTTTTAAATCCAAATGGCTTATTGTTTTGTATATATTATTTAGTAGCTATTGTACTAGCAGCGAGCAATTCTTGGCTTGGTGGTAAAAAGAGAAGCGAAGGGTTTGTGAATGAGGGGGTGGGTTCGATCCCCACTCCCAACAATATTTTTAATAAAATGCAGGTTCATCTGATTCAGTACAAGACGTCTACACGCGGCCTCCACGCGCCTTCACTATCCACCGCTGGATTGCCACTAGCAAAGATCTAAGGGAGCCAGCATGAAGCCCTATGATACACCATCAATAAGTAGCCACATATGATTGGTGCCAGGTTCCTTTTTTATGATTTTTTTTTGTTTAACTATTTAGATTAAATTAATTATGTTAGTTTGATTAATTTATTTTAATTAGGATTAGATAATAAAATTAAAATTAGGCTAAGGATTAGGGTTAGGGTATTTTCCCGATTATTTCGAGTACTCGATTTAACTTATTTAATCATTTTTAATTATAAATATCACAAAAAACCATAGAAAGGTGATCAAACTATTAGGGTTTGCCCGATCCCACTGCCATTTGGGCAAAAACCTTAATTCTTATCCAATTGATTCGGGATTAATATAATTTTCTCCTCGATCCAACTAAACCTATTAGTCTCATTGACGATAAATAATGTTAATTGATCCTTTGTTTAATTCTCTTCTCGACCCGACTAAATCTATTAGTCGCATTAGACAAGAGAGAGATAAAAATTACAAGATTAAAATACATTCAATTTGCTGCCTGCGACAATCGAATCTATCGATCAGAGTAACCAGCAATGCCCCATTAACCCGTGAACTATAATGATCAAATCTATTGATCATCGCATCTAACGGTGACATATCAAATCAGGGTTGTACGCCCAAACATTCAAAACACACTAAACCACGACACTACAGATTTTCATCTCTTCAACACTGTGATGTTTAAAACTATGACAAGGTAATTCAAAATACCTTCGAACTTCGTATTTCAACAACTACGACAAGGTAACTCAAAATACCTTCAAACAACCTCATACTAATTCAAAGGTGTACAACCTTGTGCCCGAACTACGTTGACTCTGATTCTCCCTAAGGAGATACGTAGGCACTTGGATAACCAAGGCGAGTCCCCTTCCCCAAAATCTCACCTTTTCCCCTATTCATCTCCTTAGCTATTAAACCTTAATAATTTCTGCCACAAAACTGTTACCTTAGATTCAAAACCATAGGAAAGGGTTGAGGGTGCCTAACACCTTCCTTCGACCTGATTATAATAATCTTACCCCAATCTCTTAACTGCGTAGGGTTTCCTATTCGCCCTTTAGAATAGGTGGCGACTCTAATCATTAATTTTTAGGGCAGGTTGCTACAGCTGGCCACTCTGCTGGGGATTACAAAATCGTAAATTATTATGCTCCTTTAGGTTTTGGCAAGGTTTAGGTTTTGGCAGGGTTTAGGTTTTGGTTAATTTTTAGGTTTTTTTGGCAAATTTTTTGGGTTTGGCTAATTTGCCAAAATTAGGGTTGTGGATTAGGATTTAGGTTTTTTCTCTTTTATTTAAAGATTTAATTTAATTTATTTATTTATTTATTTATTTACGGTTTTATTTACAGTAATCTTCTTTTACAGTAATTTTAAATGTTTATTTAATTACTTGTTTTTACTGTATTTTCTAGGATTATTAATTTCTGTTAAACCTAAGCGTGGGAATTATATTTAAGACCAGAGGGGAAATACATCGCCTACGAGTCTTATTATGATTCCACTCAGAGTGGGTTAAATATCCGAAAATGTCTGATACGGGGCTTGACTTTGTTGAGGGCGGAACTTGGTATTTAGCTGATCTCTCTGGGAACCTACCCCTAAAACTCGAACCTCATGGACAAGTGAGTTGTTCTAAAATCCAAAGAGACAAAAAGTCTCGGCGGCTACGAACGACCCCATGAGACCTTCTAGAACATACCAATGGAAAGGGTAGGCACCCTAAGCCGTTACGTCGAACCTATGAACCTAGGGCTTATGTGCTTACGTGCTTATTATATATGTGCAATTTATATACTGCGAATGCCTTGCATTTTAATTTTTGCAGGTATTCCTACGCGTTCCCTGGCCTGCAGGGACTCTATTTCAAAAACCATGTCCTTCCTACGAAGGACACTTTCATTTATGCACGTTGATTGGCCTCTCGATGGTCATGAGACCTAGTGACTGTCATGAACGGTCACTCCGCGCCTGCATCTACGCACTCCCTAGCCTGTAGGGAGTTTCCTTTTACATCCTTGTATTTTTACAACTACGTGTCCTTTCCACGAAGGACATCTTTATTTACGCACGTTGATTGGCCTCTCGATGGCCATGAGACCTAGTGACTGTCATGAACGGTCACTCCGCGCCTGCATCTACGCACTCCCTAGCCTGTAGGGAGTTTCCTTTTATATCTTTGTATTTTACAACTACGTGTCCTTCCCACGAAGGACATCTTCGTTTACGCACGTCAATTGGCCTCTCGATGGCCATGCGATCTAGTGACCGTCTTGAACGGTCACCCCGTGCTTACATCTACGTGTTCCCTCGCTTGTAGGGATTATATTTCTCAAATCGCATCCTTCGTACGAAGGACATCTTTGTTAGCATACGTCAATTGGCCTCTCGATGGCCATGCGATTCAGTGACTTTCTCGAACGGTCACCCCGTGCTTATTCCCGCGCACCCTCTCACTTGTAGGATTTGGATTTCCATCTATACATCCTTCATCCCTAGCCTGTAGGGATTTCTTTTCATCCGATATCGTCCTTAGATAGGTTGTGTTCCATATAGAGAACCTTCCCACGAGGGACAACTTTGCAAGTACACGTCGAACGGCCTCTCGATGGCCATGAGACTTGGTGACTGTCTTGAACGGTCACCAGCCGCTACTTTCTGCATACTCCCTAATCTAAGGGATTTCCTTTGGTGTGTCATAACATCTATCTTGCAAGGATTTCACGAGGGTCTAATGTCGCTTCTAAGGCCATCCCTAGGATTATACGTCACACGTCTGCATTGCATACACGGAGTTATAATACAAGAAGTCTCTCGCATACCCATGCATCCGCATTTTCATACAGTCATACATTTGCATCTACATTTGCATTTCTACCTTCGCCCGCATCTACACTTACCATGCTAGCCGATTTCCCGAGACCCGCAAAGAAGACAATCAAAGGATCATAAGCTACGGAGAAAGGAGGATTAATTAATGGGATTGAGCTTGGTCTCACAAAAGGAAAAAAAAGGTTGCCTTTCAACATGCCAGCCACATGTCCATGCCTTTCCGTTACGGGTTTGTAAATACAATAAAAGTTGTCATCGAGCAAGGATTAGTTCAACAAAGAAGTTCCCTCATAGATACACTCAAGATGTATCTAGTCATAAAGGGGTTCATCTTAGAACATATCAAACGTACGAGGACGCTCTACGATAACCTGGGGGCAAGGGTTGTTCCAACTGGGGCAAAATCCTGAAAGAAGATGCACAACTACGATGGAGGGAAGGCGACGTATGTAAACCCCACACCAAGGGGGCAAAAGGGCCACAGGTATTTCTATCAATCTACAAATTCTGAAGGTCGCGAATGGTGTGATACTAACCTTAGAAAAAGCAAAAGAGGTTCAGTCAAAGGAAACTCATGAAGTTCCGATACGACGAAAACCCACCGCTAACAATTTATTCCCGACAGGTTTGACGTGCCCAAGGAAAATTCGAGGTTACCCTTTACTTCTACAAGTATAAGAACTAAGGAGTAAAACAAGGTCAACGGATTTACAAAGGAGATTGTCCCTAGGATCAATAGGTTTTGCCACGCTCAGAATTTCAACCCCTACGATCGCTAAGTTTTACTCAGGATAAAAGTTGTACCTTCAGATTAGCAATTCTAATGGGATGACCATGCAGGTTTTGGAGTCAATACATTCGCTCACTACTACGACTTTCAATTTCAAATTTAGGGTTATTAATAAACTGAAGGGAGAATGACGAATACAAATAACTAAGTCTCGCTAAACATATGCTTTCAAGGTAAGACCGAACCGACGATGTACAAGCATTGTTTCCATCCCTAAACAGTGGAGATATAAGGATGTTAATCCCTCGTCTCACCCTCGAGCCAGGAGTTGGAGTTTGTTTCTACTTTTCAAATAAACCTTGATTTCAACCAGGGGCATGGTAGATTTCAATTAATTCAATGGTGTATTTTGGTTGTCAAGAGAATCAATCAATCCAAGCAAGGTGCAAGCATAAGGATCAAGCAAAGGTTCAACCATATCTTCTTCCTCGCATTCATCCAAGATAGAGGAAACGATGGAGATAACGTTCACAACATCTTCTTCCTCAATATATCATTCAAGATCGAGGACGTATCAAAGACGAAGCTTGCAAATCAAAGTCAACATGGCAGTCACAGCATTTCAAAATCCAAGAATCAATATTTCCAAAGGACCATTCAAAACAAAAAGGAGGAAAGCGCCCGCTAAGTCAAAATGGAAAATTCGATAAAAGAAAACAAAAAGACTTAGGCAAAAATTAGGGCATCCCTATAGATCAAATCCAAAGGAATTGGTTCATGCAAGAATAAGGGATAAAAACAAAATAAAGGCGAAATACAAAGGATAATCTTGTGACTGCTAAATCATCAAAGCTTCACATCAATGCTTGGATCTCTACAACGTTTTTCACCGATGCTTGGATCTCTATCAAGGCTTCTGCTCAACATCAAAACTGAAGCGATTCTCTTACAAACAAAGCACATTCATTGGATTAGGCGAGTTTTTAGGATTTGGAGAACATCAAGGAGAAAGGGGTGGGGTAAATAAAATTTTGAGCCTTATATCCGTTGTTTCTTAAAACACGAACCAGGCCAAGTTACAACATTCAAAAGTCCTAATTGAGGCAAGGTTAACTACGAAAGCATATCAAGCAGGATTTTGTTATACTGACTCCTAGGTTTGTTAAAACTATTTCTAATCACTACGTTTCTTCAAGCATTCATGACGGACTTCGATTTAAAAACTCGCATACGCATTGCATTGGAGTCACTTCTCAAAGGGTACAACGTCATCTACGAACAAACACTTAGCACTCAAGAAGATCTCGAATTTGGTTTAAACAAAGATGACCATTTCTAATAAAGACTCTTGCATGGGGAAACCACGTCCAGAGGGTTCTCCTAAACAGGGGCAAAATTTCAAGGATCACAGGGGCATGCAATCAAACATCCTATTTACTAGGGGCATTCTTCCTAAGGTTCAATCGACCTGGGTCACATCCCGAAGCAATCTCAATCAGGGGCATGTAAAACATGGGAAGAATTCAAATTCAAAAGGATAGAACACTATGGATAGCCCTCCATATCCTGAGATCAAGGGCATACCCTTCAATATAAACGTCGAAGCATATGACAAGGTTATTTCTCGGGGCACTTCCTTCGTGGCTTGGAGATCATAGGCACTTTTTTTTCCACTAAAAAATTGGGGCAATGGATATCAAATCCAATAAGGCGTACAAGGAAAAGGCGTTCTCACACTTTATAACGTCGATCAAATCTTTCTCCTAACTACGATCTTCAAAATCCAAAAAAACAGAGATTGGGAAGTCGCGCTAGCATCACACCCCGCCTTGTCAAACAAACCTACAACTCCAGCGAGCTATATACGCGTTGGTTATCAACAACATATCATTGGAGCATCATGCAAATACATATAAGTCACGCATTACATACACCGTACCTTTTTTAGGTAGTCTTCTTTAAGACAAATCTCACGATCCTTTCTAGGATTTTCCTCAAGCACTCTTATTCAAGATGAACTGTCATCCTTTCCAGGAACCTCTTCAAGTAGTCTTCTTTAAGACATTCTTTTCCTGAGAACCTTTCTATGCAGTCTTCTCTAAGACAATCATCGCCATTTCAAAGAACCTTTTTAGGTAGCCTTCTTTAAGACATTCTCTTTCTAAGAACATTTTTAGGTAGTCTTTTCTAAGACATTCATCGTCCTTTCCAATAACCTTTTTAGGTAGCCTTCTTAAAGACATCTTTCAGCCTCTTCAGGTAGTAGTCTTTAAAGACATTCCTCATTCTTTGCTAAGAATATTTTTAGGTAGTCCTCTTAAATACATCTTTCAGCCTTTTCAGGTAGTCGTCTTTAAAAACATTCCTCATCCCTTGCTAAGAACCTTTTTAGGTAGTCCTTCTTAAGACATCTTTCAGCCTTTTCAGGTAGTCTTCGTCTTTAAAGACATTCCTCATTCTTTGCTAAGAACCTTTTCAGGTAGTTTTCTTTAAGACAAATGTTCACATCCATTCCGGAAACCTTTTCAGGTAGTCTTATAGAAGACATTATTTCGTTCTACTCGTTACATCAATCAACATATACATAAGCATAAATGTAACACCCCATTTCTACCCGACAAATATATATAAATCAGAGTTTTCAAAAATGTCTCAATAAACAAATGAGGCGTCACATAATAAAAAACAAAACAAATCAACTCGTCGCATAAAGCGGATACATAGCACCTTTGAAATAGAATAACTTATTTTATTAAAACACAGCGGAATCACTTAAGAATGTATTCAATAAAATATCTTCAGTTAACTTAACATTTTTTCCAACCAAAATTAAACAATTAGATAGCAACATCAATAATAGTATAAAATCGTTCCCCCCAGAGTGCTACGTATCAGAGCGACAACCGACTCGAGTAACGGCAACTAAATCTTCATACTTGAATACCTGCACGTTACCAATATAAAGGCAACGGCGAAACAAGAGAAAAGGGTGAGATATCAAATCATATAAGTGGGCATATGATAAATTGCATGCTAGGATTCAGACATATAAAATCATTACATCGCAAGTATCAACAGTTACCATACACATCATACTTCCACATTTCATTAATCTTTCACACTTTTCATCGCACAACAAGTCATAATTATGTAAATAGTATCATCTAATAAATTTCACATATTCAAGTAAACACAAAATTCAATAGTATAATACTCAAAAGATTCAATACTATTATCCCAAATATATACACAATCCATCATTATCACATATTCACACGTTTAACCAATTATATATCAAAACATCACCAATATCAATTATCACATCTCATGTACACATGACAATCACATAAATGCATATATTCAAACATCACTTAACCTCAATGTGACTCAATGCAAGACATGTGACTCTATGCATGTGGTACCCAATATGGACCCAAAGTTCCACCGCTTCCGATTCATATAGAATCTAGCCACGCTTCAGATCCGGACAAGACCAAAGCCACCAAATGTAAACATATAGTTTACCGCTTTCCGATTCACTCTAGAATCCAAGCCACGCTTATGTTTCAAAGCAAACCACCTTTGTTTCAAGGCATCCATGATATGAATGTATGTACAATATTAATCAAACATATGCAATTAAGATCATCTCTACCATCTTAATATTTAGCATATCACAATAATTCAACTCGATGAATTATCCACCAATTGTACACAACATTCACAACACATACATATCATTCACATATAAAAGGTCAATTAATCAATTACGATTCACAAAATCCAATTAACACTAGTAACCATACTATCTCATGTTAATTCTCATTTTGCCCATTATAAATGAACATACACATTTAAAATCAAGCAATTAATCATTAAAATTAATGCTATCCAACTACCCACAGAGAATCAATATCAAAACAAAATCATTGACATAATAATATATATTTCTCAACATACATATTCAATCAAAACACAATTACGGATAAATTCTCAAAATATCGTAATTTATCGACAAACCAAATAGTTAATCTAATTCCAAATTATATTCTAATCGATTAAACACATTGAAATTAATTCAACTATTAATTTAATCAACCAATTAATAATCACACTATATTAATTTAATTCACTTCTATTTCTACTCCATTTCCAATTTTCTAGCATTCTACTGCTCAAGACCATTTTTATTAAAAAGAATATCGCGTTAGCTTTCTAACGCCTCGAACGGAGACTCAAACGGAGTTACGGTTCAAAAGATATGAATTGTTAAAGTTCCAATAAAAAAAAACACCGACGTTATACACTGACAACTCTAAACATGTCAGAATTACTCAAAACAAATAAAAATATGACTCTTAATAATTCAAAACAACTCTGACAACTTATTGTCGACTTTAACAACTCTATTGACAACTCTAACAACTCTATTGACAATTCTATTAAGTTATTATAATTTATTTATAAAGAATATTTAAACCAAACACAATTTCAGTCGATTCGTAAAATATCACAATTTCAACAAAATAACACCACCATGTTAATCTACTAATTAAACTTAGCTACCACGTAAATTTTCATCTAATTCCGGATAATTAATTATACCGCTTAATCTGGCTATTTGATCAAAAGGGACTGTTTTGCATTTTATTATAGCTGCTGCTGTTTCTATTTAATTACTAAAGGCTACATATTCAATATACTACAAGGAGACCCACGTCTCACAAGGAAGAGAGATCAAGGCATCTCATATCAATTTGTCATAAAAAAATAGTAAATAATTAATGGACAATGTGGCAGCCATCTCCAATAAATGAGCTACTGTATATAGTTATTTGGAGAATGAAAACAAAACAGAAACAACATAATGAAGAACAAAACCGTCTGTCACTTATGCTAGTGGGTTCCGCCCATCATGCATTTCTTTGCCATCCATCATGAGCTTTTTCTCTTATGTATTTCAATACACATGTTTAATAACAGCAACTAGTAACAAACATAATCATACAAACTTTAACATACACATCAACAAACAGCAACCGCAGAAACATAAAATTTCATAGGTTTTCAATTTTCCAGCAACAATTAACACAAGCAATTGCAATAACATAAACCCCTAATCCCCAACATACAAGATTTCATAAACCCAATTATAGGAAGAGAACCCCACCCTTACCTTATTCAATGGAAGCACTCAATGGGTCTCTAATTGCATCTTCAATTTGGCACCATGGATGAAAATTTCTAAGCTCCTTCTTCTTCTTCATTGCTTGCCTCTTTCTCCTCTATTCTTGATTCCTCCCAAAATGACAACTACCCTTTTCCATCTCTAAAACCCTAATATAAAACCAATTGGGCTTAGTGTTTAAATCCTCTCTTTATTTAGTATCCTCCAAAATCAATTTAGGCCCAATAAGAGATATATCTCAAATAATCAATTATATCACTTATAATAATAATTTCTTCAATATAATAATTCCGACTTACAAATAATATTATTCTTAATATTATTTTCTGACTATCCGACTTCGATTTATATAATTCCAAATACGCCCTTAAACAACACCGACGATCCAATTTCGACTAAATCAAATATTTAAATCCTTCAATAATTTAATTAACCAATTTAATTAAATTCGGGGTGTTACAACTCTCCCCCACTTAGAATATTTTCGTCCTCGAAAATTGGCTCAACACCATCCAAACACAAACCTCGTATCCAAATATCAATCTCCAAATCGCGCTTGGTAACACTTCGATCACTACCTCTTCGTTAAGACAACGATTCTCATGAACACTAACACATTACAGTTCTTACCAGTTTTGCAAAAATCAACGACTCAATGCAGTATTCTGGCGCATCACACTTATTCCAACAGTCTATCAATCCAAATATCAAGATAACTCATCTTTACCGACTTGTGACATATAATTTCTTACTCCCTCAAGCCTTACAACAACAATGTCACCTAATGCTTCCGCTGATTAACTCTGATAATTCTCTTTTAAGTCACCATTCTCGATAAAATCCCGTCTACTTATACAGTTCACAAATTCTCGATCCAATACAAACTTTCTTCAATACTCATCCTCACATCGTTATTTACTTGATATTTCCAATTTTTCATTTTGCGACACTCGCTTGCATAAAATGTACCACAATGATTGTTAATCTCATCTAATTCTAACTCATCCATTCTTCTTACCAAGCTACACAAATTGATGGGCGATTATCTTCACGATAAAATATAGACTCTTTCTACACTATTAAGACAACAAGCCAAATCTATAATGTCCAACACGAGTTTCGTCTACCATTAACAATAGATTGAGGGTGATCAGTTCCCCAATTTGCCAATTAGTATCCGACAACCTTAGTGGAGTATAAATCGTTGTTACATCATAATAGTGTTCTTTCCGAATTTCCACTTAAATCCAATAACACGACGTAATCCAATGATTCACTTTGGGTTTTCACAACTTCTACAACATCTTACCTTATCAATCAATCTTGTCGATGAGACACCGACGTCCAAACATAATACAGAAGTCTGATTCGTAATAATTTAGCATCACACAATTCGTTTCGTCTCAACCGAAGTCCTCCTCGCGATAAACTGGCGATAGAAATTCCATACAGTCATTCTTTTGTACACACCGCCACTTTTGGCATCCCAAATACGACTTCTATCATCCCTAAGTCTGAATTTTTCTTCACTACTACTTCACTCTTCCTTAAAAGTCATCAGTACTCAAATCATCTGTAATACCGAACATCTCGTTCTCTCATCTTAATCATCAACAACAAGTTCTGCTTAACTTCGCTTCAGACATTTGCGGTTATAACCATTCTTATTCAACAGGATTACACATTTCCATAAGGTAGAATACAACTTCACCCCTTCGTAGGCTCAAACGGTACGTCCAACTGATACTCGAAACCCAAGATACAAATCTCTAACGTTATTCGAATTGTAAACATCAACGTGAAGCATCGACAATTTTTATGTTATCTCCCAAACTCCTCAAATAACTTCGACGACAAACTACACTCCATCCCAACATCATCACGTCAAAATCAACTCTATTACGGTTGCGGAAATCATTCTTATAATACACTTCATCTCGTTATCTTTCTGATGCTTCAAACAGAGTTCAAATCAGATATCCGAAACTCAAGCTACGCGCATTCTCGAGTTCCAACTCGGATTTGCGATTCACAACATTTCACACATCGACTACGTCAATTAATCACTTATGCGAGTCTAACATAAAGTCTACCGCAGCTTTATCGCTTTAACACTTGTCAAACACCGGCATCAAACGCAAAGGTTAAACACACCGACAAGTTCTCAGTCCTCAACCGTGCTGAACATCGCCACTCAGCATACTTGACCATCCCTTACAACAGAAACATCTTCAAGAAGTAAAACTTCTCCCCCACTAGTAATCAAACCAATCCCTACAACAAAGCAAACAAGTACTGACAGTGTTTCACACACATGTCGCGTACTAAGAAATAAAACACTGACAGCATTCAACTGTCACACAACTCAACTGACTCGACAACTAGGCCGGACGGACCGACCTGCTCTGATACCACTATTGTAACACCCCATTTCTACCCGACAAATATATATAAATCAGAGTTTTCAAAAATGTCTCAATAAACAAATGAGGCGTCACATAATAAAAAACAAAACAAATCAACTCGTCGCATAAAGCGGATACATAGCACCTTTGAAATAGAATAACTTATTTTATTAAAACACAGCGGAATCACTTAAGAATGTATTCAATAAAATATCTTCAGTTAACTTAACATTTTGTCCAACCAAAATTAAACAATTAGATAGCAACATCAATAATAGTATAAAATCGTTCCCCCCAGAGTGCTACGTATCAGAGCGACAACCGACTCGAGTAACGGCAACTAAATCTTCATACTTGAATACCTGCACGTTACCAATATAAAGGCAACGGCGAAACAAGAGAAAAGGGTGAGATATCAAATCATATAAGTGGGCATATGATAAATTGCATGCTAGGATTCAGACATATAAAATCATTACATCGCAAGTATCAACAGTTACCATACACATCATACTTCCACATTTCATTAATCTTTCACACTTTTCATCGCACAACAAGTCATAATTATGTAAATAGTATCATCTAATAAATTTCACATATTCAAGTAAGCACAAAATTCAATAGTATAATACTCAAAAGATTCAATACTATTATCCCAAATATATACACAATCCATCATTATCACATATTCACACGTTTAACCAATTATATATCAAAACATCACCAATATCAATTATCACATCTCATGTACACATGACAATCACATAAATGCATATATTCAAACATCACTTAACCTCAATGTGACTCAATGCAAGACATGTGACTCTATGCATGTGGTACCCAATATGGACCCAAAGTTCCACCGCTTCCGATTCATATAGAATCTAGCCACGCTTCAGATCCGGACAAGACCAAAGCCACCAAATGTAAACATATAGTTTACCGCTTTCCGATTCACTCTAGAATCCAAGCCACGCTTATGTTTCAAAGCAAACCACCTTTGTTTCAAGGCATCCATGATATGAATGTATGTACAATATTAATCAAACATATGCAATTAAGATCATCTCTACCATCTTAATATTTAGCATATCACAATAATTCAACTCGATGAATTATCCACCAATTGTACACAACATTCACAACACATACATATCATTCACATATAAAAGGTCAATTAATCAATTACGATTCACAAAATCCAATTAACACTAGTAACCATACTATCTCATGTTAATTCTCATTTTGCCCATTATAAATGAACATACACATTTAAAATCAAGCAATTAATCATTAAAATTAATGCTATCCAACTACCCACAGAGAATCAATATCAAAACAAAATCATTGACATAATAATATATATTTCTCAACATACATATTCAATCAAAACACAATTACGGATAAATTCTCAAAATATCGTAATTTATCGACAAACCAAATAGTTAATCTAATTCCAAATTATATTCTAATCAATTAAACACATTGAAATTAATTCAACTATTAATTTAATCAACCAATTAATAATTACACTATATTAATTTAATTCACTTCTATTTCTACTCCATTTCCAATTTTCTAGCATTCTACTGCTTAAGACCATTTTTATTAAAAAGAATATCGCGTTAGCTTTCTAACGCCTCGAACGGAGACTCAAACGGAGTTACGGTTCAAAAGATATGAATTGTTAAAGTTCCAATAAAAAAAAACACCGACGTTATACACTGACAACTCTAAATATGTCAGAATTACTCAAAACAAATAAAAATATGACTCTTAATAATTCAAAACAACTCTGACAACTTATTGTCGACTTTAACAACTCTATTGACAACTCTAACAACTCTATTGACAATTCTATTAAGTTATTATAATTTATTTATAAAGAATATTTAAACCAAACACAATTTCAGTCGATTCGTAAAATATCACAATTTCAACAAAATAACACCACCATGTTAATCTACTAATTAAACTTAGCTACCACGTAAATTTTCATCTAATTCCGGATAATTAATTATACCGCTTAATCTGGCTATTTGATCAAAAGGGACTGTTTTGCATTTTATTATAGCTGCTGCTGTTTCTATTTAATTACTAAAGGCTACATATTCAATATACTACAAGGAGACCCACGTCTCACAAGGAAGAGAGATCAAGGCATCTCATATCAATTTGTCATAAAAAAATAGTAAATAATTAATGGACAATGTGGCAGCCATCTCCAATAAATGAGCTACTGTATATAGTTATTTGGAGAATGAAAACAAAACAGAAACAGCATAATGAAGAACAAAACCGTCTGTCACTTATGCTAGTGGGTTCCGCCCATCATGCATTTCTTTGCCATCCATCATGAGCTTTTTCTCTTATGTATTTCAATACACATGTTTAATAACAGCAACTAGTAACAAACATAATCATACAAACTTTAACATACACATCAACAAACAGCAACCGCAGAAACATAAAATTTCATAGGTTTTCAATTTTCCAGCAACAATTAACACAAGCAATTGCAATAACATAAACCCCTAATCCCCAACATACAAGATTTCATAAACCCAATTATAGGAAGAGAACCCCACCCTTACCTTATTCAATGGAAGCACTCAATGGGTCTCTAATTGCATCTTCAATTTGGCACCATGGATGAAAATTTCTAAGCTCCTTCTTCTTCTTCATTGCTTGCCTCTTTCTCCTCTATTCTTGATTCCTCCCAAAATGACAACTACCCTTTTCCATCTCTAAAACCCTAATATAAAACCAATTGGGCTTAGTGTTTAAATCCTCTCTTTATTTAGTATCCTCCAAAATCAATTTAGGCCCAATAAGAGATATATCTCAAATAATCAATTATATCACTTATAATAATAATTTCTTCAATATAATAATTCCGACTTATAAATAATATTATTCTTAATATTATTTTCTGACTATCCGACTTCGATTTATATAATTCCAAATACGCCCTTAAACAACACCGACGATCCAATTTCGACTAAATCAAATATTTAAATCCTTCAATAATTTAATTAACCAATTTAATTAAATTCGGGGTGTTACAATAAACATTACCCGCAAACATAAACATTACCAAGCCGGCATAAGCATAGTCATGGTATAGATGCAAGCATGGAGTAAACAAGTTCAACGGGTTCAACAAGGAGATAAAATCTTGGGATTGACATCAGCATCAACATACATACATACGCATTAGCATATGCATATCATCTAGTGCATTCAAATACTACAAAAGCCCAGTTTCCAACCCTCGTGTTGTGACATGTAAGTTTGCTAGAACTATAGCAAATGATTCATCTTATGCAGATACGCTTGTCAGAACCGTGGCAGGCAATTCCTTTGATACAGGTAAGTTTGCTAGAACTATAGCAAATGATCTCTCCTTATGCATATACGCTTGTCAGAACCATGGCAGGTAATTCCTGTGGTGCAGCTAAACTTGTCCGAACAAGGGCAAGTGACTCCTAATGGTGTAGGTGAAATTTGTTCGAACCAGGGCAAATGATCCAAGTGGTGCAAGTGAAATTTGTCCGAACCAGGGAAAATGATCCAAATGGTGCAGGTGAAATTTGTCCGAACCAGGGCAAATGATCCAAATGGTGCAGGTGAAATTTGTCCGAACCAGGGCAAATGATCCAAATGGTGCAGGTGAAATTTGTCCGAACCAGGGCAAAAGATCCAAATGGTGCAGGTGAAATTTGTCCGAACCAGGGCAAATGATCCAAATGGTGCAGGTGAACTCGTCCGAACTAGGGCAAGTGATCCAAATGGTGCAGGTGAAATTTGTCCGAGCCAGGGCAAGTGATCCAAATGGTGTAGGTGAAATTTGTCCGAGCCAGGGCAAATGATCCAAATGGTGTAGGTGAAATTTGTCCGAACCAGGGCAAATGATCCAAATGGTGTAGGTGAAATTTGTCCGAACCAGGGCAAATGATCCAAATGGTGTAGGTGAAATTTGTCCGAGCCAGGGAAAATGATCCAAATGATGCAAGTGAAATTGTCCGAACAAGGGCAGATGATCCAAATGGTGCAGGTGAGCTTGTCAGAGCTATGACAAGTAATCCTATTGGTGCAGGTGAGCTTGCTAGAGCTATAGCAAGTGATCCTTTTGGGGTTCACAAACTACGGAAACTTACTAGAACTATAGTAAGTGGGATTCACAAACTACGGAAACTTACTAGAACTATAGTAAGTGGGGTTCACAAACTACGGAAACTTACTAGAACTATAGTAAGTGGGGTTCACAAACTGCGAGTCGTCGCTATTGATAGTTATGTTTACCCATCACGTTAGTCCCTCGGCGGTGATCAAAGGGTTTTACGAAAGGTTCTTCAATGGGGTTTATCACGTTAGTCCCTCCGCAGTGATATTCTTCAAGACTACAAAGGGGTTCACAAAGGGTTTTACAAAGGGTTTTACAAAAGGGTTTCTTCAATGGGGTTTATCACGTTAGTCCCTTGGCAGTGATCTCCTTCAAATCTTCTCACTAATTAATATCATCTCCGGCAACAAATAGTGATTTATTTTCCCTGACCACAAGGTTTTTCAAAAGGTTCTTCAATTGGATTCATCACGTTAGTCCCTCGGCAATGATCTTCTCCAAAACATCATCAATAACAATCAAAGGTTTTATTTTTTCTTTTCCAAAGTTACTAACATACTTTAACTAGCACAGCTAACAATCATGCATCATTCAACTAACATACCTCATTCATATATAATGCATATACATACATCGCTCTCATTTATTTTGAGAAGCTTACTGCATCATACATCACATGCATCATAACATTGCATAGAATCAAGGTTGCCTTTTCAGGCCATGCTACGATCAAAACGCGTAGCTCCTTCCAAAAAAAAGAGAGCATCTGCTTCACATTCATAAAAGAGGGGTATTTACCTTGGGTGGCATCTGTAAGCCCATCTCCCACGAAACTTTTTCCCAATAAAAGCAAATTTCAGGGCATTCTCAGTGTTCAATCATCTTCTACCTTTAGATCACGATAGGCAGACGTGCCTATCCGACTCTTCAGGTTTAAGAAGATTGAACAGGGGTAGCTGTCATACCCTAAAATT
The DNA here is from genome assembly GCF_029867415.1 of Vicia villosa. Taxonomy (NCBI): domain Eukaryota; kingdom Viridiplantae; phylum Streptophyta; class Magnoliopsida; order Fabales; family Fabaceae; genus Vicia; species Vicia villosa. Next base: position 482,569 of record NW_026705036.1, read on the forward strand.
TGCCCGATCAAATCTACGTCTGTTAATCCATCAAGGTTCAAAATTAAGAGTCATGGGGTTTGACATTTCTATTGTCAAACCCGCTCTCTTATAAATCAGGTTGAGTTAACACAAGGGCGTAAGTAACAGATGTTTAGGACCCGAACGTTGGGCCCGACTGTTACAAGGGTTTTATCATTGTTTGGGGGTATTATGGGTTTTATTAACATTTGTTTCGATTATTGTTATTATTTTTCAGTATTATAAATTTTATTATTAATATTAATATTATTAGAATTATTATTAGGTAGTATTAGGATTAATATTAGGTTTTAATTAATTGGGTTTACTATTTTTAATTAGGTTTTATTAATTATTTATTATTAGAATTAACATTAATATTATTATTTAGGTTATAATATATTAGAATTAGTTATTATTATTATTATTAGGTTATTAAAACTCAGATTAAGACAAATAAATCATGAAATTAATAGGGAAATGTCACATACTTGATTTATTGAGATTTAAACCAATTAAAATAAAGGGTTGGTAAAAAAAACGTGGAGTTAAAGCTGGAAAACACAATTTGGACCAAAATAGAAGAACTTGATATAGAAGGTTTCAATCAAGTTTCTATGAAATCTTAATCTTCTCAATTAGCAAGATTCAAGCCATATTTGTTGACCTAAAGCAATCACATATAAGGGGACAGCAATTATAGACAAGGAGGAGGGGTTTTTCTGGCCTCCAAAGCCCTAACCAATTTCAAAAAAAAACTCAAGAACAAACCAATTTCGGTTTTGGGATTATAATTGTTCTCAAGTCAATTTAAAGATCAAATCATACTCCTGGGGCCTTTCTGAAGCTATCACGATAGTCATTGAAGTCTGAAGCATCAAGCATCACGACATAGGGACTCTCGGTTTGCACCTTCTTTTTAAGTTTTCGATTTTAATGATTTAAGGATTATAAATATGATTTAACGGTATATTCGTGTTCAGCTTGAAGTTTAAAAGTGTTCCAGATGATTCAATTTTGTTTTAAGCATAGGTACCGTGATATGCCATGGCTAGGGTTCACGAGTATCTATTTGGGGCTACACGGATACAGGTTAAATTGACAGAAATTGATGGCATATTCGTACTTGGGGGGTTGATTACGTTTTGTCTGGTTTATTATTTGGTATTTTTTGGTAGTAATTCGCAGTTTTGGTTGAAGCATGGCTATGGCAACGGAGGGAAACCGTAGCTAAAGGTCTCTGCTATTTTTTCAGAAAAAGAAACACGAAGGGGACGACGCTGTACAAAGGGGCGCGCAGGTTTTTTAAATCCAAATGGCTTATTGTTTTGTATATATTATTTAGTAGCTATTGTACTAGCAGCGAGCAATTCTTGGCTTGGTGGTAAAAAGAGAAGCGAAGGGTTTGTGTATGAGGGGGTGGGTTCGATCCCCACTCCCAACAATATTTTTAATAAAACGCAAGTTCATCTGATTCAGTACAAGACGTCTGCACGCGGCCTCCACGCGCCTTCACTATCCACCGCTGGATTGCCACTAGCAAAGATCTAAGGGAGCCAGCATGAAGCCCTATGATACACCATCAATAAGCAGCCACATATGATTGGTGCCAGGTTCCCTTTATATGATTTTTTTGTTTAACTATTTAGATTAAATTAATTATGTTAGTTTGATTAATTTATTTTAATTAGAATTAGATAATAAAATTAAAATTAGGCTAAGGATTAGGGTTAGGGTATTTTCCCGATTATTTCGAGTACTCGATTTAACTTATTTAATCATTTTTAATTATAAATATCACAAAAAACCCTAGAAAGGTGATCAAAGTATTAGGGTTTGCCCGATCCCACTGCCATTTGGGCAAAAACCTTAATTCTTATCCAAATGATTCGGGATTAATACAATTTTCTCCTCGATCTGACTAAACCTATTAGTCGCATTGACGAGAAATAATGTTAATTGATCCTTTGTTTAATTCTCTTCTCGACCCGACTAAATCTATTAGTTGCATTAGACAAGAGAGAGATAAAAATTACAAGATTAAAATACATTCAATTTTCTGCCCGCGACGATCGAATCTATCGATCAGAGTAACCAGCAATGCCCCATTAATCCGTTAACTATAATGATCAAATCTATTTATCATCGCATCTAACAGTGACATATCAAATCAGGGTTGTACGCCCAAACATTCAAAACACACTAAACCACGACACAACAGATTTTCATCTCTTCAACACTGCGATGTTCAAAACTACGACAAGGTAATTCAAAATACCTTCGAACTTTGTATTTCAACAATTACGACAAGGTAACTCAAAATACCTTCAAACAACCTCATACTAATTCAAAGGTGTACAACCATGTGCCCGAACTACGTTGACTCTGATTCTCCCTAAGGAGATACGTAGGCACTTGGATAACCAAGGCGAGTCCCCTTCCCCAAAATCTCACCTTTTCCCCTATTCATTTCCTTAGCTATTAAACCTTAATAATTTCTGCCACAAAACTGTTACCTTAGATTCAAAGTCATAGGAAAGGGTTGAGGGTGCCTAACACCTTCCCTCGACCTGATTATAATAATCTTACCCCGATCTCTTAACTGCGTAGGGTTTCCTATTCGCCCTTTAGAATAGGTGGCGACTCTAATCTTTAATTTTTAGGGCAGGTTGCTACAATATGGTTTGATACTCACCCTTTATTTGTTTGGTCGTTTCCTTTATACTAGTAACATGCAGGTGATAGCTGTGAGTGAAGATTAGTCGCTGTGAGTTCGAGTCGGTTGTCGTGCTCTGATATGTAACACTCGGGAAGGGATGAACATTTGATTGTTATGATTGGATGTAAAATGTTTTGATAACAAGAATAAAAATATTTTCCGCTGTGTAATAAAATATGAAGTTTAATATGTAATGAAGTTTACCTTGGTTCATTCGAATATAAGTGTTATATATCTATGGAAGAAGAATGAGCAGATTGTTGTGCGATGTATGAATTAATGTGAAGTGTGACATCCCAATTGTTTCATAAAATTTTATAACTCTGATTTTCGTTATAATTATCGTGGGTAGAATTGGGGTGTAACATTAGTGGTATCAGAGCCGGTCGGTCTGTCCGGCCAAGTTATCGAATCAGTAGAGTTGTGCGACGGTTGAATACTATCAGCCTGTTGTTCTTTAGTAGGCGACATGTGTGTGGAACACTATCGGTACTTATTTTTTTTCTAATCGTTTGTTGCAGGAGTTAGTTTGAGCGAAGTGGGGGAGAAGCTTTTCTTCTCGGATATGTTCCATTTGTGAGATCATGGCTTAGTGTGCTGGTGATGGAGTCTGTGCAAGTATCATTAGAGTTTCGTTGTTTCCCGAATACAAAGAGACGAGGAATCAAGATGTTGTTTTTAATCAGGTTGGAGTATCTCAAGGGAGAATGATTAGACGTGGTCGATGGTTACTCCTTGAAGGATGAGGAGCAATGTGACGATCATCAATCTATGAATGAAGTGTAGATTACTTATGTTTCGAATTTTCGAGTAAATAAGATAATTTCAAAAGATGGAACTTATGAAGTTGCGAAGTTTCGTCACTGCTGGTTAATCGTGAAGTTGTCGGTTTGAATTACCTGTGCGTGTAACGTCGACATTAGAGCGATGATAGAATGACGAAAGTTGATGTAGACTTTGTCGTGGGATCCATGCGAGTAATTATTAAAGTTATTGGTGTTGCCGGAGGGTTTTGAATAGCGAGTCAGATTCAGAAACTCGAAGGGATAAGTATGGATTTAAAGTATTGATGATTACACGAGGAAAATTCTGTTTTGGATGATGTCGTAGGGTATGTTACGGTATAACGTCGGTGTTGTTATTCTCGGATAACTTGGAAAATTCATATCTTGAGTTCCGAGTATCGGATTGATGTGCTGTTTGAACCTATGAAGAGGCGAAAATATATTTTATCTTATGGAAGCATTTAAATACGATAGATGTATTCCCATATGGGGAAACTTCGAAGTCGGTTGCAGAGCTAGAAGCTTTTGGGCATAGAAGGTTATTGCCGTAGTTATTCGAAACGAAGTCAAGTGGAATATTTTGTTGACGATTAAGTTGAGAAAATGAGATATTCGGTATTAAAGATGTTTTGAGTGCCGATGGCTTTTAAGGAACAGTGAAGGAGTAGTGAAGGAGAAATAAACTTTTAGAAAGAGTGAAGTCGCGTTGGTGAAGCCAAAATGGCGGCATGCATAAAAGAAGAATTTTATAGAGTTTCTATCACTAATTTAATGTGAATCAGACGTGTTGAGGTTCCTATTGGAATGTGATTCAAATATGGAAGATGATGGGAGACTTAGAGGGAAATCGAGAGTTGTGAATGTTGTTAAAGCCCTCTGCCCAAATAAGGACTTTGGTTGGGACAAGATGAATTTTGATGTACAAGTATATTAGTGACCCTGGAGTTGGAAAGTAATTAATAATTGTGTAATACTAGGCGAGTACGAAGAAGACTGGGTAATATGTTTGGACGATTGTGTTTCATCAGCGAGACCAAGTGAGAAGGAAGTTGTGGGAGTTGTAAACCTCAGAATGAATTATTGGACTATGACGTTGTTAATAACCTTGAGAGCAAATTCTGAAAGAACGCTATTATGTAGTAACGACAGTTTATGCTTCATTATGGTTGTCGGCTACATATTGACAAATTGAGGAACTGATCACCCTTAATTTCTTGTTGGTAATAGATGGAATCGAGTGATGGAATAAGCTTGTCTTATTATCTTAATAGTATGAAAAAGTTAGGGATATTAAATCGTGAGGAAAATTGCTTACCGTGTTGTGCAAACTTATGAATAAGTGGATGTGATAGAGCGAAACGTATCAGACGGTGACGTAAGACGGATAATCAGAGTTGCACAGCTGAAGCGTGACGTGGGACAGTTGCAGTGCGTGCGCGACTCGGTAACAGTGAAAGATTATAATATCATGAGCCATGGGAATGATATGTCTTGATTTATATGTGGATTTGGAAGATTTTTGTTATAAGGATGCCGTGCCAGAGCACTAGAATTCTATCGAGTAATTGCTGAATTAGTAAGTATGTTATTGTGGTTGCATATAGTTAGTGAGTATGTATTTGATGGAGTTAAGACGTTGGGTTGATACTACATGGTTCTATAATAATTTTGGTTACCGTTGTTAAAATGTTGTTGTTGGTTTCTGTATATAACGAAGAATGATACTTCATGAAATGAAGAAGTCCAGAAGGTTAGCTATGTTGATGTCACTATAAGAGTGATACGATGAAGCGAAAGAGCGGTTGGCAATTTTTTTAGCGAGTGACATACGCATACAGGATGAAAATGGTGTAGGTATTCATGTGTTGGAAATGATGTTAAGATGATGATGTGATGTTCTATATCCAGGTATGAGTGCGTTATGGATGTTGCTACCTTAGGGGACGATATGTCAGAATATTGTTCAGAGATTGACAAGTTAGTAATGATTATGTCGCGAGAGCGAAGGATGATTAGTATGTGTGTGTTGGATTTGAACCGTATCAAGTTATTGTTATGTCGGAAAGGTAGTGATCAGAGAGTCACCAAGCGCGACTTGAGAATTAAGAACTTAGATGCGAAGTTTGCGTTTAGAGTTGTGGTATCGAGTAAGATTTTCGAGGGCGAAAATATCCTAAGTGGGGGAGAGTTGTAACGTGTAACGCCCGTTTTTAGTTTGCATATTTTATTTAATTATGTCATGTTATGCTATGTATTTTATTTTGCTAATTAGGCGTTAAGTAGGTGCTTATGTGATAATTGGTGTTATTTATTGGGTTTTTATAGTAAATAAATAAGTTGATAAATTAGGAGAGTTATTGGGCTCAAGTAGGTGTTAGTAAGTGTAGGGTGTGATTTAAGGCCCATTAGCATTATGAGAAAGATAGTAAGGTTAACTAAAACAAGGGTTTTAGAGGTTTAGAGAATAGAAGCTCATTTTTCACAAAATTGGGAAATAGAAGAGAAGAGTGAAGAGAAGAGAAAGGGAGAATTTCAAGATTCAAGTTCATAGAGTTGGCTTCAATCCAAACCTAAGGTAAGGGTGGGATTCTTTCATGCTAAATGGATGTATGATGATGTTTTGGGTGGGATTTGATTGTATGTTTGTATCCATGGAAATTGTGTGTAAAGATGTTAGGGCTTATGAACAAAGTGCATGAATCTATGATTTGAAATGTGTTTTAATTGATATTTAGTGATGAATGATGATAGATTTTGTGCTTATACTTGGTTAATTTATGTTTAGAACGAGTTATGGGTGAGGGGAGGGGGATTATGCAGGTCTGGTACTGTTACTGAATTTCTGCACAATCGCGCCTCCGCTAAGCGGAGCTAGTCCGCTAAGCGGACCTTGTTTTGCTCTTCGCTTCTGTCGTGAGTCGCTAGTGCCCCGCTAAGCGGACCTTGTATGTATTTCGCTTTTGGACCCCTTCGCTAAGCGGACCCTGTTTTACAAAAATGGTTCCAACTTTGAAATGATGTAACTTTTGAACCGTAACTCCTTTTCAAGTTCCGTTTGAACCTACGTGAAGCCCTAATTAATGCCTTTCTATTGTATATGGTTAGTATAACTTAGGAAACTCTTTGAATCTTTTCTTTAATTGGATTGCTATAAGATGTATACGTTATTGTGAGATGAGCCATTGTTGTATGATGGTACAACATAGCATCGTGGTTGCGAGGTAATGAATTACTACAAAAGTAATGATGTTATTGCGTCGCATGCATTGCATAAGTGACTTTTAGCCTGAGAATGGAAATGACTATTAGCTTGAAAGATGGCAACGATTATTAGCCTGAGAAATGACAACGACTATGGCCCAATGGTAATGTTTGAGACGGGAGGTCACTCCAATGGTACCACATGCATTTTCATTGTTTGAGTTACATAAGTAATGTCACATAAAGAGTCATACTTGGATGTTTGTGTGTGCATGACATGAATGTTAAGTGATATTGAAGTGTTGAGAACTTCGTCGATTGTACGTGATAATTGATCGTGTGTGCCTTAAATTGAACTTGGTCTTATTGTTGTGGATAATGTATCTAATGATGTGAATTGTGGTACATGATATGTGATGAGAAGTGGTGACCAAATGTATGATTATTTCTCTGCTTTGAATATTATCATACGCTCCTTTATTATGAATGATATTTCACCCCTTCTGTTTGAATGTTACCCTTCGTTGGTAATGTGTAGGTGATGACATGGAGTAGTTGTGTACCTATAGCTCGAGTCGGTGTGTGTCGATGCTCTGATACGTAGCACTTGGGGGCGTTGGATTACTTGCCTATGTTTTGTTTCTTATTGTTTATGTTTGTTAAAACTTCTCCGTTATGTTATGTTGAGATTTGTTGGATATATTGTGCCATGTGGCCATGATGCTATGACTTATATTGTCATTGATACTTGATTTCCAATGCGACGTGAATACTTCTTTAATATTGATGATTAACGACTTCGATATTGTTCTCCTTTATGTGTGTTATGTATCCAGGTAAATAAGCATGAGATGTGCATGTAACTTTGGTTGTTTTTGTGATGCCCTGAATTGTTCTATTCCATTATTTTTTAGATTTTGTACTATGATATTTCCTGTTAATTGCGGGGTAGATTTGGGGTGTTACATAACGCCCCGATAATTTAATTAATATTTAATTAAATTGTTTCGATTTTTATATTGATGTGTGAGATGTTAATTTAAGTTGTTGAATTGATAGTTGAATTATTTAGTTGATTAATTATTGAATAGTCGGTCGATTAGTATTAATAATATGAGGATGTTATTGGGCTTGTTTTGGTGGTGATATGTAGTAAAGGGGGAGTGTAAGAATTAGGCCCAATAAGACAATTAGATTAGTAATAATAGTATTATTATTTTAGGAGGAGGAGGTTAGGTTTTGGTGGGTATCAGAAAGAGGAAAAAGAAAAGAGGTACGAGAACTATTGCCGTGAAGAGGAAAAATGGACGAATCATGCGAAGGCCGGAAGCTAGGAAATTCGACTGAAAATTTTAGAGCGGTCTCCAATCCAAAGTAAGGGTAGGGTTCTTGCTTTATAAATAGGGATATGATGAACCGTATGTGGGGTTTGGGGTTGTAATTTTATCTCTGATTTGGTATAATTTTGGGTGTTTGCTGTGTTGTGATTGTGATGGAAAATGGCATATGAATTTTTTACTGTGTTGATTCTTAAATTATCATTTTGTATTGTGATTATGGTGAATTGAAAATTTATTTGATCGATGATTTTTTTTGTGATGCTGTGTTGTTAAATTCTGAGACTGGAACAATAATTTTTGAGTGGGTTGGTTGATTAAGATGAACAAAGAAAATATAGCACTGTAAAAGAGAGAATTTTGTGTGGCGGGGGCCACACCTTAAGGGGCGAGCGCCCCATATGGTTGGGATGGGGTCCTACACACATGAATAAGGGGCGGGGGCCACCAAATGAGAGGGAGGGTGCCCCAGCTTGAGGAAAAAGATGAGACGAGTGTCCCTTAGCCCAATGGCGGGGGCCCGTCTTCTTTTGTTAGTTTTGTCTAATTAGGTAACACCCTACTTAATTCAGTAATTTTAGCAATATAAATAATAGGACTGGTAATTGGTAATTAGTAATGATTTGATTATAGGAGGTAGAAGGAACTCCTCACGGACTGTTTTCAGTAGAGACCCATAGCAGATTGATTTCAGTAGAGAATCATAGTAAAAGGATTGTGTGCAAGCATCAGTAGAAAAAAATTAATATTAATAGGAGGGTAATGTGTGTGTATCAATGTGAGTAAATAAATAACCAAGTTGAGCAATAACAGAGGGGAAATAGAATGCTCAGTAACAGGTTTGGAAATTAGCCTGAGTATTAGTATATGTGTTAGACAAATGGAGACAAGTAGCAGAAATTACCACAACGATTTTTATTAGCATACAAGAATAACCTCAGTATTAATATGTAAGGAGGGATCGTTTCAGGAATATTTCATTAAACCACTATTTTTCTGTGCGATATATCGTGATATTGTGATGCTACTCCTTTGTGGATATGTAAATTTTGCAGGTGATGTGAGTAAGTCGTGTTGCCTCTAATTAATGGCAAGATAAATTCGTAGAGTTTATAGCCAGTGTTAAATGTCGTTGTATTAATTGTGACGATTTGTTGTTGTTGTTGAATCGTTGTCGTTGATTTGTGTTGTGATGTATTATGACGCTCCGATGGGACTATTTGGTGAATTGCTGTGAAGTGCAAGAAATACTGTGACGATGAATTCCCTCTAATTATTGGTAATATTTTTGATATAGGCGTATGCCTCGTGACGATTTCGTAGTGAGTATATTTGAGATGTTGCATTCATCGAGTCGCATATGATTGCATTTTTGTGACGGCCTGGATTGGCAAACAGTGACGAAGGCTTATGCCTGTTTTGATGCTTCTATTAACTGGAAATTGGCAATGGGGGCTGAAGCCCTGGGTACCACATGCATTTACACTTGTCGATTCTCATTCCATTTTGTATTTTTTATGATGTTGTGTGACTTTGAATGTGAATTAAACCGTTTTGGTTGAAATAGTGAGGTGAATTGAATGGTAACAATTATACCGCGAAGTGATGATTTTATGACTTATAACTCTAATATATTGTTTATCATCACCTTATTTATATGGTTTGATATCTCACCCTTTATTTGTTTGGAAAGTTGCCTTTATACTGGTAACATACAGGTGATAGCTGTGAGTGAAGATTAGTCGCCGTGAGTTTGAGTCGGTTGTCGTGCTCTGATATGTAACACTCGGGAAGGGATGAATGTTTGATTGTTATGATTGGATGCAAAATGTTTTGATAACATGAATACCAATATTTCCCGTGGCGTATTAAAATATGAAGTTTAATATTTAATGAAGTTTACTTTGGTTCATTCGAATATAAGTGTTATATATCTATGGAAGAAAAATGAGCAGATTGTTGTACGATGTATGAATTAATGTGAAGTGTGACATCCCAATTTTTTGATAAAATTTTATAACTCTGATTTACGTTATAATTACCATGAGTAGAATTGGGGTGTTACATTCTTCTTGTGACAACTTTTCCTTCTATGTATTCTTAGCCTCACCTGGCTTACACTTCTGAATGGTATAGCTTACAGACAGCTTACAAGATAATTGATTTTGTATATCTTAGATGTGATATACTGTATGGTCTCAAAATGTTTACAATGTGTTTCTTAGATACTCTCTATATAGCGGTGAGTATTTGAACTGAGGTTTAGTATGATAACTCTAAAATTTATGTGTTCACTATTTGGTAGTGAATATTGAAAGTGGTTTGTAGAGTGAATGATAACACTTTGGCTTTATGATTTTTGCATTCTTTTTGTACTCCAATTCGTGGTGAAGGCATAGAGTTTGCAATCTTATTTATAGAGCCAGAGCTTGATGACAATTATCGGAGTGACCCTTAGAATATATGTATGAGAAGTTCCGAGAGTTACTTGAGTAATGATGGGAAACTCACTTGTCTTTTTCTGGGAAGACTTGGTCTTATTTTGAGCATACTCTGAGTAGTACTGACTTCTGGTAATTCTAACATTTGACTTATTCTTCAAAGACTAATTCTGATGCTTGTTGAGAATTACCCTTTGTAACTCTGAGAGAGTAACTCTGGACAAATGCTTAGAATTACTCCTGGTAACTATGAGAGAGTAACTCTTGACAGATGCTGGGAATTACTCCTGATAACTCTGAGTGTTATTCTTGACTTATTCTGAGAATTACTCCTTGTAACTCTGAGCGTTACTCTTGACTTGTTCTGAGATTTACTCTTGGTAATGCTGAGAGTAACTCTTATTGCTTTAAGTTTGATGTTGAGAATTACTATAGAAAATCTGAGAATTACTTATATCTAATGAAAGCTTGTTCTTTGATAATTAAGTTTGAAACATAACATTTGATCTTTGTTTGATAGACACCATGTAATATATAGATGGATTAACTGGTGAAATTAATTAGAGTTTCTTTAATAAAATAGTTTGTAATATTCAAAATAATAACATAATATGTTTCAACAATAACCTTTCTCAAGAATATGGGAAGTGGGTAGTCATTTATCTATTATTCAAGAGAACATGCCCTTCCCCCGTTAGACTTCCTCTTCGCACCATTAAGGATTGGGACACGTCACTCCTTATGCTCTCACGAATCGGGCAAGTCATATAGGGTATGGGCAACATAATCAAGAAATAGGCACCCATTCCTATAAATGGGATGTTAAGGAGTCTTTTTCGTCGGCGAAATGCCACCTTGAATGTCCTACGAGAGTTCTGGAGCCCCCTCTAGGGGGGCTTTACAATTATATTGATACACGGCTAAACATCAAACTTTTTTGTTTTTTAAAAAAATACAACCCTTAGCCAATTTTAATTCAAGGGTATTATAAATGATAAATTTGGGGAGAAGGAATTGTTTTGAAAAAGAAAAATCGTAGTAGTTGGTGATTTTGATCAAAAGAATAGAAAAAAGAATATACATTGACAATCAAAAGAAAAATGAATAAAAAATAGGGTTAATATATGATACCCCCTGCCAAACAAGCGAGATTTGATTTCTCCCCCTTAAAAAATAATTTGTGATTCCCCCTTGAGAAACCCAGATTCCAAATTGCGTCCCCCCTCATGCTGACTTGGCCATGGAATCTTCACACTCTTAAAAAATAATTTGTGATTCCCCCTTGAGAAACCCAGATTCCAAATTGCGTCCCCCCTCATGCTGACTTGGCCATGGAATCTTCACACTTGGCAAATAATTTGTGATTCCCCCTTGAGAAACCCAGATTTCAAATTGCGTCCCCCCTCATGCTGACTTGGCCATGGAATCTTCACACTTGGCATTTCAAGTGGCCTGTTTAATTTTTTTAAATCCACGTCATTTTTTAATTTTTTATATATTATATTTTTTTTACGTTTTTTTAATTAAACAAAATCTTTTTTTATTGTAACATTTGGACTTTTTCTTTTTGTACTCTCTGTTAGCTGAAGATTTCGTCTTGTAATATTTGTCCTTCAAAGAATTGGAAAATCGAAGGAAAGATGGTTACTGATGGCCATCCCTTAAAAATAAAAGAATGGCTACTGATGGCCATGCTTCGAGAATAAAGATTTCTAAGTTCGTTATGAAGATAATGAATACTGAAAGCTAGTGAAAGTATGTGTCTTCAGGGACTTAGACAAAATTTATAAAATATATTCAAGTATTACTACTTAGCGTGTTTTCGTAGTGTTTTTAATACACTGCCACGCGTCGAAAACGGACTCAGGCGGGAAGATTTGAAATTCGAAGACGGTTTCGTAACTGTCCAAGTAACAGATGGCGTCGCTGGAAGTTCTTATGAGAGACGTGGCAGCAGATTAGTGTAGGACCGTTAAGGTCGAAACTAGTATAAATAGGAGTCTTAATGTTAGGATTCATTGTGTTCATTTTGTACAAATCACTCACATATTTACTCAAGTATCAAGCGTTAAGAGAAAGAGTTCGCTGAGAAAATGTACGTATGACACCACCACTTTAATACATGTGTATTATCTTTCGTTTTCAAATATCTTTCAGAATTACTGCATTCCATTTACTTCTTGCCATTTACATTTCTGTATCTTTACTTTAATGTCATTTACTTTCGAATTACTTTCATGTTATTTACTTTCAAAGTCTTTAACGTTTCTGCATTCTAAGATTCTTTACATTTTAACAGTCCTTTTAGTTTCGTATGTTATGTTACTTATCTTTTCATTGAAATCATACTTACATATAACAAAGTGATTATCAAGATTACTTGTTCTTTAATCGAACAACGCTTATTGACGAAGACGAATCATGAATATGGTTCAAATGAACATTGATAACAATCTTCTTGACTATGTGTCCTAGGATCAATCTAGTCGATCCTGCGAGTAACCAAATCATATTTATTATAGTTTGGAAGACTAGCGGTTGTTTACCGGAAATCACCGTAAACAAATTGGCACGCCCAGTGGGACAGTGTCAAGCGGATTGTTTTAATCAATTGCTTTATTTTTGTCTAGACAATATCAAGACCTTGTATGAACCTTAGGAACGGTAAATTAACGAACAGTGCACAACCGATTCCCAAACGAAGGTACAACAAGAAAATGGTCGTTACGGCCAGTGCAGGGGGTGATCAAGATCCCCCACAAGGTTCAGGATCAGGAGCGGCAAATTCGACTTCCACTCAAGGAACACGGGATACAACGGGTCCAAATGGATCGAGACCTGCAGATAATTCCCAGGCTATGCCTGAAAATAATACAGGACCCTCAGGGACTATTCCAGTTTCAGTGTCGACAACCGCACCCTCATCCACAAGTGCAGAGGACGTACCGTTTTCCTCGACAAATGCTGCAAACAATTTGTTTGGTCAAGGCACGAATTCTGCTTTCGAATGGAGACCAAATAATCCATATGGAATGCCATACCAATATGGAACAGGCGTACGAGGGGCATGACCTATATATGCCCCAACTAACAACGCGACATTTTCACCGAATGTTAGTTCAGTGGGTCGAAGTGCACACAACACTAGTTTTTCTACCCAGATGCCCCACTTTACCACAAATAACCAAGCAGCATTTCGACAAGAAATGGATGCAAGCAACCATGATATGCTAGGGGCTTTGGCCAGAGAATTGACTTCAATTTTAAACCCACTAGTGACAAATATTGCTACTACAAATAGGGAAAACGTGGAGACTTTCCAAAAGATATCATCTCAAATGAATCGAATGGTAGAGTTCATGGGAGTAACACCACCTAGAAGGAAAGACAAACAGCCTTCGAATCAAGAAGAGAGGCCCATTATGGAACGTGTACAAGATATAGTTCCGTTATCTAGGGCAGCCACTAGGGATGTAGGCCCCTCACGAAGAACAGAGACGATCGAAGGAACCTAGTAATTAACTTAGAGGCTTCAAATCAAAGAACCGTCCCCGTTCGACAGGAAACGGAGGAAGAGCGACCCAGATTAAGGGTTGTGGGTAGGAACGAACACCCAGATGAGGTTGTCCAAAGAGTCAGAAGAGAAAATCTGGCTACAGAAAATAACTTAACTGCCATGATAGAAAGGGTTATGGCCAATAATGGCCTTAGTACTGGACTTAGACGTCCAAATTATACATCCCCTATATCAGATTATATCATGCAGACAGAATTGCCTAGGGGCACTAAGGTACCCAAATTTACAAAATTTTCAGGCGAAACTAATGAGTCAACGGTGGAACATATTGCTAGATATTTGACAGAAGCAAGAGACTTAGCGGGAAACGAGGATTTAAGGATCAAATATTTCCCTAGTTCGCTAACAAAGAATGCCTTCATTTGGTTTACTACTTTGCCACCAAATTCGATAGATGCGTGGGCATACTTAGAAAGGCTGTTCCATGAGCAATTCTATATAGGCCAAACTAAGATAAGTTTGAAAGAATTGGCCAGTATTAAGAGAAAATTCACAGAAACAATTGATGACTACTTGAATAGGTTCCGTCTGTTGAAATCAAGGTGTTTTACAACAGTCCCAGAGCATGAACTTGTCGAGATGGCTGCGGGTGGTCTAGATTATTCAATAAGAAAGAAACTAGATACCCAATACCTTAGGGACATGGCCCAATTAGCAGTCAGGGTTCGACAGGTCGAACCCCTGAAGGCAGAAAAAGTTAGGGCAAATAAAAGTTATAAGAAGGAAAGGGTAGCGTACGTCGAAGCCGAGGACGCTGATGATGAGTCTTTCAATGACTCATATAGCCCTGAAGAAGTCGAAATAGACTTGGCTGAGTTGAAAGAGGCGCCACCTTATGCCTGCAAATTGCTAAATCCTGCAAATGGAAAAAACCCAGTAGAAAACGATAAGAATGATAGGTTCCCTAAGAAAACTTATACATTCGACGTTACCAAGTGTGATGAAATATTTGATTTACTGGTAAAAGATGGCCAAATGATACTACCTCCAAATTCCAAAATTCCTCCGTTGGAACAACGGAAGAAAAGAGGTTTTTGTAAATATCATGGTTTTTTAGGCCATAAAACTTCTCAATGTTTTCTTTTCAGGGATCTAATTCAAAATGCTATCAATGATGGAAGGTTGAAGTTTGCTGACAAGACCAAGAGTCACATGAGGGTCGATACCAATCCCCTGAACATTGCTGACGCTAGCCTCTGTGAGGTAGAAGATATCAACATGGTGGAGGCATCTGAAGTCGAAGTTGTGGAAACTAAAACAATGTTCAATGGAAAGCAGGCTACTGAAAGCCTAAATGGTGACATAGTCTTCAGTACTGATGTTGAAGAATCTTCCAAGACAGAGATAACTGAAGCATCGAAGGAAGAAAACAGTGAGGCCACTGAAGACCTCAGGATGAAACTCCAGAAAATCCAAATCTCTGAAGTTCCTCCAGCAGTGGTTAACATGGTCAGCGCCAGACGCTCAGTGTCTGAGTTTGGCGAACTAGAGACATGGTTGACGAGGCAAAATGGGGGCATCAAAGTTCCTCCAAAAACTGAGAGCCTCAAAGGCTATCTCTGGAATTTCCATGAGAGAAATGGTGGTAAACAATGGATGTGTCCAAGGTGTTCGATCATGCTGAATCGAAGGGTCGAAGCCAACTTCGAAAGGGCTCGACGTGAAAGATGGGAACACCCAGGAAGAGAGCCAAATCCCCTACTACAACTGTACCCAAGTGTCGCGGGGAAAAATCGTTGTCTTTTTTCGGGATGAGACACCTGATGCCTTCTTTGGGCTCGAGTGCTCAAAAAATGATTTTTCTTTTGTACCGACCAAACTTTTTATTGTTTCCAAGAGAGGAAAAGGAAAAAAGCTGCAATAACCTGAAAGTGGGGGAGAGATCTTGGGTAAGAGGGTTGGTTATACGAAGGGAAGGTTTTAGCACCCAACGTATCTATAGTACTCTATAGGTTTCTTTGCTTTGTTTATTCCATTCTTGTTATGGTGGAGGTTCTTGTGAGAAAGAGGTGGGACCTAAGGTGTTTGTTTGATTATGCTCGCAAAGATCATCGCGATCCTCTGCATACATATCCCTTAGAGGGAATCAGAGCATCTGTAGCTCGGGGTCTACGGGTGCTAAGGTTTGAGTGGTTTGAGGGAGAAGTTTTGCTCGCCAAGGAATAAGACCTTGTGCCTACGTATTCTCAAAGGGATGTTGAGAAAGTCAGAGCAATCTTAGTTCCCACTTATGCTAGTGGAAGCAAAGGATAAGAGACAAATGTCATCTAAATGTTCGATGTATTTAATCTATATCATCACATACATCTGTTTGTTTTTGTTTGAAAATCTTTTCATTATAAGCCCGGGGCCATGCCACTTAGGGTGCTTAGAATGATAAAGATGTTTTTTAGCCAGCCTTGTGGCAAAAACTTTTAATGAAGTCAGCCTTGTGACAAAAAGTTTTGATTAATCAGCCAGCCTTGTGGCAAAAGTTTTAATGAAGTCAGCCTTGTGACAAAAACTTTGACTAATCAGCCAGCCTTGTGGCAAAACGGTTTGATTGATTAGCCAGCCTTGTGGCAAAAAAGTTTGATTGATTGATTGTTTGTGATGATATAGAAGAGATACTCCTATCATAGAGATGATAAATGTCTAATCTCCTAGGGTTTTTGATTTGGATATTGGGGATGCTTATAAGAAGCCCGTGGGTCCTTGTACGAAGCCCAAGAGGAGGCTATCCGAGGGTCCTTGCATTGTAAGCCCAAGAGGAGGCTATGGGAGGGACAATCCAGGGTCCTTGCATTGTAAGCCCAAGAGGAGGCTATGGGAGGGTCACTCGTTTGTACAAAGCCCAAGGGGAGGCATGGTATAGTTGGTCTGAGCTCTTAGAGCGATTTCACCGGGAAACCATACTCTATGTCCTAACCTAAACTAGTGGAGATTCTTTGCACGAAGCCCAATAGGAGGCTATGGGGAACCTAGTGTTGTACTAAGTTGAACAAGCACACATATCACACATATGAACAAGTACGAACAAATATGAACAAACATGAACAAACATGAACAATTATATATATGACAAAGTGTGTGTATATAATGGAGTTTATGAAGGAAATATACCTGTAAGCATGATCCATTTGTATACACAGGGCTCGGGACTCACACTCGGGGAGAGACCCACTTGAGTTTATTCAAAGCTATGTAAACAGGTATTTACAAAGGGGCTTGGGACTTATACCTACATGGAGGCCCATGGTATTTTTGGGAAGATTTAAAGAAACCTTCATTTTTGGTTTGTTATTCAAAGTTAAAAATCAAACTGATCGAGATATGTACAAAACGGTGTGTGTACAATGAAATACCTAATTTCATGTACAGGAATGGGTATGTACAAAAGGGCTTGGGACTTATACCTACGTGGAGGCCCGTGTTTTTTTTATAAAACATGGTTGACTGTTTTATTAACAGAACGCGAGGTTTCGCTTTTGAAAAACTGTTTGAAGATTGTTTTGAAAGAGTTTTCTGTTTGAAGAAAAATTGTATAAAAGGAAAAAAGGAGTGGGTCTTATACTCTCTAATATTCGAGAGGCCCCACTTCGTTTTGAAAAACAATTGATCAATTAAAAAGGTTTAATCAATAGTTTCAAAAAGAAATGGTTTATCGTCTTTGAAAAGAAATGCGATCGCTTGTTTTAAAACGATTTGAATTTGACAAAAGTCAACTTAATTAAGTTAAAATCAAATTTTAATGCTCAATTAAGACCTAAGTGATTAGGGTTTGATAAAAAAATATTCACAAGTGATTAGGTTTGAAAATTAAATGAAAAACAAATATTTAAAGTATTTAAAACACTTAAAAATGTATCATTTTAAACCTAATTAAAAACACATTAAATAAATCTTTTTTTGTGATTTTTTTTGATATTGTCAAAATATGTATATTAAATAAGAGGTGTGTAAAAAATGAAGAGAAAATAAATTAATTTGATGGGTTAAATTGATTGATGAAGTTGTGAAGAAAATAGAGAAAAATAGTGTCAAAAAATAAGTTTTGTCTTCACTAGGGCTTGAACCCACGCCCTCTCTCTCATCAGCCAAAACTCTTGCCAACTGAGCCACGCTTGTGGCTTGTAATACATACGCTTCCATTTAATTATATATTAAACTTAACATTTGAAATTTCTGAATCAAAAATGGCGCCAAGAACACACCTTCAACTGAATTTTGAAAATCTCCAAAACTGTGTTGTTTTGATCGATCAATGGGTCTATCTCACTCGGTTTTTCACGAGGAACATGATGGTGCCCTCATAATTCATTTATTTTTGCTCTAAGGGGTCAATTTTCGCATGAACATGAAGAACCCTAGAACTGAAATTCAATGTGAAATCGTGTATGTGCAAGTTATGATGCAATTGATTGAGGGTTAATGATCCTCATAGGTGCAGAAACAAGATGGTATGCTCACATTTCATTTATGATGCGTGCAAGTATGAGTTTGAAGTTCATGAGAACTTACCTTAAAAACGGCACAACTGAGAATCGAATTCTTGCTTGGAGGTGTTACAGAAGTTGTTTGATGATCTGGATAGCTTCAATGGACCTTATGGAAGGTGTCTGGATGCTTGGAACCATCTGAATTCATCTGGGCATGGTCATGGTACCCGACCTGCATAAGCTTCAAGAGTGAATCGAATTTGATGATTCTGAGGTTATTGGCTATATGTGATGGATTGGATAGTTCATATGTGATATATGGATGATGTTAGAAGTGGTAGTTTGGACAGAATTGAGCCTGAATGAAAATTGGCATGATAAGGTTCATTTCATGTTCATATGGAGGTGAGATGATGATTCTGAGTTTTGGGGTGATTTGGGGTGTGTGAGTGGTTCAAACACATCCCATATGATGTTTATGAGTCGTTAGAACCATCACTTTGGCCATAACTTCAAAGGTTTGGAGGTTGAGTTTTCTACCTCTCTTTGAAACTTAAAACTTGCAATTCAAGAAAGAAAGAGAAAACCTATAATTTGTGAGGTTTTGGTGTGATTTTGGAGGTGATTTGAACCTCTATTTATAGGCCAAGCTTTCTGAATACAAAGCCCTTGCAAGTTGATTCAAGAATGATGATTTGGCTTAAGAGATAAAATGGAATCTTTCACATTAAATGCAAATGGTTAAAAGTGACTAAACCATGGTTAAATCTCAAGCTTCTTATCCTCTTCTATTCTGATCTCAAACCAGAAAAATATCTTCCAATTATTGCATTGGTGTGTCATCACTTGGATTATAGGTCATGTAGTATAAGAACTTTGTGAAAATGGCTTGAAATTTCATGCATAATGACCTCTAATGACAAAATTCAAAACCATAGCTACACTCCATATTTTTTCATGCTCTTGGACATTTTGGAAAGCTCATGTTACACACTTCAAAACCCTAGTTGAAAGTTTCTTCAAGACCTTTGAGGAAATGGGTGAAAAAGATTCATGAACTTTGAGAAAAATGAAGTTTCAAGTGAAATTTTCCAAAGATACCAACTTTGAAGCACCATATCTCTTAAATGGTTGATCTTATGGAAAAAATTTATATGTGTCAAAGTTGTTTATTGGATCAAAATCTACAACTTTCATGTTGGAAGTTTTTTTCAGTTTGTAGGTGAAATTTTGAGAAATTCCCTTCCAAAGTTTGGAAAAAACCATTGAAAAACACTTAGAAATTTTTCTAAGTATGAAAAGTCAAACTTTTGACTTTTGATTCTTGATTGATTTTCTTGATTTTTCTTGATCAAATGACTTCTCATATCATATATTGATGATTCAAAACTTCAAAAGTCATGGTTGACCAAAATTCCCCAAAAGTCAATGGTGATCTTATACAGTGGACTTTTTCAGACGAATCGCGTTTCTGGAGATTTCAAATGAAACAGGCTATCCTCATCAAATGAATGGTATGAATGTATCATATTGAGGTATTAGAGGATATTGAATCATAGTTTGAGTTATGACACCATGTCCTGATTAAAAAGGCAGTTGTTCAGTGAATTAGGTCAAAAAACCCTAATTGTCAACCAGATGAAATTGATGACTATGGATCTTGAATTGAGGTACAATTTCCATTGTATATTGTCATAGGGATTATTTGAAGATGATTGAAACCTTTGATTGACTTCCTGGGGATTTTTAGGGTTTCCCAAATGTGATCCCTGATTTCAGTCCCTGATAGTTCAAAAACCCTGATCTGAGGATTTGTCTGATCAATCTTTGTATAAGAGATGTTCTGAGCCAATGGATTAGGTCAAAATGATGCACTTGGGGTCTTGAGGTCATGTCCCAAGTCTTTAGGTCAAATCCTGAGCAAAATTCGGGAGTATGCTATCTTCAGTCAAAACCCTAATTCAGTCGATTCAAAGCTGTTGAGTTTGTTGAAGTGAATCTCTGGGGACCAAATGTTGGTTGTTGATGAAGATGATTCATTTGAAATGAAGGGAGAACAAAACCCTAATTGATTGTTACTTGTACTGATGAGTGATTTCCTGATTAAATCCTGCTGAGTCACAAGTAACAAACACAAGCTATGCAATTTGTTAGAGATGCAAATGATGCATATGCAAATGATATGAGGTGGTATCTTAGGTCAAAAATTGGGGTATGACAGATGCCCCTATTTAAGTTTCTTCAACCTGAGATATGAAGATTGAAAATCTTCGTTTTGATAAGGTGGAAGAGACTTAAATATCAGAAGACGCGAATTTTGGACCTAAGATACCAAAATTGCGAATGATGCAAGGATATCTTTACCGAGGGATATCAAGAACTGACTCCGCTGGGGAAAGAGATTGGGAAGGATGTCTCAATCCATTTTAGGAAGAGAATCCGTTTTTCGGGAAAGCAAGGGTATGCTTCACCGAGGAATGATAGCTTTGTAAGAAAAGCTTACCTATCGACATTATCGACTATCAACACAGGGATAGACTTGTTTAATAATACGAAGGTGAAAGGTATGAAACTGTATTACCGACTATCAGCATGGTGATAGACTTGACAAGGTAAAAAGAGTTTCAAAGGTTCGGTTAATATTACCGACTATCAGCCTTGTGATAGACATGTTGAATAATATAACCAGAACAAAAGGATTACCGACTACCAGCCTCGTGATAGTGGTTTTGAAGACATGATCAATTATCAGCCGAGTGATAAAATGATTCTGGAGACTTTGCTAGGGAAATTACTGGTTATTCAGCCTTGTGAACAGTAATAAGGCCCTGATTTGTCAAATGGTCTTCATGATTGATTTCCTAGAGAGGAAAAAGCTTTTGAAAGAGACATAAGCTGCTCAGATGATGAGGCTATTGCTTATTGTCTGTTTTTCACGACTCTGTTTGAGGAATCGGAACTTGAATCTTTGGTAAAGACAAGGTTCTAACCAAGAATGAATTGGAAAGAAACAATCAAACAAGATTTTGTACCCGTGAGGAATGAACTCAACTGGGGATTTCCTCCTTTATTTTGAGAGGAGAAACTGAAGCAACCTTCTTCCACGAGGAATGATCTCAGTGGGGAACTGGAGAAAGAAGATGTTCTTTCTGCTTATGGGTGACAACCTACTTGGAGAGATGACACGCCCATATTTGATTTTCTTTCTTTTCTTTCTTTTTTTTCTCTTTCTTTGGGATAGATATATCCTAAACAAGTGATTTTAAAGCAAACATTGAAAAATGCAAGAATGCATAAATGATGCAAATATGTATGAATGATGAATGTCATGAATGTAGCATGCATGCTGACGAGACTGACAGACAAAAGAGTATATACTGGAGAGGGACCGACGTCGCAATACAACCAGATACTTGGCAAATGTTCTTCAACACGGTGTAGATAACACGGGTGATGAATGGTGTTGCATGTTTTAAACTTCTCTGGGGAAGATAAGCATCTTTACTGAGATGGAAGATCTTCTTCACTGGAGATTGGAAATCTTCGTCACTAGGGATAAAAGACCTTCTTCACTGGGGATAGAAGAGCTTCTTCACTGGGGATAGAAGAGCTTCTTTACCTCGAGGGATAATTGCTTCAAGAATTCTTTTCTGGGACAAGAATACCGTTGTCTCAACAATTTTCAGGGAGAATCCTTTTGTTCATCCTATGGAGACGACTGCTGATGTTCCTTCCGTTGTTCACAACTCAAAGGAAAATCTCGCTTTTATTTTGAAAAAGAAAAGTGAAGTAAATTCATTTAAAACTTATTTTTTCTTTTTTTTTTGTTTCAAAAGTGAATAACACAATTAAAGCGTCTTTTTGAAAGCTGAAAGAAATTAAAGATTGCAGACAAATTGGCACAAGGCTCAAATTTATTTAATAGGATGGAAATCAGCTAAAGGCATGATTCCACGGAGTATTTACAAAAGTTGGAAATGGTAATTATGCGGAAAAGGCTACATTGAAAGCAATAACCACTATTCCCCAACAACTTTGAGTTCCGATTGTGCTTGTTGCTTCAGATTGGCGATGATTTGATTGAAGATCCTTTGATGAAAAAAGACTCCTCAAGTGACGAAGTATGGACTGATGCAGTTACTTTGTCATAAATCCTTAATTTTTGCCTAGATTGCCCTTTCAGGTTTTCAATCTACCAGGATAATTTTTTTTCTGTTTATTGTCTCTAATTTTTGCCTGGACCGCCCTTTCGGGTTTTCAGTCCACCGAGACGCTCATTTTTGCCTAAGTCGCCCTTTGCGGGTTTTCGACTTACCGAGCTGTTCTTTTGTATTTTTTAGACAAAGTATTTCTTGACTGCATCAGCATTCACAGGATGCGGGAGTTCATCACCATCCATGGTTGCAAGAGTCATGGCACCGCCAGAAAATGTTCTTTTGACAACATACGGGCCTTCGTAATTAGGAGACCATTTGCCCCTAGAATCTGGTTGAAAAGACAAGATCTTTTTAAGCACGAGGTCACCTTCTCGAAATTCACGAGGTCGAACCTTTTTGTTGAAAGCTTGTTTCATCCTTGCTTGGTATAACTGTCCATGGCATAGAGCAGTCATACGTTTTTCTTCGATAAAGTTCAACTGATCGTATCTGCTTTGACACCATTCAGCCTCTGATAACTTAGTCTCCATGAGGACTCTCATTGATGGTATTTCAACTTCTACGGGGAGCACAGCTTCCATGCCGTATACTAGAGAAAAGGGAGTTGCCCCTGTTGAAGTACGCACTGAAGTACGGTACCCATGTAAAGCAAATGGCAGCATTTCATGCCAGTCTTTGTAAGTGACGACCATTTTCTGGACGATCTTCTTAATGTTCTTGTTAGCGGCTTCAACGGCGCCGTTCATTTTTGGCCTGTAAGGAGAAGAGTTATGATGCTCAATCTTGAATTCCTCACACAGTTATTTCATCATTTTGTTGTTCAAGTTTGAACCATTGTCAGTAATGATCTTGCTGGGAATACCATATCGGCAAATGATGTTATTCTTGATAAACCTCACAACCACTTGTCTTGTAACATTGGTGTAAGACGCTGCTTCGACCCATTTAGTGAAGTAATCAATTGCTACCAAGATGAAACGATGACCGTTTGAAGCTTTCGGTTCGATCATTCCAATCATGTCGATACCCCACATGGAAAAAGGCCACGGAGATGAGAGAACGTTGAGTAGAGTCGGTGGCACATGGATCTTATCTGCGTAGATCTGGCACTTGTGACATCTCTTCACGTGTTTACAACAATCAGATTCCATTGTCAACCAATAGTATCCTGCTCTTAAGATCTTCTTGGACATTGCATGCCCATTTGAATGAGTTCCAAAGGACCCTTCATGCACTTCATGCATTAACATGTCTGCTTCGTGTCTGTCCACGCATCTGAGCAAAACCATGTCGAAGTTTCTTTTGTATAGCACATCTCCGTTCAGGAAGAAACTGCCAGAAAGTCTCCTTAGAGTTTTCTTATCTTTGTTTGATGCCCTAAGTGGGTACTCTTGAGTTTGAAGGAAGCGTTTGATGTCGTGGAACCACGGTTTATCATCGATGACTGCTTCGGTTGCAAATACATAGGCGGGCCTTTCAAGGCGCGTAATTCTGACTGTAGGCATATCATTCCAATGATTGACTTTGAACATGGAAGATAGAGTAGCTAAGGCGTCTGCCATTCGATTCTGATCTCGAGGTATATGATGCAATTCAACCTTGTTGAAGAAAGTCAACAGACGTCTTGCATAATCTCTGTAAGGAATCAAGCTAGGGTGGTAAGTTTCCCACTTATCTTTGATTTGGTTGATCACGAGAGTTGAATCTCCATATATGTCTAGAATCTTGATCCTTAAATCAATGGCTTCTTCGAGACCCATGATACAAGCTTCGTATTCTGCGATGTTGTTGGTGCAATCAAATAGCAATCTGGCGGAGAATGGGATATGAGTACCCTTGGGAGTGATGATGATTGCCCCAATTCCATTGCCAAAAGCGTTTACTGCTCCATCAAAAATTAGGCCCCATCTTGATCCGGGCTCAGGACCTTCTTCTGGTAACGGTTCATCACAATCTTTCATCTTCAAGTACAAGACATCTTCGTCAGGAAAGTCAAGCTTGAGAGATTGATATTCATTAATTGGTTGATGCGCCAAATGATCGGCGAGAATGCTTCCTTTGACCGCTTTTTGAGCACGGTATTCAATGTCATATTCGGATAACAGCATTTGCCATCGGGCAATCCTTCCTGTTAAGGCAGGCTTTTCAAAGACATACTTGATCGGATCCATTTTGGAGATTAACCAAGTAGTATTGTTGATCATGTATTGGCGGAGACGTTTTGAAGCCCAAGCCAAAGCACAACATGTTTTTTCGAGCATGGAGTAACGAGACTCACAATCTGTGAATTTCTTACTCAGGTAATAGATGGCATGCTCCTTCTTACCGGTTTCATCTTGCTGTCCAAGCATACAACCCATGGATTCTTCCAACACAGTAAGGTACATGATTAGTGGTCTTCCTTCAACTGGAGGAATCAATATTGGTGGTTCTAACAGGTATTCCTTGATGCTGTCGAACGCTTTCTGGCAATCTTCAGTCCATACAACCCCTTGATCTTTGCGGAGAAGCTTGAAAATTGGCCCACAAGTAGCAGTCATTTGAGAGATAAATCTGGAGATGTAGTTCAATCGTCCGAGAAATCCTCTTACTTGCTTTTCAGTTTTTGGTGCAGGCATCTCTTGAATAGCTCTGACTTTGTCGGGATCTACTTCAATACCTCTTTGGCTGACAATGAAACCTAAGAGTTTTCCAGATCTAACCCCAAAAGTACATTTGTTAGGATTCAAGCGAAGCTGATATTTCCTTAGTCGTTGAAACAACTTCAAAAGGTATTCAATATGTTCTTCTTCTGTGCTGGACTTGGCTATCATGTCGTCCACATAAACTTCAATTTCTTTATGCATCATGTCATGAAAGAGAGTAGTCATTGCCCTTTGGTAAGTTGCGCCTGCATTCTTCAATCCAAACGGCATCACTTTGTAGCAAAAGGTACCCCATGGGGTGATGAAAGATGTCTTCTCCATGTCTTCAGGAGCCATCTTGATCTGATTATAACCGGAGAACCCGTCCATGAAGGAAAAGACGTTGAACTTAGCGGTGTTATCAACCAGCATGTCAATATGTGGTAATGGAAAGTCATCTTTTGGACTGGCCTTGTTCAAGTCACGGTAGTCAACACACATTCTAACTTTGCCATCTTTCTTCGGAACTGGCACCATGTTGGCCAACCATTGAGGGTACTCGGAGGTGACAAGAAAACCTGCGTCGAGTTGCTTTTGAACTTCCACTTTGATCTTGTTAGCCATATCAAGGTGAGTCCTTCGCAATTTCTGCTTAACTGGCGGACATTCTGGCTTCAATGGCAAGTAATGCTGAACAATATTGGTATCCAACCCAGGCATGTCTTGGTAGGACCAGGCAAACACGTCAACATATTCTTTGAGAAGGTCTGTCAACTTACTCCTGATATCAGCATCAAGCAGCGATCCAATGGTCACTTCTTTTTTGTCTTCTTCAGAACCCAAGTTGATCTTTTCTAAAGGCTCTTTGTGAGGCAGAATGGTTCTTTCCTCGTGCTTAAGTAATCGAGAGATCTCGTCCGGGATCTCGTCTTCTTCCTCTTCTTCGGCTTCGAACACAGGAAACTCAAAGTTGGGAGAGGGCATAGGGTTATTGCATTCAATGGGTTTATCAATAGTAAATCTGCACATGTGATTTATATTTATTTCAGAAAATTTATGAATGCAAGAGTGTATGCAGATTTTTTGAAAATTTTTTTATTTTGGTTTTTTAGGATTACCATTTCCAGAAAAAAAGCAAAAAATAAAACACATAATGTAGGGAATTCAAAATGACGCTTTATTTATGATTCATTTTTGAAACAAAGCCCTAAACACAAACTCATTTGTCTTGGGCAGGACAAAGAGGGAAACTTTTTAAAACAAAGCCCTATACACAAAGTTATTTGGGCAGAACATTTAAAAGCAAAGCCCTATAAAACATCTATCTGCTTTGGGCAAGGCAGGAGGTCAAAATAACAGCGAGGTGATTACTTTGAGCGGCGAACAACATTCGGAACGTCGACAGCTTTCCAGTAGCAACGAACTCCTCTGTGTATTATGTATTCAGGAAAATTCTCCCCAGAATTATCTTCAGTATTGACATTGACCGCTGGTCGAGCAGGATTTGAAGGTCCTGGTTTGTCACTCTTGTTCTTTGTAGAGTTGAAACGGTCTTCTTCTACTTCTTGAAGAGCATAAGACGAATCACAATCTTCAGAATTTTCAGGGTGTTCTTCCCAGTCTTCAGGATGAAGAGACTCATTGTCAGCGACACTTTCTGAGTCAGTTGCGGGACCATCTTCCCCTTCATCTTCAAAAATGGAATTTATGTGATAATAACCATCATCAGGATTATCAACCTTGGCAGATGCGTTGAAGCCGAAATCTTCAGTAATTTCAGGCTGCTGAGAGAATTGACGGGGCTGATAAACCTCTTCTGGTTGACTATTATATTCAAAGGAATCTCCCCATCCAGTTGGTTGGATATCCTCAATCGCAATCTTGTAACTTTCAGGTGCAGTATATTTCACCATATAATCAAATTTTCCACTTGGTTGTCCCAAGGTATCCCAGATCTCTGCAGGAACAGGCTCAGTTTCTTTGCCTTTGGATTTCTCTGACGGAGGATATGGTTCTTCCTGAGATATGTATCCCGAGTCATTGAGATAACATTTCCATTCTTCTTCAGGATCAGGTAGACCTTCTTCGATACATTCTTCGATAAGGACGTTAACCTCTTGAGGAATTGGATTAAGGAATCCTCCACTAATGAATGTTTCTTTGATCGGACGAAGGGTTTCATACTTCTTGGTGCAGTTTGAGAATGTTGGTGAACATCCGAGACCTGCTCTAGTTTCATTCTTGGTCGGGATCACAACTTGCCCCCAGCCAGTGGTAGTTCCATCTTTCACTACTTTTACCGCCTCTTTGTAAGAAGAGATCGATGCTTTCTTCTTGGAAGATTCGTCTTCTAAAGAGAGACCTTGGAACTGAGTTCCTTCCACATCATCGGCACTGATAAAAGAGAAATTGGACAAAAGACTCACCATCAAGGCTTGTTCTCCACTTATCGTTACCAATTTTCCATTTGTTACAAACTTTAACTTTTGATGGAGAGTAGAAGTTACTGCCCCTGCTTCATGGATCCATGGTCGTCCTAACAGACAGCTATAAGCAGCTTGAATGTCCATGACCTGGAAGGTGATTTGAAATGTATGTGGACCAATTGTCATGGGAAGGTTGACTTCGCCGATAACAGATTTTCGCGATCCATCAAATGCTTTGACTACTACACCACTGAACTTCATAGGCATTCCTTGGTAAGACAAGCGAGCAAGAGTCGTCTTTGGCATCACATTTAAGGAAGATCCAGTGTCTACCAACACATTGGACAAAGAGTCTGACTGAACGTTCATAGAAATGTGCAAAGCAAGATTGTGATTTCTACCCTCCTCGGGGAGTTCTTCATCACAGAAGCTTAAATTGTTGCAAGCTGTTATGTTGGCTATTATCCCATCAAAGTGGTCAACAGTCACATCATGATCCACAAAAGCTTGATCCAAAACTCTCATCAGGGCTTCCCTGTGGGCTTCTGAATTCAACAGCAATGAAAGTATCGAGATCTTCGAAGGAGTCTGCATAAGCTGATCCACAATTTTGTATTCACTTCTTTTGATAAGCTTCAAAATTTCATCAAAGTCAGGATTGACATTGGTTCCACTGGACTGACCAACATCAGTGTTTGTATTACTGACAGGAGTTTCCACAGGATTCCCCACTGGTGTATTAACAGGATTTTGTCCGGTTGCAGGAGCAACAGGCTGCTTTGAAGGTAGTGGAGTATACACACGTCCACTTCTTGTTACTCGACTCACATCAGCGATGTTCACGACAGATGAAAGAGTAGGTAAGGGAACTTCTTGTCCATTCTTTATCATGGTAGCATTGTAGTTGTATGGAACTGCCTTGTCAGAGTTAAAAGGAACAGGTCCAGGTAGACAAATGATCAAAGGAGCAATAGGAACCTTCGGCTTGTTGTAAGTAACTTCCATGCGCTCAGGCATGTTGAAATGAGGAACGATGACGTTAACTGTAGGCATTTCCGAGTTGATATCTGAGACTAAAATCTCATGCGGATAACATCCTATCATGTTAACTTCACTTTCATTCCTATTTCTGTAGATCTGAATAGTACCATTATCCAACAGTACTTGGAGATCTCTTCTCACAATCGAACATCCGTGAGGATCTACACAACATATGCTACAGGAACCATAGTGATGCTGGCGAAAATTCTGCCCTCGACAGAGTGTAGCGTGCATTTGTACCAAATCGGCTCTTGAGAAGTTGATATTATAGACTCGGTACGGACCAGGACATCCATACACCATGTTTACAACATGCCCTCCATGATTGGGTAGAGGATTTGCTTGCACATTTGGATTCAAATTTCTAAAAGAGAGGAGATTAGATCTTACCAACCTCTGAACTTCATGTTTCAAAGCTATGCAATGCTCGAGATCATGGCCAGGTGCTCCTTGATGATAAGGGCATGAGACCTCAGCTTTGTACCACCATGGGAGTTTCTCAGGTACTGGTGGTGGTGCTTTAGTTTGAACAAGACCTCTTTCAATCAAAGCAGGATACAACTCTGTGTAGGTCATTGGAATCGGATCAAACTGTGGAGCTTTTTGTACACGATTCTGATTATTGTTAAATTGCTGAACCTGTGGTCGAGGCTGTTGTTGTTGAAACTGCGGAGTAAACCCCGGATTCGGTGCTGTGTTAACGACTGGTGCGATAGCAGCTACCTGTCGTTGACGATTGACATTTCCTCTTGGCTTTCCTTGGGATACCATGTCAACACTTTGTTCTTTCTTCTTTGGGAAACCACTTCCAAACTTTTTGGTTCCGCTTGAAGATCCACCTTCTTTAGTTAGACGTCCGGTTCGGACTCCTTCTTCTAGGCGCATCCCCATGTTTACCATTTCAGTGAAATCACTTGGAGCACTAGCAATCATGCGTTCATAATAAAATGGACTGAGAGTATTCAGGAAGATCTTTGTCATCTCTTTCTCTTTTAACGGTGGATTAATCTGAGCAGCAGCTTCTCTCCATCATTGGGCATATTCTTTGAAAACTTCATGATCTTTCTGAGCCATGGATCGAAGCTGATCTCTGTCCGGAGCCATATCCGAGTTATACTTGTATTGTCGGACAAAGGCCTCACCTAGGTCATTGAATGTTCGAATATTAGTGCTATCCAAGCCTGTGTACCACTTCAGTGCGGCACCAGTCAAACTGTCTTGAAAGTAATGGATAAGCAACTGATGATTATCTGCATAAGTAGACATCTTCCTGGCATACATCACAAGATGGCTTTGTGGACAAGAACTTCCTTTGTATTTCTCAAAGTCTGGGACCTTGAATTTAGCTGGTATCTGTACACTGGGAACCAAACATAGCTCCTGGGCATTCTTTCCAAACAAATCTTTTCCCCGAATAGCTTTGACTTCCAGCTGAATCTTGTTGAATTGTTCTTGGAGATCTCCCACAAGATTACGCTGATTTGTGCTATCACCCTGATCATGATAAATCTCATTATCTCCGTAAGGAACAGTGTGAACCATAGGAGTCGGAACCGTCATAGTGGGCTGAGAAAGTGCCATAGTGACTTGAGAAAAAGTTACCCCCTAATTTGGAGTAAACAGTGAATTTTGTGCAGCGGGCGCTTCAGTTGTAGCTGTTTGAACCCCAGAAAAATTATGGCGGAAACCTGTACCAAAACTGAAAGGCGTGCCCCAACCTTCTGGCATGGAGAAAGATGGAATACCGAACGCAACTGTAGAAACTGGAGTAGTGACTTCAGATGTTACCGTCGCTTGGCTGTTGGGTGGCGGCGGCTGATTCTGTGCGGCCATCAAGGAGTCAACCAGAGTAGTGAGACTTTCCAACTTTTCCTGAAGGGTGGTCACTGTACCACGGAGCTCAATATTCTCTTGCTCAGAGTGTTCCATTACTCTTCTTCCGTTCGAACGAGTATTGTATCTGTGATCTGATTGCGAGCGCGGTCGAGAAACTTTGAGACGCGACAGCTTGACGATCTATTGGAGAAAAATCCAAAAGATGAGACTCTATACAACAGACTCGATATACATAATGATGTATGCAAAAAGAAATTTTATGATTTTTCCAAACATTTTAAAGATTATTTCCTTGCAAACATTTGAACACAAACAAATCTTTTATTCATTCATTTTTTTATTATTTTTTTTATTACAATAATGGGAAATGTTACAACATTGGAGCGTAGCTCCTTACAAAAGCAAATGATAAATAAAAAAGCTAAACAAATCCTAAACATCTTCGTCAGACGAAGAACCAAATGCATTGTGCAGCTTGAGCTTCATGATTTCTTTCCCATAGTGAGCTTTCAATTCGGCCTTTTCAGTCCTCAGCTTGTCAACAATATTCTTCCAATCATCAGGAGTCGGAACGTTGCTTGTCGAGCCTTCAAGCTTTTTCTTGCTTTCTTTGATGTACCTCTTGATTGCAGCGTCTTTCTGACGAATCTTCTCATCTTTACTCATGAGCCATCCATCTTGATAATAGAGAGTTTCTTCGTGATCTTTCACTCTTTTCTTCAACTTTCTATTTTCCACCTCAGTGCTACGAAACTTTTCTTCCCAAACATCTTTCTCTATCCTTATCTTGGCTAAAGTGTCTTGGTATTCCCCCATAGTGGGAATGTTGGGTCGTTGAGATACTGCAGGAAACATGGGTTTTTCATAAGCATAAGGCATTTGGAACTCTTTTGCTCTTTTCTTTACCCAGCAAGTGTAGGTGTCCATGGCAATGCAATTTCTTTCCTCACCTTTTTCTTTCCATCGGACGTCGTACCAAGCTTTCACCATTCTTGCTTTCAACCTTTTAGGATTATCCCCTTCTCGGTAGAAGTATCCTTCCACTGTAGGACCAATGGGTTTAGCTGAATTTGCATACCCGAGTTGTCGTCGGGCTAGGACCGGATTGTAGTTAATTCCTCCTTGCGTACCAATGAGGGGTACGTTGGCGAATTCTCCACAGCTTTCAATGGTTTCTGTACCGCAGCGAGCCAAGGTATACCAACGGATATCATTATTAGTAAGAGACATAAGTCTTCGAGGCCAACGCAAGCCTTCTCGGTTTTCTGTGAAAATAGGAGACTGAGGTAAGTGTGAAACAATCCATTTGAACAATAAAGGTGCACAACATACAATGATTCCACCGCCTTGGCGATTCCTATGATGGACAGAGAAATACATGTCACCAAGCAAAGTCGGAACAGGATTTCCAATCAGAAAGATCTTTATGGCATTGATATCAACAAAGTTGTCGACATTGGGAAACAGAACCAACCCATAGATGAGCAAGGCTAGTGTAGCTTCAAAAGCTATCATGCTACCAGTCTCGATGAAATCAAAGGCTTTCTTTACCAGGAAGTGTGAAGTTAAACCCGGGAGGTTTCCTTTGGTAGTCCAATTACTTTCTACTTCAGACTTTTTCATGTGGATACTTGCTGCAATGACGTGTGATTTAGGAATGGCTTCCAAACCATTGAAGGGTATCTTGTCAGACACAGGAATACCTAAAAGATTGGCATATTCTTCCAAGGTCGGTACCAACTGGTAATCTGGAAAGGTAAAACACCGGTAGACGGGATCATAGAACTGAACCAGAGTTTTGAGAAGTCCTTCATCAACATGAGTGTTCAAGATAGGCAAAAGCTTTCCATAACTTTTCCTAAAATTACAAGGATCTTGTACAGAAGATGCTAACTCTATCAGTCTTTCTACATCAGGCGCTTTGAAACCGTACTTTTTGGTATACCTTTTTTCCATAACTTAATCCTATAATGTTTGCAAAGAAAATTCTCTAAATTTTTTGGAAAAATCATGTTTTTTATGGAAAAAGATGGGTTTTCTAATGAATGTATGCATGCGTGGATGCATGGATGCCACATATTCAAACATGGTAAAGCAAACATGGTAGTTCAAACATGGTAACACTAACATTGTACTACAAACATGGTATACAAACATGGTGATGCAAACATGGTAACGCATAGGTTCACAGGTCCAAAGTCACGAGCATGAGGTCAGAGAACCAAAAATGGGATAGTTCTAGTTAATCACCTGCACAACATGTTCTACTGATACGTCAGAGTCTACATTTTTCTTTCGGATATTACCGGCCTTCCACAATTAAACTCATGAGCCAGTAATATTCTCAAGAAAAACTCGTCTGAGTGTGGTTCTCCGCATGACAACTAATCCAAGTCTTCACCTGAATAGTTTCTGCACCACAACCTAATAAGGCCAGGATGGGTTGGGGTTCTACGGCCAACTCAGCTTCTACAGTTCAATGAAAGTAATAATGTCTTCGCTACGAAACATGCTAAACATATATTACCAACAAGGAACCTCCACTGAGCGGAAGGATTCTCAAGTGCGCCTGCACATGACTATACCCTCCACCTAATTTCTTATGTGTACTTAATCCGGGTTAGGATTTGTCCATAATGTATCACTTGTAACAGAACCACGCAAGTAACAGAACCAGAACCACACATATAACAAAAAATGAAATGAAAAATAAAGCAAATAGAATTAACCCTTCCTTTGGAAACAATGAAAAGATGGTCCCCAGTGAAGTCGCCATTTTTCTGTCGCGGGGAAAAATCGTTGTCTTTTTTCGGGATGAGACACCTAATGCCTTCTTTGGGCTCGAGTGCTCAAAAAATGATTTTTCTTTTGTACCGACCAAACTTTTTATTGTTTCCAAAAGAGGAAAAGGAAAAAAGCTGCAATAACCTAAAAGTGGGGGAGAGATCTTGGGTAAGAGGGTTGGTTATACGAAGGGAAGGTATTAGCACCCAACGTATCTATAGTACTCTATAGGTTTCTTTGCTTTGTTTATTCCATTCTTGTTATGGTGGAGGTTCTTGTGAGAAAGAGGTGGGACCTAAGGTGTTTGTTTGATTATGCTCGCAAAGATCATCGCGATCCTCTGCATACATATCCCTTAGAGGGAATCAGAGCATCTGTAGCTCGGGGTCTACGGGTGCTAAGGTTTGAGTGGTTTGAGGGAGAAGTTTTGCTCGCCAAGGAATAAGACCTTGTGCCTACGTATTCTCAAAGGGATGTTGAGAAAGTCAGAGCAATCGTAGTTCCCACTTATGCTAGTGGAAGCAAAGGATAAGAGACAAATGTCATCTAAATGTTCGATGTATCTAATCTATATCATCACATACATCTGTTTGTTTTTGTTTGAAAATCTTTTCATTATAAGCCCGGGGCCATGCCACTTAGGGTGCTTAGAATGATAAAGATGTTTTTTAGCCAGCCTTGTGGCAAAAACTTTTAATGAAGTCAGCCTTGTGACAAAAAGTTTTGATTAATCAGCCAGCCTTGTGGCAAAAGTTTTAATGAAGTCAGCCTTGTGACAAAAACTTTGACTAATCAGCCAGCCTTGTGGCAAAACGGTTTGATTGATTAGCCAGCCTTGTGGCAAAAAAGTTTGATTGATTGATTGTTTGTGATGATATAGAAGAGATACTCCTATCATAGAGATGATAAATGTCTAATCTCCTAGGGTTTTTAATTTGGATATTGGGGATGCTTATAAGAAGCCCGTGGGTCCTTGTACGAAGCCCAAGAGGAGGCTATCCGAGGGTCCTTGCATTGTAAGCCCAAGAGGAGGCTATGGGAGGGACAATCCAGGGTCCTTGCATTGTAAGCCCAAGAGGAGGCTATGGGAGGGTCACTCGTTTGTACAAAGCCCAAGGGGAGGCATGGTATAGTTGGTCTGAGCTCTTAGAGCGATTTCACCGGGAAACCATACTCTATGTCCTAACCTAAACTAGTGGAGATTCTTTGCACGAAGCCCAATAGGAGGCTATGGGGAACCTAGTGTTGTACTAAGTTGAACAAGCACACATATCACACATATGAACAAGTACGAACAAATATGAACAAACATGAACAAACATGAACAATTATATATATGACAAAGTGTGTGTATATAATGGAGTTTATGAAGGAAATATACCTGTAAGCATGATCCATTTGTATACACAGGGCTCGGGACTCACACTCGGGGAGAGACCCACTTGAGTTTATTCAAAGCTATGTAAACAGGTATTTACAAAGGGGCTTGGGACTTATACCTACATGGAGGCCCATGGTATTTTTGGGAAGATTTAAAGAAACCTTCATTTTTGGTTTGTTATTCAAAGTTAAAAATCAAACTGATCGAGATATGTACAAAACGGTGTGTGTAAATGAAATACCTAATTTCATGTACAGGAATGGGTATGTACAAAAGGGCTTGGGACTTATACCTACGTGGAGGCCCGTGTTTTTTTTATAAAACATGGTTGACTGTTTTATTAACAGAACGCGAGGTTTCGCTTTTGAAAAACTGTTTGAAGATTGTTTTGAAAGAGTTTTCTGTTTGAAGAAAAATTGTATAAAAGGAAAAAAGGAGTGGGTCTTATACTCTCTAATATTCGAGAGGCCCCACTTCGTTTTGAAAAACAATTGATCAATTAAAAAGGTTTAATCAATAGTTTCAAAAAGAAATGGTTTATCGTCTTTGAAAAGAAATGCGATCGCTTGTTTTAAAACGATTTGAATTTGACAAAAGTCAACTTAATTAAGTTAAAATCAAATTTTAATGCTCAATTAAGACCTAAGTGATTAGGGTTTGATAAAAAAATATTCACAAGTGATTAGGTTTGAAAATTAAATGAAAAACAAATATTTAAAGTATTTAAAACACTTAAAAATGTATCATTTTAAACCTAATTAAAAACACATTAAATAAATCTTTTTTTGTGATTTTTTTTGATATTGTCAAAATATGTATATTAAATACGAGGTGTGTAAAAAATGAAGAGAAAATAAATTAATTTGATGGGTTAAATTGATTGATGAAGTTGTGAAGAAAATAGAGAAAAATAGTGTCAAAAAATAAGGTTTTGTCTTCACTAGGGCTTGAACCCACGCCCTCTCTCTCATCAGCCAAAACTCTTGCCAACTGAGCCACGCTTGTGGCTTGTAATACATACGCTTCCATTTAATTATATATTAAACTTAACATTTGAAATTTCTGAATCAAAAATGGCGCCAAGAACACACCTTCAACTGAATTTTGAAAATCTCCAAAACTGTGTTGTTTTGATCGATCAATGGGTCTATCTCACTCGGTTTTTCACGAGGAACATGATGGTGCCCTCATAATTCATTTATTTTTGCTCTAAGGGGGTCAATTTTTGCATGAACATGAAGAACCCTAGAACTGAAATTCAATGTGAAATCGTGTATGTGCAAGTTATGATGCAATTGATTGAGGGTTAATGATCCTCATAGGTGCAGAAACAAGATGGTATGTTCACATTTCATTTATGATGCGTGCAATTATGAGTTTGAAGTTCATGAGAACTTACCTTAAAAACGGCACAACTGAGAATCGAATTCTTGCTTGGAGGTGTTACAGAAGTTGTTTGATGATCTGGATAGCTTCAATGGACCTTATGGAAGGTGTCTGGATGCTTGGAACCATCTGAATTCATCTGGGCATGGTCATGGTACCCGACCTGCATAAGCTTCAAGAGTGAATCGAATTTGATGATTCTGAGGTTATTGGCTATATGTGATGGATTGGATAGTTCATATGTGATATATGGATGATGTTAGAAGTGGTAGTTTGGACAGAATTGAGCCTGAATGAAAATTGGCATGATAAGGTTCATTTCATGTTCATATGGAGGTGAGATGATGATTCTGAGTTTTGGGGTGATTTGGGGTGTGTGAGTGGTTCAAACACATCCCATATGATGTTTATGAGTTGTTAGAACCATCACTTTGGCCATAACTTCAAAGGTTTGGAGGTTGAGTTTTCTACCTCTCTTTGAAACTTAAAACTTGCAATTCAAGAAAGAAAGAGAAAACCTATAATTTGTGAGGTTTTGGTGTGATTTTGGAGGTGATTTGAACCTCTATTTATAGGCCAAGCTTTCTGAATACAAAGCCCTTGCAAGTTGATTCAAGAATGATGATTTGGCTTAAGAGATAAAATGGAATCTTTCACATTAAATGCAAATGGTTAAAAGTGACTAAACCATGGTTAAATCTCAAGCTTCTTATCCTCTTCTATTCTGATCTCAAACCAGAAAAATATCTTCCAATTATTGCATTGGTGTGTCATCACTTGGATTATAGGTCATGTAGTGTAAGAACTTTGTGAAAATGGCTTGAAATTTCATGCATAATGACCTCTAATGACAAAATTCAAAACCATAGCTACACTCCATATTTTTTCATGCTCTTGGACATTTTGGAAAGCTCATGTTACACACTTCAAAACCCTAGTTGAAAGTTTCTTCAAGACCTTTGAGGAAATGGGTGAAAAAGATTCATGAACTTTGAGAAAAATGAAGTTTCAAGTGAAATTTTCCAAAGATACCAACTTTGAAGCACCATATCTCTTAAATGGTTGATCTTATGGAAAAAATTTATATGTGTCAAAGTTTTTTATTGGATCAAAATCTACAACTTTCATGTTGGAAGTTTTTTTCAGTTTGTAGGTGAAATTTTGAGAAATTCCCTTCCAAAGTTTGGAAAAAACCATTGAAAAACACTTAGAAATTTTTCTAAGTATGAAAAGTCAAACTTTTGACTTTTGATTCTTGATTGATTTTCTTGATTTTTCTTGATCAAATGACTTCTCATATCATATATTGATGATTCAAAACTTCAAAAGTCATGGTTGACCAAAATTCCCCAAAAGTCAATGGTGATCTTATACAGTGGACTTTTTCAGACGAATCGCGTTTCTGGAGATTTCAAATGAAACAGGCTATCCTCATCAAATGAATGGTATGAATGGATCATATTGAGGTATTAGAGGATATTGAATCATAGTTTGAGTTATGACACCATGTCCTGATTAAAAAGGCAGTTGTTCAGTGAATTAGGTCAAAAAACCCTAATTGTCAACCAGATGAAATTGATGACTATGGATCTTGAATTGAGGTACAATTTCCATTGTATATTGTCATAGGGATTATTTGAAGATGATTGAAACCTTTGATTGACTTCCTGGGGATTTTTAGGGTTTCCCAAATGTGATCCCTGATTTCAGTCCCTGATAGTTCAAAAACCCTGATCTGAGGATTTGTCTGATCAATCTTTGTATAAGAGATGTTCTGAGCCAATGGATTAGGTCAAAATGATGCACTTGGGGTCTTGAGGTCATGTCCCAAGTCTTTAGGTCAAATCCTGAGCAAAAGTCAGGAGTATGCTATCTTCAGTCAAAACCCTAATTCAGTCGATTCAAAGCTGTTGAGTTTGTTGAAGTGAATCTCTGGGGACCAAATGTTGGTTGTTGATGAAGATGATTCATTTGAAATGAAGGGAGAACAAAACCCTAATTGATTGTTACTTGTACTGATGAGTGATTTCCTGATTAAATCCTGCTGAGTCACAAGTAACAAACACAAGCTATGCAATTTGTTAGAGATGCAAATGATGCATATGCAAATGATATGAGGTGGTATCTTAGGTCAAAAATTGGGGTATGACACCAAGGATGGAGGAAAGCTTAGTAGGATTTTTGGTCAGATGCCACAAAGGAAACACTGAAGTTGCTCTGTGCCCCAGATGTGGGGCAGTCTATGATGAAATGCTAGCACGATCATTCGAACGTGTGTACTGCTACATGAGTCGAGAAACTCAGGGGTTGCGTCCTAACCTGTACGGTTTCGACATATGGACTCCAACAAAGAGGCCTGATAGCCCACACCCCAGAGCTCGAAGGGTAACATTCAAAATCCCTGCAGATGCACCCAGGGATAGGTGGGTGCAAGCTGATGCAAGAACCAACAAATGGCGAAGTTGGGACCAAGGAGGGAGAACTGCAATGGCATATAGGAAACAATTTCAAAGACCAAATCGAGAGGCGTATCGATTGGAGAATTATAAAGGAAAAAATCCTATGTCTCGGTCCCAGTGGAGAAGGCATCAGAGAATAAAAAAGGCTCAGAAGGAATACAGGCCAAGAGAAACTGGAGAATCTAGTAGCAACCAAGTCCCACACCAGGGGGCAAAGTCAAACAAACCTCCGGTGGAACGCAGATTATTCGAAGCTGAAAAACTCTTGGATGA
The DNA here is from genome assembly GCF_029867415.1 of Vicia villosa. NCBI lineage: Eukaryota > Viridiplantae > Streptophyta > Magnoliopsida > Fabales > Fabaceae > Vicia > Vicia villosa. Next base: position 521,414 of record NW_026705036.1, read on the forward strand.
AGAAGAAAAGATGCGTTCAAATTCCTGGAAAGAAGAGGATAGAATGACAAATGATTTTGATTCTGATGGAGTGTCATCTATAAACTTGAATTGCAATGTTGTATCCGTACTCCCTCACGAGTTTAATTAGGAAACTGAAGTGGAAGACTGTGAAGAGGCTGATATCGAAGAAATGGCAAAACACAGACCTGTGTGTTACTATGTGCTGAATAATGGTGCAGTTGAAGAACAGAATGCTTTCTTCGAAAGGCCTGATGAGGGTATGCAAAATCATTTGAAGCCACTCTATATCAGGGCTAAGATTGAGAATGTTGGCATTAATAAAGTCCTAGTTGATGGGGGAGCAGCAGTGAACCTAATGCCTCAATACATGCTAAAGAGAATTGGTATGTTCGATACGGATATAAGGCCACATAACATGGTTTTATCTAACTACGAAGGCAAAATAGGACAAACACTGGGAGTCGTTCAGGTCAATTTGACAGTAGGCTCAGTTACCAGGCCAACTATGTTCATGGTTATACCAGCAAAAGCAAACTACAACCTTTTGCTTGGTAGGGAATGGATTCATGGGGTAGCAGCTGTGCCCTCAACAATGCATCAGAGGGTGACAATTTGGAGGGAAGATGGTATAGTGGAGAATATCGAAGGTGATCAGAGTTACTATATGGCTGAAGTCAACCAGGTGAATAAAACCAACTTCGATAGGAACCTGGCAAACATAGGCCCTTGTCATGCTGCGGAAGAGATGTATACCCCAAATAAAAATGCATTGTACTATTTAACTTTACATCCAAATGTATTCCAATGGGATAGAGATATCATGGATGGTCCAGCAGATACAGCACCATTGGAGAATTATCCAACAGTACGGCCAACAGGCTGGGACGATGACATTAATCATGTCTGAGTCTTCGTTCTTCGAAAAGATTTCGGCCTATGTGGCCGAGAACAAGAGGAAGGCGGCTCTCGAAGCCGAACTATCAAATACAAAGATAGATGCAGTTCTAACCAAAGAAGGAATAACAGAATTGGAGATACGTACGAGTTTCGAACTCTCTGAAGACACGGCTCCAGACGAAGAGATCATAAGAGAAGAACCAAATCAAAGGTTAGATGCAATATAAGACGAGGAACCTTTGGGATTTGAAAAAGACCCAATGGCGTCGAACATAAAGATGTTGGCCCAAGATCCACTTGAAGAAGTAAATCTTGGAGACAATGATCAAAAAAGGATAACATATATCAGCGCGAAACTAGAACCAGAATTAAAAGCAACGGTCATCAAAATGCTGAAAGAAAACAGAGATTGTTTTGCTTGGGATTATGATGAGATGCCTGGTCTAGGAAGAGACTTAGTCGAATTAAAATTACCAATAAAAGAAGGGAAGAAGCCTATAAAGCAAACTCCCAGAAGATTCGCGCCAGAGATTCACTCGAAGATTAAAACAGAGGTCGAAAGGCTCTTGCGTTGCAAATTTATCCAAACTACAAGGTATGTTTAATGTATTGCTAATATAGTACCTGTAATTAAAAAGAATGGCTCATTAAGAGTATGCATAGACTTTCGTGACCTTAATGCAGCTACTCCTAAAGACGAGTATCCCATGCCTGTAGCAGAAATGCTAGTAGACTCAGCCGCAGGTTTTGAGTATTTGAGCATGTTGGATGGATATTAGGGATACAATCAAATCTTTATAGCAGAAGATGATGTATCCAAAACAGCATTTCGTTGCCCAGGGGCAATAGGCACTTACGAATGGGTTGTGATGCCTTTTGGTTTGAAAAACGCTGGGGCAACTTATCAAAGAGCAATGAATTCTATATTTCATGACTTTATAGAAACATTCATGCAAGTATATATAGATGACATTGTGGTAAAATCTACCTCGGGTATGAGTCATCTCGATCATCTGAGCCAATCATTCGAAAGAATGAGGAAATATGACTTGAAGATGAACCCCCTCAAATGTGCTTTCTTTGTGCAGGCAGGTGATTTCTTGGGTTTCGTAGTCCACAAAAAAGGGATAGAAATTAACCAGAACAAGACAAAAGCCATTATGGAAACCAAGTCTCCATCCACGAAGAAAGAACTACAATCATTATTGGGTAAGATAAATTTCTTAAGGAGATTTATCTTTAACTTGAGTGGACGCACGCAAGCTTTCTCACCTCTACTACGGCTTAAGCAAGGAAAATTTGAATGGCGTGCTGAACATCAAGAAGCTTTCGATCAGATAAAGCAATACTTGACTTGTCCACCAATTCTGTCTCCCCCAAATGGGAAGAAGCACATGCGCCTATACATTTCAGCGTCAGATAAAACAATAGGCAGCATGCTGGCACAAGAAGATGAGAATGGCATCGAAAGAGCCATTTATTACTTAAGTAGAGTACTCAATGATGCAGAGACTAGATATACTGATATAGAAAAGCTCTGCCTTTGCTTGTATTTCTCCTGTATCAAACTTAAGTATTATATAAAGCCAGTTGATGTTTACGTTTCATCTCATTGTGACGTTATTAAACATATGTTATCTAAGCCAATACTACATAGTCGAATTGGCAAGTGGGCTTTGGCCCTTACTGAATATTCATTAATATTTCAGCCTCTCAAGGCAATGAAAGGTCAAATTGTGTCAGACTTCATTGTCGACCATGCGGTGGTTGAGAATCATCAGCATTATGTGGACTTAAAACCTTGGAAGTTATACTTCGATGGTTCAACACATAGAGAGGGTACTGGAGTTGGAATGTTGATAATTTCTCCTGATGGAATTCCAACAAAGCTCAAGTATAAAATCGAAGGTCCATTATGCTTCAACAATGAAGCTGAATACGAAGCATTAATTGCTGGACTTGAGGCTTTGTTAGAATTGGGGGCAACCAGAGTCGAAATTAAAGGAGACTCCGAATTGGTCATCAAACAATTGACAAAGGAGTACAAGTGTATCAAAGAGAATTTGATCATGTATTTTGTCATTGAAAATAGGCTACTCAAGAGATTCGAATATGTGGAATTAAAACACGTATCAAGGGTGAATAACCAGGAAGCAAACGACTTGGCACAATTAGCTTCAGGATATAAAGTATCAAAAGAAAAGTTGGAGGAATTGATTGAAGTAAGAGGAAGAGCAATGTCTACTAAACTTTCTCCAAGTGATCTAGAGAACTCACAATTGGGTTATGCCAACAAAGAAGAATTCGAAGTACTAAATATAGACTCCTTGGCAGACACAGATTGGAGGAGTCCAATTATTAACTATCTGAAAAATCCTTCGACGGATACAGACAGGAAAATCAAGTATAGAGCCTTATCATATTTCCTGATGGGAAATGAATTGTTCAAGAAAACTCCTGAAGGGGTATTATTGAAATGCTTGGGTGAAGCAGAAGCATACTTGGCTCTGTCGAACGTACATAGTGGGGCATGTGGTGCACATCAAGCAGGGCACAAAATGAAATGGCTCTTGTTTCGATATGGGATGTATTGGCCTTCGATGTTAAAAGATTGCATAGAGTTTGCGAAAGGGTGCCAAGAGTGCCAAGAACATGCAGGTATCCAACACGCTCCAGCAAACGAATTAAGTACGATAGTAAAACCGTGGCCTTTTAGGGGATGGGCATTAGATTTGATTGGAGACATTCACCCCAAGTCATCTAAAGGTCAAAGGTACATTTTGGTAGGAATAGACTATTTCACAAAATGGGTCGAAGCAATACCACTGGCAAATGTGGATCAAGAGGCTGTGATTGAGTTTATTCAGAAACATATTATATATAGGTTTGGAATCCCAGAAAGTATAACAACCGATCAGGGATCAGTCTTTACTGGACGAAAAATGCAAGACTTTGCCAGAGAAATAGGTTTCAAGTTATTTACTTCTACACCTTACTACGCTCAAGCAAATGGACAGGTTGAAGCAACAAACAAAATAATAATTGGCCTTATTAAGAAACATATGGGAAAGAAACCCAAGAACTGGCATAAGACTTTAGATCAAGCACTCTGGGCTTGTCGAACATCTCCAAAAGAAGCTACAAATACAACTCCTTTCCAGTTGACGTTTGGACATGATGCAGTACTCACAATTGAGATATATTTGCAATCGGTAAGAATACAAAGACAAGCAGGCATTCCTCCCAACGTGTACTGGGAGTTAATGATGAATGAGTTAGTAGATTTGGACGAAGACAGACTTCGAGCACTGGAAATGATAAAAAGGTAAAAGGAAAGAGTGTTCAGAGCATACAACAAAAAGGTGAAAGGTAAAACATTTGTTAATAATGACTTAGTTTGGAAAGTTATTTTACCTATAGGTCGAAAGAATCAGGCACTTGGTAAATGGTCCCCACATTGGGAAGGACCCTTTCGAATCTTAAAAGTATTTTCGAACAATGCTTACGAAATTGAAGAGTTAGCAGAAGATCGTAGGATCTTAAGAGTAAACGGGAAATATTTGAAGAGATATAAACCAAGTATGTACGAAGTAAAGATTGCAAAAACGTAGATACTCAGGGTACTACGAAAGCCAAAATGGTCAGGCATGTGTCAAAACATATATGTCACATTGATCAAAATGGCTTTACAATCAGAATAGATTGTTAAATGGAAGGAAAAGAGTCTAAAGAGACACCAAAATATTTTTCATTCAAAACATAGGAGTACGTGCATTACAAAAGGATCCAAAGAACAGGATCTGAGATTACAAAAGAAAAAGAAAGCATAAAAAACCTAAGGTAAATACTTGCTAGTTAATCCTTTGGTCTAAACCTTCCAAGGACAGCACAGGCGAGGGTTCAGCTTCGAACATATCCATGGCTCCAGAATTGCGCATCCTCTTCACTACACCTTTCCTAAGGAAAATGTAACTGAGGAGTCTCCCGTATGGAAGACAGGTCACACTCCCTTGACGGTTGACACCAATAGAGACAGCCTTAACAAGTCCTTTAAAGATCATCAAAGGAATGTTAATTTTCTTCCCTCGAAGACCACAGAGGATAAACTCCAAGTCTTCAACCATGATGTTGTTTTCATCAATCCTCCGAGGTTGAAAGTTTCCCACGAGCATCTGGTGCCAGATCCTGATAACTTTGGCACTGAAGCGGTCGTTATCCATAAGAGTTCCCAACATGAGATGAGTAGTCATGTTGAAACTGTTGTCATCAAAAGTTTCCCCAGAGTTATTGCATCTCATTAGGTTGGCAATAGTGGTGGGAGTGATGCTAAGACGAGCATGTCGAATATTAGAATCAATGGTGGTCCTACCTTCAGGATCTATGCGTAGGGACGCATTCATCCAGAATTCTGCCAACATGTTGGGGTAGATAGCACCCTCCAAGACTTCTTCAAAATAGAAGTCCAGTTCTTGATTGACAAAGAGGGTTTCGATGTTGATGAAGTTACGGACAAGTTCATCCTCAGAAAGTCTGAACTCGTTCTTGATGAGGGCTTTGATGTTATTTAAGGAAAGAGGTTCAGCCATTGCAAGGAAAAGAAAGGTTTTTTGAGAAAGAAGTTGTGTGTTTTCTTTTTCTGTGTTTAGTTTGGAGAGAAAGCGCATGAATGAAGAAATGAAGGCAATATTAGACCCTTTATATAGACTGGGGATACTGAAGAGTGGTTTTAAATTGTTAATGATTGATTGGACTGCGTTTGGTTTTCCAAAGAGAGAAGTTATGGCTTCCGCCGTTTCCCGCCCTTGGAAGTTGAGAAGTAATCATGAAACTGATGCACGCACGTCTTAAATTGACGTTTGAAGAAAGTTACGTCACTGTTCAATAATGATTATGGCTAGAGAAGTGGAAACGTCAAGTCTAGAGGCAAGGATGCTGCGAAGGATGTTCAGGGTCTATACGTTGCATTAAATAAAAGCACTATAGAAAATCTAAAGATATATTTTGGCAGAAATTGAAAGATTCGCTAAAATAGTGCTGGCGAACATTGTAGATATGAACGAAGAAAATAGAAGTCAAGCATACAAATAGATGTTTCTACAAAAGCTTCGATTACAAAACGAAAATGCAACAAGTTACAGGATTGGAAACAGCTAGTTAAAATCCTCAGGGAGATTGTTTTTGATCTTCAAGTATTGAGTTTCCCACGAAGGCATACGAAGCTCAATTAGTGCCCGTTGTTTCTTCAATCTTTCGATCTCTGGCACTAATTTATGTGCAGTCTCGAAATGTTTAATCCCCGACTGCACCACTTCGAGCAAATCCTGTTGGTTGGATTTTTGTATGGCTGCCCGACAACGTTCAGCTTCCTTTATCTTGTCCTCGAGTACCTTTATCTCTTGTTTCCAGGAGTTGATGTTCTTCTCATAATCATCAAAAGCCTTCTGATTTTCTGAATGCTTAAGCTTGAGGGCCTCACCTTGTTTCGTTGCATCCACAGCAGAATTCCATGAAGAGTCATGAGAGGCCATTGTCTCAGATAGCTCTTTTTCGACATTTTGCTTTCGAAGAATGTTGGCCTGGAGTTGATCAATTAGAGAACCTAGCAGAACAATTACCTCTGAAACTTCTGTGGAGACTTGAAGCAAATCTACTTTCTTTAAAAGTTGATTTAAGTTGTGACTCTTAATAGGTTCCCGGCTGAGAACATCCACAAGATTGACCCCAAAGAATCTCTCTTTTATTTGTCGAAGGAGGCTAGGAATATCTTCCTTGTCACTAGATTCTACAGTCACAGCTGGAGAGACATCAAGTTCCGAAGGCGAAGAAGTATTCACATTCATAATAGCCTTTAGGAAACTAAGAGGATCAGTTTGCTTAAGTTGTTCCAGCTCCGAAGGAGTAGGCTTCGCAGGGGCAAGCGTCGAAGTTGTCCCAGGAATGGCTTCTGTATCAAGAGTCGAAGTTCCTTGAGGATCTTGTTTTTCTGGTTTAGAAGTCTCCTCCATAGCATCTTGCTCCGATGCAGTATCTTCGCTGTCATGTGGTTGTAGGTTCACATTGTCGCTGCCTGAGAATGGGTGATCTTCTTCCAAATTTTTGTCTTGGTGAGTAGGTGGGGATTCGTCAGTGGATTGGCTTTCTTCGACTGGTTCATTAGGCAATATGGTGGCGATTGGCCTAGCATCTTCGAAGACTGGCGAGAGAACATGAGTTTTGTTTTGAGAGGTATCTGTATTAAATGGAGCAGAGTTAGTCATAAAGATAAGCCTTTGAGGGGTTTATTGACGAAAGTTAAAGATTGGCGATTACCGTAAAGTTTGTCAACATTAATGGTAAGGCCATGATCCTTAAAACCTGAAGTGGCAGTGCCAGCATCATCCTGCAATAACAAGGTAAAATGTCAGTTCAATCATTTAGTTAAAATTACAAGATAATATGTGGGGTGAAACCCAAATACCTTGGTTGGGATATTGTCTGGACTTGAATTATGACTTTCTACAACGAAAGCATTACTAGCAGCTTTCAAAGGAGACTCTTCAGAGGATGCCTTATCGCCAGGAGAAGCAGCTTTAGAGGGACTTATCCCTTTCCCTTTTCTTGAAGGGGTAACAGCTTTTTGTTTCTTCCTGTGTCCTTGTCTAGTACGAGGAGGGGATTTATCTTCGCCATCTGAGGCAGCTGTCGAAGAAACTTTCCGCTTCGAACCTGTTGGGGGTTTCGAGCTCTGGAAAATAGATGATAAGTAAAATGAGTACTACTCACAGATTGTACAAGATTAAGAATATGAGATAGGTATGTACCGTGGGCTTCTTGTCAGTGACGATGGAGTCACTCTCACTTGGTTTGTTGCTCTTAGATGTCCCAGAATCCTTTTGGGCAGGAGCTTCCTTAATCTTCCTCCTTCGTGCAACAGCTGTAGTTGAAACTGAAATCAGTATATCAGCAAAGAAAAGAAAAGTCAGTCGAAAAGATTGTCTGAATCCAAACCTTCAGGTATTGGAGTCAAGACACGAACATGTTCAAGATCTATATGTAGATGTCCTTTGAAAGTATCCAAGGTATGCTTAGTCGGAACCACTCGTTCAGCGCGTTTTTTAGTACTGTTTTGAAGGTCTTTTAAAACGTTGCCACACACAAACCAATTTGGAAAAGGAGGGCTCAAAGCCACACCAAAATCCGCACTTGGCAGTGGAGGGAATTTTTGAGGATTAAGTTTGAAAGCCACTTCATAACGTAGTTCTGGTCGAACATACGAGGGCAATTTCAACTTATCCAGTTTGGCGGAAAACTTTTCGCGCAAAATGACTGCAGCCTCACGAACGGTCAGACTAAGATCATCAGGCCTGTAGATAGTTTCAAAGAATTTTTGAAAAGCTTGGATTTCTTTAATATGAGTTGAAGTACCTTTGTGAAAATTCTCCTGCACATCAGCAAAAGCTGCAGTTAGTTCTTGAGCAAGACTATCGGCATCAAAGATTTGGGAGCTATAATAATCCGTCCACCATTGGTGAAAATCTGGTGTAGAGTAAAAAGCAGGTTCGAAAGGAACAGGAGAAAAATTGGTGGTGCCAACGTATTTGTTGATTTTTGTTTCACATTCTCCTTCAGTCAAGTACAAGGTATGGAAACACATATGGCTCCTTTTCTCATATAAGCACTTGGGTTTTATTTGAACCAACCCAAACTGTCTCGAGACCAAATTTGGTTGATAGCACACGAGAATACATTGACCTTTTGATGGTCGAAGGCGATGAGAAAATAACCTTGGAGTCATAAAGGCTTCCCAAATTTCCATAAGTAGGGGTAACCATTCCACATGGGAGATGGAAAGTGTTGTGAGAAGCATCCCAAAAGTGAACCGCTGCTACTAGCATGGGTTGGTTATATTCTAAGCCTGTTTTTGACAGTTGAATCAAATCGTATATTCCTAACGATTTCCAGAAGGATTCTTTCTGTTTCTCTACTTTTTCTAACCAGGCATAGTACAAATCAGGATCTTTGGCTAAAGGATTTGACCTAAACACTTTTACAAAGTTGGTCATATAGTTTAACCTAATTTTCGTCAAAGCCAAAGGGGTTACAGTTGAAGTTTCTTCAATGTTAGCAGATTCTCCTGAGGGAGAACAGCCATCTCCATCTATCTTAGTTTTGCTAACTAATGGTCTAGTCTTGTAATAAGCAGGGAAGAATCTATTCAGAGATGAAATATTTTCACCTGGTAACGGACCCATAAAAGCAAGAGATTTTCCAGAAAGTTCAAAGGGAATGATTACCTGGGAAGCGTAAATAGTGCGTACTTCTTCAGTGTTAGGGTTTGGAATGTGCTCTTGTTCCCCAGACCGTGTTGTTGATTGGAGCTTCAGAACAGGTTGAAGAACATTTGAAGATGAAGCCATAGAGAGATTTTTGACTGAGAAAGCAAGATTTTGAAAAGATTGAGGATGTTGGTTTTTCTGTTGAAGAAGATGAAGAAATAGGAATGAAAGGTTGTATAGAAGTGCAAGACCAAGTATTTAAAGGTTTAACGGAAACCCTTTTTAAATCTTTTGGGTAAAACCCAAAGAACACGTGGCGGCTGGTGATTTAATCCGACGGCGGTCGAATAAATTAGCTTCACTCCTAGTATGTAGGAGTAATGATCAAGAAGTAAGGTCAAAAACGTGGGAATGTAAGTTATGAGAAGACATCTTTGAAAATGACAAGACGTTTCGGGAACAGGGTCATCAATGATTATGACGTTAGTCAGCAGTCTTGGAACTCTCAAAGATCAATAAGAAACGAAATCTTATGATGACAAGAAACGCCTATTTCTGTTGATTTTCGAAACAGGCATTTATTGGGGGCAATTTGTTAGCTGAAGATTTTGTCTTGTAATATTTGTCCTTCGAAGAATTGGAAAATCGAAGGAAAGATGGTTACTGATGGCCATCCCTTAAAAATAAAAGAATGGCTACTGATGGCCATGCTTCGAGAATAAAGATTTCTAAGTTCGTTATGAAGATAATGAATACTGAAAGCTAGTGAAAGTATGTGTCTTCGGGGACTTAGACAAAATTTATAAAATATATTCAAGTATTACTACTTAGCGTGTTTTCGTAGTGTTTTTAATACACTGCCACGCGTCGAAAACGGACTCAGGCGGGAAGATTTGAAATTCGAAGACGGTTTCGTAACTGTCCAAGTAACAGATGGCGTCGCTGGAAGTTCTTATGAGAGACGTGGCAGCAGATTAGTGTAGGACCGTTAAGGTCGAAACTAGTATAAATAGGAGTCTTAATGTTAGGATTCTGTGTGTTCATTTTGTACAAATCACTCACATATTTACTCAAGTATCAAGCGTTAAGAGAAAGAGTTCGCTGAGAAAATGTACGTATGACACTACCACTTTAATACATGTGTATTATCTTTTCGTTTTCAAATATCTTTCAGAATTACTGCATTCCATTTACAGCTTCCACTACAGCTTGCACTCCAGCTTACACCATAACCTACTGCAAAGTTGCTTCTTCTTCATTTTATCATCACCATACTATAAATACAACACACTCTTTCTCTAAAGTAAAAACAATATAAATGTTTTATTTAACCATCACCACACTCTTTATACAACACACGCTTTCACTATACTTAAATCAACATAACCTTGCTTTTCTTGTTTACTTCTGTGAAAGTTATTGATTATAATTTGTGACTATTGTTTCTTCATGTTCTTGATTTATTTAATTCACGTTAGCTGAAATTTTATTTGTTTTGTTTTGTTTTACTTTACTTTTGTAAGTGAATTTTCCAGAGTGGTTTTGGTACGAGTCTCGTGGTTGGTCACTGTGATTGCTACTACATAGGTATGCATTGGATGTGAATATGGAGAGAGCAAAAGATGTTCTTGCTCATAAAAGATTGCTCGAGTTTGCAAAAGATCCTGCTAATTGTAATGATTCTTCCATGCATTCAAATCATTCTGAGAAAGAAGATGTACAGAGTTCTCTTAACTATTCTTTAAAGCAGGGGTATAGTTCATACAATGTCTTTCCAGTTTATTTTCTATCCTTCTCATTTCCCCGGTACATAAAAATGGAGGTTGTGAGAAACAGTGCAAGCTGATAGAGTATAGTTCCACATCTGTTGCAATGGAAATAAAAATAGTGTTTATAAATCAATAGCACACATGGACTAATGAATTAAATACAATCTGAGAGAATTGAGTTGTTCTTGAAACAAAAATGGGCTTAGCCCCAAATATATTATTTTAATTATTAAAAAAAATAGTTTCTATCAAATATTAATAAAATTAAATTAAGAAAACATAAATAAAAAATAATATATATAAAAATTAATATGAAAAACAAAATATATAAAATTAATTTAAAAAACATAAACAAAAATAAAAAACGTAAAAAAAATATAAATAAACTATTAAAAAAATGACGTGGGTTTAAAAAAAATTAAAAAGGCCACTTGAAATGCCAAGTATGAAGATTCCATGGCCAAGTCAGCATGAGGGAGACGCAATTTGGAATTCGGATTTCTCAAGGGGGGAATCACAAATTTTTTTTTAGGGGGGGGGGGGGGGGGGGGGGGGGGGGGGGGGGGGGGGGGGGGGGGGGGGGGGGGGGGGGGGGGAAATCAAATCTCGCTTGTTTGGCAGGGAGTATCATATATTAAACCCATAAAAAAATATCAATGTTTACTCAAAAGAAAAATTACCAAAAAGAAAACAAAAGTTGTAAGTTGAAAAGAAAATAGACATTTTAAATAAAAGTGATATACAAGTTTTACTCTCTTATCTTTTAGGAACTCTAAAATCCTAGAAAACCCAAGATTTTGGTAGCCCAGCCATGTTATTACCAAAATAAAAACCTTAGTAATTCATGTCTGATAATGTATCTTGTGATATTTCTTAGTTAAACTGCAAAATATTTCTATAGTTTATGCAATTGTCTGATAATAAGGGAAACTCTAATCATTAATACTTATGGAAATCACAATTATGATAAATACTTGATTGTTGATCTGATCTAAACATGTTTTAAAATTATACACAGGATATAACAAATTTTTCATCTTCATGCTATAATTTATGGATGCTTATAATGTTGATTGTGAATTTGCATTTTAAGAAAATCATGTCGTACTTTAAATCTCTTTTTTAAAAAGTTCTTGATCAAATTTTGAAACATCGCATGAACTATTGAATTTTTCACAGTCATTTATATTGGTTTTGTTTGACGACAAACAAAAAGATAAGTTGGGGAGAGTTGATAAGTGTTAAAATTACGTAAATTACATAAACACTTATTAACTTAATTCAAGAGTAATCAATAGAGAAATTCCCCAAATTATCAATAACATAAGATAAACATTTGTATGAACTTTTTAACTATGTATTCACAAAGTACATGTAAAAAGAAGCAAGAAAACATACAAAAACAATCAAGATCTCGCCAAGCAAAAATAGTGACCCGCTTAGCACAACAAACTAAGAACAAAGCATTTTCCAGAAGGCATTCTCGCTAAGCAGAGATAGAGTCTCGCTAGGCGAGAAATGGACGCATAAGATGACTTCAGAGCCAAAATACTTCAAGGTTAAGCAAGACAACATAAACTATGGAAACATAAGGCTATCATATTGGTTAATAGGCTGAGAAATCGTCTAATATGCAATACGATTGATCTCATGTTATTGACTTGGACATAAGTTACGACGTAGAGTGGCATGTGGTCATATTAATAGTTGGTTAGACTTACATATTAATGATCACAATCATACATAAGGATAGGTTGATGAAATCTAATCCCAACAAGTTTTCTCAACTCTTAACACCATAGTTCAATTTACTTTCTTTTATTCCAATTTTATAAACAAACAAACAAACTTTGACAAACCATCCTTAAAATCATAAAAAGAAACTATTGTGTTGTCTTTGAAAACACACCACTCCATGTGGAAATGATAAAATATACTTGTATTTTTACTGACAATATTAATTAATTAAAGACTTTTTCAAAATATAGCATCCTGATCCCAAAAAGAAACCCTACAACGAATTTTTTTAATGAAAAATTAATATTAGTAGAAAGGGAAATTCCCAAAAAAAATTTAATACGACAGAAAAGAAATAAAAATACAAATGACACAAGATATACCAAAAACTACCAAGGAAAAAAGGATAAAACATAACAAAAAATACAAACAAATGAGCATTATCAAAACCAATAAAACACACAAAATGCCAAAATATACAACAGTAGATACTCCCTTAGAGAATTAACACGCCTAAAAGAGACACACTAGAACTCTAGCACATTGGACCACCAACATCGGATCAACAATCACAAGGGAAAAAGAATGAAATACAACTCACCCAACACGGCCAAAATCTCAATCCACTATTGGTTTGTCTAAAGGATAAGGTTCTAAATTTATTCCGTGAAGGTACAAGAGTTCCCCCCTAATCTGCACAAAAAGCATTACCAAGCCAAAAAGATGCTCATCTCCTCCACCTCTTTCGTGATTTTTGTAGAACCAAAAAACACAATCTTATTTCAGGCATTTCAATTGATCAACACTACGACATGCTAGTTCATAGAAAACTCTCCCCTAGATTTCACTCTACCACCCAAAGAATAAAAACTCTAAAAAGAGAAGGTTGGGATCCTTGGGAAGGGCTATTTGCCACCCTAACCAACTAATTTATAATCTTATACCAAATCAAACTAGCTACCTCACAAGTGACAAAAAGGTATGAGGCCGACTTAATAGAACTCTCACAGAAAGGGCAAGAAGTAAGACTGAGATCAGCAATCACTATTATTTTGAATAAATTCTTTCTTGAGGGGAACCTATCCAGGAGGATCTGCCAAGAGAACATAATCGCCTTGGAGGGAGCCCGACTACTCCAAAGATAGTTACCCCAAAGATGAGGGAATGGAAAATTATGAGAAATAGATGGATTCGAGAGGACTAATAGAGAATTATAAACAAAGGAAAATAAGAAGGAACGCTTCCAAAGTCACTTATCCTTGGCCAAAGAAAAAACATGACCTTGAATGACCGAAAAGAGATCAGCTAACATTTGTTCGTTGCGAATGAAGAAAGACCGCCTCATTACTTAATTGATTAAAAGCTTTTTCTAATTAATAAAGATGTCATTTGCTTTTTACTAATCGATTGAACCTAGTCCCTAATCAATTATGTAGTGTATAAACTTCTCTCATTGATTAAACATAATAAATTTCAGACAATCCTGAAAAAAAATTCTAAAAAATTTGTGAAATCAAAGAAGAAAGAAGATTAAAAAAAAGAAAGACACTGTGAGTGTAATTGTCTCGATCCTTTCTAAACTTACTCTTATATTTAAACCTATTAGAATTATAATTTTCTTTATTTCTTTTTTCTCTTTTTTAGTTATATAATAGTTATAAATTATATATTTTATATCATGTCAGACTATAACATTTTTTTTTAATGTCTAAATAACATTTTTCTAATAAATCATACACAACAAAAACACTTCTTTCATAATTATCTTCTCCTAATCCATATACTACTATGTGACGGGTCCCAACACCTAAATAAATGAGAAAGGACTTAAGCAAACGATGAAAAAGGTGCGCACGAATGGGCTTGAATGTGTAGACGTGCATGCATACAGACCAAAAGGAAACAAAGCATTAAAAGCGGGTTGAAATTGAAGTTATAGATGTGTAAGTGTGTTTGTTTGTGTGCCTGCAGGTTGCATCACATTGTGGGACCATTGATCGTACTAAACCTCTCGTGTGGATTAGGTTTGGATTGGACCCATCAATTAAACACCACACGTGTTTCATCTGTACTTGACGTTCACTGTCTTAAATATTTTCTTGTCGGATATAGGAGTACCATGCATGAGTGATTTTTGTTGTCTATCTATATGTAAAACTATCGATGCTCCAAATTTGGAAATGGCTAATCTAGAATATAGGGGACCCTTACCCCTTTGATGAAAACCACTCCTTTGAACAAATAAGAACCACAACGAGTCTTGAAAATATTTGAGTTATCTTCATCCTTCTATTGATTAGACAGACGGTTGTAGAATACTCGAAGTAGATGTTGGTATGATCGATTAAGAGAACAAATGTCAAACATGAAGCACAGCGAAGAAACAGCACGCCCATAGCACTAGCAGCCATTGGTTTTTCTTATAGCTTTGGTTTGGTGTTCTTAATTTTTGGCTTGATATATTGGTTTGATAGGAAGTTTTGTGGCAAGTATGAGATGGAAATACGTCAAACCCTCGAACAAAAGATCTACAGCCTAATTTTCAGGCCTAATATACATTATTAAGTTAATTCAATATTTTTGAAATAGTGAAAGTTTAGGTTTTAAAAAATCTATTTAGTTAAATAGATTAGACTAAGTGTATCTTAAAAAAATCCTAAAAATATAAATATAATTGAAATTCAAATATTTGAAGAATTTTGAGTAGCAGAGTGATATGATATTTCGAAGAAGATAAAGCAAGTTGATTTCGAAACACGACATCAACATAGTTTCAAAGAAAAACATGTTTGAAAAACACAAAGTCAAAAGATACAACAAAGTCGAAGTATATAACTAACCGTCTTAAAAAGATGTGAGAAATTTTTAAACAGTTAGGTATAATTACATGATAAAAATTTAGAGACGTTTATAATTCGTCGCTAATTGGTGAGAAATTTTTTAGCGACTACGACAAAAATAGTACTAGCACTGTTCTTGAAACTAAGATATTACAATAAAGAGCATGTTCTTAAAACAATGTTATACTGAATTAGGCGAAGATGGAGTTGGATCCAAACGTGGAGGTTGTTGACTTAAAGAAATTTTTTACCATACAACGAAATAATTGATTTTTAAAAAAATGCTAGTCTTTCTGCAATGCATGAATCAACTTCTCGTGAATCTTCAATTTTTCTTTAAAAGTCATGTTTTCAACTAACAAATAAAAAATGACGGTTCTCATTTATTCATAACCAAATGATGAGATACATTCATATGTGGAAGATCTAGCACGCGTGTACTTTGCTGCTTCTGGGAACAAATCATATATATGATCCTTCTTGTCCACTCCTCCAACAACATTAAGAAGATGATGTTGTCAAATTGATGACCGGAAATTAACATCATCCCCGGGTGTCTCATGTAAGTCCATTTCAATAATTTTTTTTCATATTCAGTGTATAAATAAAAACTTAATAGACAGGAAGAATATAATTAGCCATATAAATAAGGGTTAATGAACTTTTTGGTTATTCAAAATATTCCAGATTTTGTTTTTAGTCCTTCTAAATATTTTCTTCCCTCTAAAATTTTTCATCCACACTTTTAGTCTCTCCTACTAACGCCCGTAAACAGAGCTGACATGACACAGCCACGTGGCACTGCCAGCGTGACAAAGATTCTAACATGGACGCCACGTGGCATTTGGTCCCCATTATATATTTTTTATATAAATTTTATTTATAGCGACAGACATTCCGTCGCAAAATCCGTCGCTAACATGAACATCATATAAAAGCCTTGAATTTGTAGCTAATTTGTAGCTAATTAGTAACTAATTCCTAGCTAATTCAAAAACATCATTTTTATGACCTAGAATTTGTTTTTTTCATGATTTTTTTATAAGAAATTGTATCACATTATAAGGATATCTCTCACAAAAATTTAGTTTTTTTTACTTGAGATGAATTAAATATAAATTTTTTTACGAGTTGACTTTCTTTAAAACGGAAACACGAAAAACGTTAGCATATGAATGATTTTTAGGATATTATTTTTTAGGGAGTTATATCATAACATATATAAAATATTTGCAAATTTTATGATCAAAACACATATAAATGTATTTTTTTTCAAGTGACGAAATGAGAAATTTAACCCTATTGATTATAAAATGTCTGACATGCTTTAAATTTTTTTCACATTAGTGTATCATAAGGATCTCTCCCACAAAAAATGATTTTTTTTTTTTGCATGAGGTTAATTAAATAAGAATTTTTTAAGCGCCGGTATTCCACAAAACGAAAACAACGCAATATTGGAATATGATTGATTTTTTTAGCTAATATGCTGCAAGGAATTAGATGGTAACACATAAAAATTATCTGCAAAGTTTTATGACATTTAACATAAGTCTCGATTTATTTTGAATTTCTGATCGAAACACATATATGTGTTTAGATCAAAATATCAAAATAAATCGAGACTTATTCAAAATGCCATAAAAATTTGCAGATACTTTATATATGTTATGATATAACTCCCTGAAAAATCATAGCCTAAAAATCAATCATATGCTAACATTTTCCTTGTTTCCGTTTTAAAGAAAATTGACTCGTAAAAAAAATCCATATTTAATTCATCTCAAGTAAAAAAAAAATATTTTGTGAGAGATATCCTTATATGTGATAAAATTTCTTGTAAAAAATCATGAAAAAAACAAATTCTAGGTCATAAAATGATGTTTTTGAATTAGCTAGGAATTAGTTACCAATTAGCTACGGATTAACTACAAATTCTGGGCTTTTATATGATGTTCATGTTAGCAACGGATTTTGCGATGGAATGTCTGTCGCTATAAATAAAATTTATATAAAAAATATAAAATGGAGACCAAATACCACGTGGCATCCATGTCAGCATCTTTGCCACATGGAAGTACCACGTCAGCTCTGTTGACAGACGTTAGCAGGAGGGACTAAAAGTGTGGATGAAAAATTTTAGAAGGACTATTCTTTGAAGGAAATATTTAGAGGGACTAAAAACGAAATCTGAAATATTTAGAAGTACCAAAAAATTCTTTAACCCTAAAAATAATATAATATTAATAGCTCATAAGAACATTAGACAATATTGAATTTGCACTAGTATAGCTAGTTGTAATAGTCCAAAATTTTAAAATACATTGCAGCAGCTTTAAACTAGTAGCAAGTGTTTAAGTAAAATTATCGATCTCACGAGGATTGTATTAAATTTAATCATTCTCATACAAGAAATTCTAAAATAAACATGAGCAAAGATGATAATTCATTTCTCGCAAGGTGTTTAAGCCCTTAATAATTGGACTATAAGTTCAAGCTTAACTTAATTAGGCTTATTTAATTACATTTTATATTAATTTTTCTTATGATCTACTATCGCGCACGGGTCAAAAACGAGTAATTAAAAATTTAAGTTTAGGGAATCACACTCGAGTCATATCTCAAGGACTCTTGTATTGATTTAAGCAACCGATTGGAAAAAGGGAGGGTTCACTATGCCAAATTTGTCTTTTAGCAGCACCCCTACGAAAGCGCTTTTAGGAAAAAGCGTTGGTATAGGTTTCGCTAAAAACAAAATTAAAAAACACACAAAAAAGCGCTCTTATATGGGGGGTTACGAAAGCGCTTTCAAAAAGCGCTGGTAAAGGGACGGGTACGAAAGCGCTTTTCAAAAGCGCTCTTATAGGTGGGTTATGAAAGCGCTTTCAAAAGCGCTGCTATAGGGGGCTGGGTACAAGAGCGCTTTTACCCTAAAAAGCGCTGGTATAGCCATGTGTACTAAGGCGCTTTTCAAAAGCGCTTTCATAGATGTTTTAAAATTAAAATTTCTGAAAACAAAATTAGACAGAACGCGCGTTTGCCCCAATCCCTAATTCCCTCTTTCTCTCATAGAACCCAGAATTTTGTCGTCGGAGAAGAAGACCAAGACCGTGAGCCACCGGAGAAAACCCACCGTCTTCGTTGCCACCGTCTTCGTTGCCACCATTCCAAATCAGAAAACCGTGAGCCACCGGAGAAGAAGACTCAATATATCGTTTGGTTCTATTATTGAGGAAGAAGATTCACCATCTCAGCGACGTTAGAGGTATGTTTCTTAAGGATTCTAGTTGTTATTACTGTTGTTGTGGTTCTGTTGTCTTTGTTGTGGTTCTGTTGTAGTTCAGTGTTGTTGTCAGTACTCCAGTAGTTTTGTTGAAAGATTGCAATGTGCACTCACAAGTTGTTTGTGAAAATGCCTCAACAATTTTATACATGTTATAACTTTGATTATATAACAAGGAATCATGTTATTTTTGAATGAACATTGAGGAAATTAGACATGTTTATGATTTCGTACAAATGACTTGTCACGCCTCAACAGCTTATTTTGAAAATTTGTACTCTTATTTCTCTATGATCAATGCATTGAGCTCTTGGTAAACAGCTCTATCATTAGTTTGAATACATATTAATATGATATTATGCTATAGCCTATAAGAAACTGAACAATCTATAAAACTAGACCAATTAGTTTGAATACATATTAATATGATATTATTGCGCGCTTTGCACAATTCGTACTAATATTTGCAATACTTGCCACTGTAAAACCAATGAAACAATTCACAACCAGCCCTTTTAATCTTAACAGCCTTCTTGCATGTGTAAGAGGCAAAGAACCATGGACACTTCAAAGTAGTTGCTGCACTATTGTTCAAGTCTATAGTTTAAAATCTAAATTCTAAAAGAATATTCATTTGAATAACTCTTATAGTGTTAGCTCTTGATGAAATGTATTAACAAATTTTGAAGTTCACCCTTACATATCTAAAAGCTTCAAGTTATGAATTTTAAAAATTGACAATCAACATCTTATTTAATAGAAGTCTACCATCTCTACCCTATTCCTAAATTTATGATTAATTTATGCCATATGTTTCTATATTTTATTTGAGTCTTAAGGACAAATTTTCAGACTTCTCAATGGACAGCTTGTTCCCAAATTTATGATTAACTTTATTTACTCGCTTTTGCGACAACTTTTTGTGTGCTTTCTCGTTAGACATTAATGCTGCCCCGTTATGAAAATACATGCTAAATTGCTGTTTTCTCATGAGATATAATTGCTCCACCTTGATTTCTCCATTTGCATGACTCGACTATGATTTGTGGTCGTTTTCACGACGATGTTTTTTCATGCGTAGTTGCTGTCCCGGTTTCTAAGTAGGTGTTAAACTTTGATTTACCTTGCGGTACTATGTATCTAGATTTGCTATAACATCTGGGTGATGATTAGTTTGGTTTCAGATCATTTTCTTAGCCATGTTATGTCATTCATTTTGTTCCCGTAGTGCTGTCCCATTTGGATTCATTGTATAAAAGAGGCTCGTAATCAATTATACATATTCGCAGGATGTATATAAGGCTAATTGTTCTAAATTTTATTTTTCAGGGGATATTAAAGATTTTTTAAAAGAACATCACTAGAGACATCAGATTAGCTTACGGTGTGTGGTTCCAGAAGTTTCTGAATTTCTCTAAAGGTAATTAGTTATTCGTTTGCTATAGTTTCTCTAAAGGTAATTAGTTATTCTTTTGCTATAGTTTTTGAATCTCTTTCGTCAAAGTAATTAGTTGTGATTTGAATGAACTGCTATGATGGATCGTTTGCACTTTAATTAGTTGCTTACTTCTCCACTTTAATTAGTCGCACTTTAATTAGTTCCTCTTCATTTGACAGATTATTACTAACAAGATAGTCCAAGAGGGATACATTTTCGGCGTGTAGGACCTCGTCAAAAGGTATGTTTCCACACGTGTGAGAATTTACCGGTTTAGATATATTTCATATTGGCATGTTTCTAGAGTTTGAATTATAGTAATCATTCCCGAATAGTTATGCATAGCGTCTGATCCCAAAAGTGGGGGATAGTGATGCATAGCGGCCGATCCCAAAATTTAAATTTTCAAAAATGACCATGAATACCTTAAAAAGTAGAAGGGGACTGAATACTAATAGTTGATTTTTAGATTATATTAAGTAATACTCATTATTCCGACATGTGGAATATTCTTGATGTCAATTTCGTTAATCGTTAAGTGATGAGCTTACTAACTTTATGAATTGAGTTCGCTATAGGGGTTACTTGTGAAGAGTGAAAGTTTCATCGTTTTTGTTTAGCTTAATTAAGACATGGATAAGACATGGATGAATTCAAACCGATTGTCGAAAGAGTACGAGAAAGGGGTATGGGAATTCGTTAAGTTTGCAGTTGCGCACGCCGAAGACCCGATTCGAATGGCGTGTCCTTGCTTGGGTTGCTGTTATGGGGGTAAGGTTGACGGGAATCAGTTGGCATCGCATTTACTACGGTTTGGAATTGATAGAAGTTATACATGTTGGACAATGCATGGTGAGAAAAGTAACGGGAATGTTCAGTCGAGGTGTAATACGAAGTATGCTTCAAACGACAATTGCACAGACACATGATTATGATCGAGTCGAAGAGATTGCAGAAGCGCTTGAAGAAGATCTTGAGGATTGTCCCAAAATGTTCTAGAGGTTGGTAAGCGATGCAGAGAAACCGTTGTATGATGGTTGTACAAAATTCACAAGATTGTCTGCGATGTTAAAGTTGTACAACTTAAAGGCGGACAATGAATGGTCGAATAAAAGTTTCACAGAGTTATTAGTCCTTATGAAACATATGCTACCAGATGATAATGTTCTTCCCAATCGAACATATGAGGCCAAAAAGATGTTGTCCTCTATTGGCATGAGCTATGATAAGATACATGCATGTCCAAACGATTGCGTTTTGTTTCGAAACGAGTATGCAGCGTTGAATGAGTGTCCTAAATGCGGTGCCCCTCGATATAAGAAAAAGTTGTCTCCGGCCAAAGTTTTATGGTATTTTCCTATAATTCCGAGATTTAGACGCATGTATCGTAGTGAAACCGATTCAAGACACTTGACTTGGCATGCAGATGAAAGAATTATTGATGGAAAGTTACGACATCCGGCAGACTCACCACAGTGGATGAAAGTTGATACTGATTATCCTGAATTTGGAAAAGAAGCAAGAAACCTTCGCTTGTCATTGTCTACTGATGGAATGAACCCGCATGGTATTCAAAGTATCTCGCATAGCACATGGCCTGTGATTCTTATGATTTATAACCTACCTCTGTGGCTATGTATGAAGCGTAAGTACATGATGTTATCTATATGCTAATTTCTGGGCCTAAACAATCAGGGAATGACATAGACGTATACTTGGCACCCTTAATCGAAGATTTAAAGTTTTTGTGGGAGAACGGTGTGGAGGTTTACGATGGGTATAGGAAAGAAAGTTTCAACTTGAGGGCGATGTTGTTTGGAAAAATTAATGATTTTCCAGCATACGGAAATCTATCCGGGTACAGCAATAAAGGTCAAAAAGCGTGTCCTGTTTGTGAAGATGAAACCGATACGACACGATTGGATCTTTGTCAGAAGAATGTCTTTCTCGGCCATCGTAGATTCTTAAATTCTAATCATCACTACCGTGGGTGGAGAAAAGCATTCAATGGAAAGGCCGAACATCATACAGCCCCGCCTTTTTTGTCAGGTGATCAAATTTTTGAAAAGGTGAAAGATGTGAGCACTCAGTTTGGCAAGCCTTTTGCACATTCACTTGTCAAGGGTAGGTGGAAGAAGAAGTCAATTTTTTTTGAACTTCCATATTGGAAGTCGTTGTACGTAAGACATTTCCTGGATGTTATGCATATTGAAAAAAATGTATTTGACAGCGTTATAGGTACGTTACTCAATATACAAGGAAAGTCTAAGGATGACCTTAACATAAGGAAGGGCATGGTAAACATGGGAATGAGAACTGAATTGGGACCCGTGACGAAAGGAAGGCGAACATATCTGCCACCTCATGTTTATACTCTATCTAGAAAGGAGAAGAAAACATTGTGTAAGTTCCTCAGTGAAGTTAAAGTTCCAGAAGGCTACTCTTCAGATATTAGAAGACTTGTGTCCATGAAAGACCTCAAGTTAAAGAGTTTGAAGACGCATGATTGCCATGTTATAATGGAACATTTTTTACCAATAGGTATACGTTCTATTCTGCCAGAAAAAGTAAGAAGCGCAATAACTAAACTGTGTTTTCTCTTCAGGTCAATTTGCAGTAAGGTGATCAATCCCGCGATCTTACCAACATTGCAAAAAGAGATAGTTGTTACTTTATGTGTTCTTGAAATGTATTTTCCTCCCTTGTTTTTTGACATAATGGTTCATCTAGTCGTTCATCTTGTGAAAGAGACACAATTGTGCGGACCAGCTTATATGAGATGGATGTACCCTGCTGAACGTTATATGAAAATATTAAAAGGGTACGTGAAAAACAGAAGTCGACCGGAGGGTTGTATTGCCGAACGATACATTGTTGAAGAAGCGGTTGAGTTTTGTACTGATTTTCTGTCAAATGTTCAATCAATTGGACTCCCCCAAATCTCATATTGTTGAAAAAAAAAGAAGGAAAAAGGCTAATTGGAAATAAAGTTGTGACAATATCAATGGTCGAGCGGGATCAAGCGCACTTGTATGTTCTGCACAATGAGATTGAGGTTGAGCCGTATGTTGAAATGCACAAGGTTGTTCTCCGAGATTTAAATCCGAATAGAAATGAGAATCGGATAGTACGAGAGCACAATCGAAGTTTCATACCGTGGTTTAGGGAACATATTTATTCAAAGTATCATTCAGATCCTGCTTCAGTAACAGAAAGGTTGAGATGTTTAGCCTATGGTCCAAGTATAATTGTGTTTTCTTATAGCGCATACGCAATTAATGGATACACATTTTATACCAAAGAACAGGATGATAAAAGTACTATGCAAAATAGTGGTGTTATCTTGGTAGCTGAAGCAATGCACATATCAAGTGCGAATGACTTAAATCGGAAATTTGCAAATTTGTCATATTTTGGGATTATCGAGCGCATTTTGGTGTTTGATTACGCAAAGTTTCAGATTCCTGCATTTGGTTGCAAGTGGGTTGAAAATAATAATGGCATACGAATGGATAAGTCCGGATTTTTGCAAGTGGATCTCAACTGGGTGGGGTACAAAGATGAGCCTTTCATTCTAGCCTCTCAAGCTAAACAAGTGTTCTATCTCAATGATCCGACAAGTACGAAATGGTCTATAGTGCTTTTATCAAACAAAATAGTTGATGAAAACATTGGAGATCAAGGTGATATTGGTGTTGGCATTGAATCTTGTACAAGAAACGATCAAAATGAGAATGAATCTTGTACTAGAAATGATCATAATGAGGGTATTTGGATCAATCCAACCGTCCGCGTTGTTAAGAGACGCGTAGAACACAATCCTACCAAGAAAAGAAAGAGACGTTAGTGAAAAAGGTAATAGTATACATATTCCGACTAATGTGCTTTATTCAATTTGTACCGATTGTTATATATTCAATTTGTATAGTTTTTACATTTATATTCCGATTGTTACAATACTTATTCAATTTTGGTGCATATTTTCGTTTTGTACATAACTTTTGAACCATGTATCCGTTTGTCGACTTCTTTACATGTAACTATACTATTTTGACAATTCCGGAGCTGCTCATTCACTTATCTTTACATTTCGGGACTGCTTTTTATCGGTTTTGCTTCTGCCCGTGATCAAAAGTCGGGCTTAGGGTCTGAATTTCGGAAAACCGACTTCAATTTTGAGTCCGTGAGGACGTTTTACCATAGCCATGTAAATTTCGTTCAATTCCGACAACTTTCTTTTTTTTGACGCTTATTCTGATTTCATCGATTTCGATTCCGATTTACTTGTACATGCATGGTTTGACTTCCATTTGACTTGTATAGATTGTTAGCTTATTAATAGTGTACTAATGTGCTTTAGTTTGTTTGATATAGGTTCAATGGCTAGTAATCAAGAAAACCCACAAGAGAACCCACAAGAAAACCCACAAGAAAACCCACAAGAAAACTCACAAGATAGAGATGCTCCTGATACAAATCCTCAACCCGATACATCATCAAAAGAAGTTGCACGAGGCATCACCATTATGAAGGGAATCATTCGACATAGAGACCAAGGATTAATATATAATTTGGAATGGAATTCTGATAACCAACCAATTGGTCCTAATTCTGCAAAGTTGACAAGCTATATTGGTACACTTGTTCGTTTGCATATTCCAGTCTCCGTAGCTAAATGGAATCTGAAAAGCAAAGAGTTGGACGAGAAAAAAGACATGATTTGGGACGAGCTTAAGGTATCATATATGGTTGTTGTTATTATCTTGACGATAATTTTATTAAATTACTTATACTAACACACTCTTTGCGTATGTTTGTTTGCAGAGGTCTTTTAACATACCAGATGAGTGTAAACGCTTCATTCTTAGTTTGGTCGAAAAAAGATATAGAGGGTGGAAAGCTTATTTAACAAACACCTATCTTAAGGATAAAGAAGGACACTTTCTTGAAGAGGCCTCGGGACGTCCAAAAAAGTATGAGATCTTCATTGATGAAGAAGAATGGGTTGGGTTTGTAAATCAAAGAGATGAAGCTTTTCGGAAAAGGAGTGCCACAAATAGTGCGAGAGCATCAAAAGCCGCGTATCCATACAAAAAAGGGCGTTTGGGATATGCACGCTTAGAGGAAAAAATTGTAAGTAAATAGAAATGCGTTTTAATTAATTGTCTAAATGTGTTTTATTTGACGATTTTATCATTTGTGTCAATGCATAGTTAGAGGAGACGAAAAGTGAGGAAACCTCACTTCCAGTACATGTGTTGTGGAAGGAAGCTCGTGTGGGCAAGAATCGAGCTGTCGATCCCGATGTTCAAAGAGTTTATGCTAAATGTGTAAGTATAACACTGTGTCTTTAATTAAATCAAATTTTTTTTAATATATAATTGATTTTTTATCTCCACTAATAATTATTGAAATGTAAATGAATTACAAAAGACCTTGTCGCAATCGGTATCCACCGGAGAGGACCAGGATGATAGGAGCGTACTTAGTAGAGCACTAGATGCTCCTAAGTATCCCGAAGCTCATTATCATTGGTGATGAGGTATATTGAAAACCATTATGAATCATTTAGATTTCGAATGTCAATTTTGCACCGTTACGTTAATTATTTTTTACATTTTAATTTTAGACTGCTCCTACAAAACCCGCAATTAAGGGTAAAGGGATTTTACAGGAGGAGGAGTCTATTGCATCACTAAAAGAGGTACATTTAAGGTGTTAATATATAATTTGAATCTAAAACTGCATGATTTTATATTTTACCGATTGTTATATGATTTTTAGGCATCTGCTCGGGGGTCACAACAAGTGACACAACAAGTTCGTAGCGTACCACCCAAGGGTCCTCCGAAGCAAGCGGCAAAAAAAGGTGGTGCTTTTGTGCCTCGATACCGGACGATGCTCGGAACACTTGTTGATATGTCTGATTTGAAGGATGGTGCTCTCCGTGAAATCAATATGGATGAAGGTAACTTTGGTATTGAATTCATGTCAAATATTGCACTAGATGACTTGGAAGAGATTTTTACGCATGAACAACTAGGCGTCGCTAATATGCACTCATACATCCGGTAATATTCACTCATCTGATATATTATTTAATTAGTCGAACAATTTATTTACACATTTCAATGAAAATAATCTAATGTTTATTATGTTTTTATTTAAGGTTGTTGTATGATAGAGTGTTGCGCGGGACTGCATTGTCAAACAGATTCCGTTTCGTGTCTTCCGCCCATTGCAGCGGAATGATAATTGCTACGGAACCGGAATCAGTTAGACAACGCTTAGTCGATAGATTCTTGTCCATCGGCAATACAGAAAGTCTGATTCTTTGGGCGTATAATACCCGACCAGTAGGGTTAGTTTCTCATTCTTGGTTCATCTAATCTTTGTTTCTTTTGCATAGCAAAATTTTCATATAACCTATTGTTTTAATTTATAGAGCACACTGGTTGTTGCTTGCTATCAACCCTATAAGAGAAGTGGTATATTTTCTGAATTCGGTAGATGGTGAGTGGACCAATTATCCGGCTATGAAGACAATGATTGATATGTAAGTGGGATCGTTCTAAATATTCGTGTATATTTATATATTTAATTATTTGTGAGATTGATCTAAATATATGCTTTTATATTTTTGTTAGATCAATACAAGTGTTCCGAAGTCAACGAGACGCACAAGTATCTCGGACTAAATCAAACAACATTACTTGGATCAAAGTGCAGGTACATTAATTTTCACAATTTTGCTTATAATATTTATGCTAATTGATAAAACAAGACAACTATAAAATCTTATTTGTTTTTCTATGTAGTGTCCGATACAGCGAAACAGTTCAGATTGCGGATACTATGTTTTGAGGTTTATGAAAGAAATCCTTCAAACGAATCAATTAGAGATTCCAATCACGGTATGGATTTATAACTTAATTAGATAACTTCTTATAATTTATTACATTTAACTAAATCACTCATATTATGTTTTTGTTCTGTAGTACTTTGACGACTTCTATGCTGCTTCTTACACGAGACTTAAGTTGGAAGAAATCAAAGAGGATTTGTGTTAATTTTATATTCATCAGCTATTCATGCAGTAGGATTTGTGTCGATTTGAAGTATAATATTATAGTACTCTAGGATGGTTACTAACTTTGTTCATACTGTTGCCAATATTTGAAGTATAATATTGTTGATGTTACTGATTTAGTTTGTTTGACATGAGTTAGTTACATGTGAAACTTTCTGTATTCATACTTTACATGATTTAGTTTGTTTGACAGGAACTATAATGATGTATATATATAATTTTGGATATTATAATGGTATTATATTAGTATATATATATATATATATATATATATATATATATATATATATATATATATATATATATATATATATATATATATATATATATATATATTATCCTACCTATGGTTGAAAATATATCGTCGAAAATAAAAAACGCTCTTAAAGGGCCACCTACTAAAGCGCTTGATTACTAAAAGCGCTGCCTAAGATTAAAAAAAAAGCATAAAAAATTATAAAAAAACGCAACCTACGAAAGCGCTTTTGGAAAAGCGCTCTTATAGGGGGGCTACCAGAGCGTTTTTTCTGGAAAAAGCGCTCTTATAGGGGGGCTACCAGAGCGCTTTTCTGGAAAAAGCGCTCTTATAGGGGGGCTACCAGAGCGCTTTTTCCAGAAAAAGCGCTCTTATAGGGGGGCTACCAGAGCGCTTTCAAAAGCGCTTTCGTTACCTACGGCAGCGCAGGCAGTAGCCCAAAAAAAGCGCTTTTAAAGCCCTTTTACGTAGTAGTGGTTTATGATTTTGATTAAGATAACGGTAAATAAAATTTGATTACACATAAGATAAATAAGCCAATCTACTGTTTCAATTTCCCAACTTATCATCGATATCTATAAATCCGAAATCCTAAGAAGATTCTATTCCCATTTCGAGTACATCATAAATTAACAAGCGAAATTGGCGCTGTATGGTTTACACTCATATTTTTTTGAAATAAGATGACGGAATTACGTGGTCACGAATTAAGCAAATGCGGCTTAATCAAGTGCGATAACGAAAAAAACTACGCAAGCGCAATTAAGATTAAGGAATGCCAATTAATCGAAACAAATCAATATGCATTCTATAGAAATCAAATTAAGCGTACTAGATATATAGAAGAATATTGAATGTGAAAAGAAATTGGATTGAAAATTATAAAACTTCAAAGTATTGGCGGGAACACGAACCAGTAGATCGACCCCTAAGGCGTTAGTTCTCCATAGATTCGTACAAAGGTTCTAATTTTTGTCAAAATTCAGAATAGATACCCTAAGGATGCGAAAATTATTTTAATAAAATAAAGGAAATCGAGCCTTAATTGCAACCGACCCATAAAACATAAAAAAAAGCCGGCCCAAAACTATTTATTTCTTAAGTCTGTAACTAAAATGAATTATTCGACTCTTCTGCACTCTGAATCAGCTTTTTACTTCAATACAAAACTTGTAGCTTATTCTCTCAACTTTCCAACGCATATCAGAACTTGTCAAACGACATCCCGTAGCCTAAGTTATGACCTATATAGCGAAAATGTATCAAATAACTGTTATTTCAAAAAAGAAGCAATTATTCACAAAATAAACAGAACTCAGCTTAACTTTCAAAAATCAATTAAAAGAAATTAAAATAATGGGAGAAGTCATATAAAAGTCTTAGCATAAATTAAAAGATAGTTTATTAAAATACGCTGATCAAATTCTCCCATACTTAAGCTTTGGCACTCCGAGCAAAATTCTAAAATCAAAATTCAAAAACATAAAAATAAGAACAAAACAAAACATGCAATTTCAAAAGTTTTCAGAATGATAAAGGGAAAGAAAAATTCAAATTCTAAGCTTCAAGAATATGGCGCTAGTGAGTAGCTTTATGTGATAGTGAAAGTAGATAAGAAAACAATTTACCAAAGAGTCCATCATAGTCAGCAAGTTCCTAACAAAATAAAATTATTACTACATAAAGCATAACATAAAAATTATTACTACATAAAGCATTAACTATTTAAATTCAAGCATAACATAAATATTATTACGACATAAAGCATCAACAGACTCTAACATCGACAATTGAAATACATGCACACAAATATCAAAAAGCCTTTTACTCGGGTTGTAACTTGGCCAAGATTTGGGTGTGATAAATCCTAAGGGGGACTAGGATAAGATTCAAAGGGACAAAAGAGATTTGAAGGAAACTGTGGGAGTTGAACTAAATAAATGTCCATTCACTTTCAACAACCCTGTAGTGTGAGCGTATAACCTGTCTCTAGTTAAGTTTTGCATGATGTCAAAATGATAAAACCTCTATATTGCTGTAATTTTTGTTATCCCCTAAGTTTGCATGGCACCCAAAGCATATAGAGGTCTTAGGATTCATCGAGAACCACTTTGAAATTGACCAAAATCATGAAAAATAGCTTTTTGCACAAAAATGCTTTGCATGTGCAAGCACATACATTTTTTCAGACCGACACATGTAACTCAATATTGAAGCTTGTGGCTTCTGTCAACGTTAGGTTGGCACACAAGCTCTCTCAGGCCGACACATAGTGAAGTAAATTCTTTTATGTGCCGGCACATTCGTCAAACAGGTCGGCACATGTACTTGCTTAAATAAGGTTGTAGCCTATGTTTTGTTTAGGCCAACTCGTAAACCTATTCAGATCTGCACAAGTTATTATTCTCAATACTTTGTGTGGGCACATGCATTGAATAGGCTGACACATACTATTTCTTGGGTCACTTTCTCTTAGTTTTTTAAATTCCGAATTTCCTCCTTTTGCCACCAAACTTCCAGAACTATAAATACATCATTCAGGCATCATTTCAACTTGAAGAAACTATAAGCACTTACTGCATTTGCTCTTCATCTTCAACCTCCAATCTATGCATACACACTAACAAATCACACATAATCATATTTTGTTGGAGTGTCATCTAGAGGAAGCTAGATAACGTCCGATTAGGTTCTTGTGTAGTCGAGAATATTAGGTTGAGATTTGCAAGGGGTTTTGTCATACCCCAAAATTTGCCCACCACATTTTCATACTCAAGCTCATCTGAATATCAGAAGCTCAAGACTTGACTGACTGTACACTCTCCTAAACAATAACCCTCCAACTAGGGTTTTGATTTCTTCAGAGTAAAAATCAAGTTACAAGACCTCAAAAGGACCTCATAACCTCTCATATGCCTCAAAGAATCCTCATGCCAATTTTCAAGCTCTGATTCAAAAGATTGCTCATTCAATGGCCCAAACGATCAATAATCGACTAGTTGACCTAAAAGTCAAACTGTGGTCAAACCACACTCAAAACTTCTGATTTTTTGTCAACACCCTCATTATGAAGTATCATTCACCATTTGATCAAGTATTGATCATGGTTCATCAAGGGAAGATCAGAAATCAACAAGTTCAAAAGTTTTTAAATTAGGGTTTTCATAGGAGAAAGTCAACCCAACTTTGACCAGCCATAACTTTCACATGGAACATCATAAATTTCCCATCCAAAGCTCATTTTGAAGGAAATTGAATTCTCTACAATTTTGTCTCTCACATGCCAAGTCTAAAAATGCTTCATTTGAGAGATATGGGTCAAAACATTATAGGTCCATTTCAAAAGTCAGCTGAAAGCAGTTTTTTGTCAAAACTAATATCATCAAGATAAAATTCTCAAATGGAAATAAGCTTCCAAAGTGGCTTGTAGAGGACATCTTGAGGTTTCCAAAAAGTCCTATAACTCCTCCATATCTTAAAAATTGAGGGAGATATGCCTTGTCAAAGTTGATCGATTTTGAGAGGAAAATGTGAAATAAAAAGGCCTCAAAGTGAAATTTTTTGCAAAGGGACCCAACCTTTTTTGACTTAATCTTGGTCCACAAGCTATCCAAGTTATCCAAATCACTTGCCACGAATTTTAAGATTTTTAGTTGATTTTATATAATTTTATTCCATTTAAAAAGTGATTTAAAGTGATATAATTGAAAGAAAAATCAAAGATTTTGTTTGAGGAATCATATTGATCCATTCCAATCAACATTAAATCAGTATTGGCAAGCAAATTTCGTGGAGAGGTGATTGGGACAATATTGATGCAAATTAGAGCAAATTTTAGAAACATCATATTCATAATCCAATCAAATTTGCAAAAGAGATTCAAAAGGGATTTTGTCCAAATTTGTTAACCTAGAATCATTTACCTATATATTCACAGTTAATCATAATGCAAAGGGGGAGACAAGGATTGGCAGCCCTGTAGGATTCCTATCAAGCTCCAAAAGTCAAGAAAAAATCAAGCTCGAGTCTCATGTTCTGGAACGATTCAGGCCAAGTAAAGCACTCCAATACATTCCTTGATCTTCTCTGATTGATTCCAGACTATCACAAGTCCTTCATACGCACAGAATCAAAGAATACGACCACACTTTATCCTCCTCGGTTTTAGTTTTGATTTCATATATCCTTGCACTTTTAATTGAATTTGATCATATAATCTTGCTTGTATTGATGTTTCGATGGTGTCTGTATAATTTGATTGAAGTTTAAGCGCAGATGTAAAGCTTCACCATCATTAGGGTTTGACGGCGGCGATTTGGGGCCGGACTGTTAGAGGACAAATTAGTCCAAATTAACAACGCCGTTGGATTCGTAGACTCACACATGATCGATCTGGGTGGTTACTTTTAATTTATTGTGCTGGTATGATGTTTTCATTGATCGCAGGTTTTGGCTACAAGAAATATCGTAGCAAAAATGTTGCAGAGTCGAAGCAAAATATCTCTGCAATTCTAATATTGCAACGAAGAAGAAGGGCCTGTGCGCGGGCGAAATTGGTTTGAATTCTGAGTTTTTTTGTTTTCTTTAGGTATTATTAACGCATGCTTGCTAACAACATAGCCGAGTTGGCGTAGTGGCAAGGGTATCGGTCATGAAGTGCCATGCGAATGTGCGTGGGTTCAATACTTGCCGGCGACACATATTTTTTCTCTTTTCTTCAATTCCCTTCTGCAGGTCCAGTACGCTTCATCAAAGAAGGATCACCATAGGGTCTCCAATCTCAGCCGTCAGGTCAAGCGCCTCTCAGATCCAGCGTCTCCAAACATGCGGGTGTACCATACTCCTTCAACCACCCACTGTACCAGATAATAAGCTAAGAATTTCCTAATTTTTTGTTCTTTTTAATTAAATATATCGTTTGTTTATTTTATTTATTTATAATATATATATATATATATATATATATATATATATAAAAATATTTTTTCTACAAAACTATCAAAACCTTTTTTTTTATCTTAACAATTTTATTTTCGATTATCAATTATCCGATTTAATCTTTACTTGTTTTAAAATTGTTTAAGAAATTGTTTAAATCGCTTTAATTCATAAATTAATTTTGATTAATCAATTAAAAAATATATTTCGACATTTTAAAATCTATATTTTATTCAATTTAATTAATTAGGTTGAAAAACCAATAATTAATTAAATCCGATTTTCTCTTATTATTTTAATTTACACCCTAATCAGGGTTTACGAGAATTATGCCATACACTGAAAAAATATTTCTTTGTGTATTATTTTCAGGGCAATCTTCAGATACACTCCGACTATGCGCCACACCCTTCACAAAGCTAAGTATTCAACTTATTTTAAAAGTCTATTTTGTTTCCTTTTATTTTTAGGGTTTACCCTTTAAACTTTTTTGAATTTGCATACACTCACACTTTCTTCTGCCTTTGTTTTGCCATATATTTTCAGGATTAACCTTAAAGGCGCCCTATCAACCATATCAGATCAAATGCAAAAAGCTAAGTTCCCTTCATTTAATTACTTATTTCAAATTATTGTCTCGACCTTCTTATTTTAGGGTTAAAAACGTTCGCCTCTGAATTAGCCATACACTCACCCTATTTTTGTTTATTTTTTCATCTTTTCAGGGTTTGTCAATTTGCCAAAGCTACGAACATTGGTAACCCTAAACCCTGTCCTCAATTATTACTTGTGTCAAACCTTTTGTTTTATTCTATCCCGCTGGTTACAATTTCCCTTCCCCATAATTGTTTATACTATTGCGTGGTTAGTAATCCTAGGGAGTGCAACCTTTGAATTGAACATAGAATCACTAAATTTACAAGATAATATATCTGAATATAATCACATGATTGGTGCACACACGCACGCTTTTGGGTAACCTCTCTGTTGCCTTGTTGCCTGTTGCCTGGTTGTCTGTTGCCTTGTTGCCTGTTGCCTTGTTGCCTTATATTTTGTGCAGAATAGCTATGTCCCTCGAATTTGAGGATACCTCAGCCATGCTGCCTCGATAATTAAAGGTCATACGACCCTAAATGATGCTGCCTTCGATACACAATATGACCTCGACCCTCGGAAGTTGCCTACGGAAAAAGGCTGAGGTATCTTCTGGTTGCCTAACGAAAAATGGCTTATTCTGATCCTTGCCTTAGACTACCTGCCCTTCTATGGCATGGGACAGTCTTATGGCAAAGGATGCTTCGATGACCCTTCAACCTCCAAACGAAAGGCTTCCTGCCCTCTTATGGCAAGGATAGACCCTTTCATTCTGAAAGGCAAAAAGAGACCTATCATCTGAGTTTAAGGTAATTGCCCCTAATTGCCTTGCAATGCTCAAACTTTCATTATATTCTTTCTCATAATTTTTCAAAAGGGCTACGCTCATTTACGAGCTAAAGTCCCTATCTCTTTCATCTACATTTTCTAAACAAACGAGCAAGCAAAGCAATTAAGAGCCCATGGAAAACCATGGATGCAAAGGGTGCCTTACACCTTCCCTTTGCATAAATTACCCCCCGAACTTAGATTTCTTTAAAAAGGTTTTTTTTCTGTTTCTTTTTGCCTTTCTGAATTTGTTTGGATAAAATAAAAGTCGGTGGCGACTCTTGCTTACCGTACATTCCGATTATCAAAAAGTCAGTTCACCGAGTTACAGAACTGGCGACTCTGCTGGGGATCAAAATTCGATAAAAGAGGGGTTACCTTAAAGGTTTAGGATTCATTTTAAAATGTTTTCTATTATTTGCTTTGTTTGTTTTATTTTTCAGGGGCGTTTTGGGAATTAACTGAAGGACGAATCCTATTCCCGGATTCAAGAACCCTTAAGATTAGGAGTGGCATAGTCATAAGGACCTCTTTCACATATGTGGGAGATGAGTCAGTATGAAGTTCACGCTTGAGTTAGGACTCCATAGCATATGCACACCTTTCTCAAATGAGGGAGGTCTATGTATGTGTCTGTGGGTGCGCCGGAGCTCAAGGACCTTTAGTTACCCTTAACCCATCCTGGCCTTTAGGAACGTAGTGGGGGGACTACCCTTGACAAATGTTAAGGACTAGTCGCTACCCGATGCTACAATTCAGATAGGTTCTTTCTCAAAGTATCATTGCATGGTGCAAATGCATCATGTCCGAGGGTGCTTTAGAAGGGCTGACAATTCTGGATAACTGGTAGAACCCGTTGCTGAAATTTTCTTATCCATAGAAATACCCTTGGGAAGGACACCTGATCAGACTCCACGCAAGCCTTAAGCCAAAAATTGTGTGACTTATGTGACTTGTTTGTGCTTGCTACTAACCTTCGCTTCTTTGCAGGTTTTGTTAAAAGGATTTGTTTGCCCTTACTATTTCACACTATGCCTAATGAAATTCATTCGCATAACATCATGACATCATGACGTCATAAGCATAACATGATTTAACTAACCCTTTCAAGGATCTTAGAGATTTAGGGAGCACAATTTCAGGTACCTCTATCAAAGTTCGATTTCTCAATCAATGGGCAAGAGGATTTATTTTTCTCTGGCCACATACCTTCCAATTCAAAGACACAGTACCAATCAAGGGGCAAGAGGATTTATTTTCCTCTGATTCAAAGACACAGTACCTATCAAGGGGCAAGAGGATTTATTTTCCTCTAGCCATATACTTTCAAATTCAGAAGTATCTCGAATCAGAGGCTATGACCCACTGGATATGGTGAGCTTGATTCCCATAGAAGAACACAAAAAATCAGAGTTCTTCAAACGAAGAAGCGACCAAATCATTTTTAAACGTTGCTAACTAAATTTCTAGAGATCCTTGAAAATAATTGCATATGCATTCATAACATTTGATCACAGGTTTCCACCACAGGTTTCTCACCTCCTCGCTATTTATTTCGCATCATGAATCTCGAACAATCAGTTAAGGATCTCCAAGCACAAAACACTGACTTCCAAGCCTTGATTCTGAATTTGTCCAAGGGGCAAGAAGAGCTGAAAGCCATGTTGACTAAAAAGAAGAAGAAGAAGAAGGGTAAGAAGACTAAGGTGAAAAAGCTTGGACCGATCTTGCAACTCAGGGATGCTGAAACTTCTGAAGACAGTGACGAAGATGAGCAAGATGATGATGCTAGTATCAAAACCGAGGCAAAAAGCAACCATAATTCTGCCAAACCCTCTGAAGAAGAAGAGGACTATCACCATGAGGATGAACATCCTGATGACAAATATAAGTTGCTTGAAGAACGTATGAAAGCCGTGGAAATTCAGAAGATACCTGGACTGGATTTTGAAGAACTAGGACTCGTCCCTGGAGTCATTATTCCTCCAAAATTCAAGACTCCCGCCTTTGCTAAATATGATGGGGTTTCCTGTCCCAAGTTGCACTTGAGATCGTATGTAAGGAAGATTCAACCTCATACTGCTGATAAGAAACTCTGGATCCATTTCTTTCAAGAGAGCTTATCTGGAACTCAACTAGAATGGTATTATCAGCTGGAGGGTGCCAATATCCGTACCTGGGAAGATTTGGTTGTTGCTTTCTATAAGCAATATCAATATAATTCTGACCTCGCACCGACTCGCATGCAACTGCAAAACATGTCTATGGGACCCAAGGAAAGTTTCAAGGAGTATGCTCAAAAATGGAGAGATCTAGCTGGAAGAGTCAAACCTTCCTTGGCTGACAGAGAGATGGTAGATATGTTCATGAATACACTGAGTGGCCCTTTTTATAGTCATTTGCTGGGAAGTTCATCATCTGGATTCACTGAGCTTATACTGACTGGAGAACATGTTGAAAGTGGTATCCGAAGCGGAAAAATTCAGGTGGCTACTTCTTCCGGTACTGTAAAAAAGTCATACAATGGGAGGAATGAATCTGACACTGTGGGGGCGATTTTGGTCTCTAATCAAGCATCGATACAACAACAAAACAACCAGCATAAACAAAGCGCATCCAAAAGACAATTCACAAAGATCAACATGTCTTTGACTCAAGCGCTGCAACACTTGTTGAAAGCAGAGCTACTTATACAGATAGCTCCTCATCCAAATCCCAACACTTCCTCTCCTCGCTATAATCCCAACGCGAGGTGTGCCTATCACTCCAATAGTCCTGGACATGACACTGACAACTGCTGGACATTGAAGAATAAGATCCAAGACATGATCGATGCCGGGGAAATCAAATTCAACCCTCTTGAAAACTCCTGGGGTGATCACCGCCCCTATGCCTAGTCATGACAAGATTGATTGACGTCTCGACGGACGAACTTTTAAATCATTAGTTTTACTTTCAGTTGCAATTTCTTTTTCTGTTTGTTTAAACATTCAAATCATGATAGACATTATGTGTTTTAATAATCATCATCAGTGCATTGCATATGTTTGTCTTGAACAAATTATTTCGCTATCACTCATTCTAATTTTTGTCTTTACTTTGCATATGTTTTATAATACTCAACTCTGGCTAAAGCTGTATACCTTTTGAGGGAGGATGACGAAAACGATACCGCAACCTCATACAGTATGCTTTTGAGCGGACTATGCTGATGATGTACAGGCATTGTTTCAATTTCTAAACAGTGGAGATATAAGGATGATAATCCCTCGTCAACCCCTTTTGAGCCTAAGAAGTAGAAGTTTCTTTCTTGTACTAATTTAAACCCTTGATCATAACCTGGGGCAGGGTAGTTCTCAGTTAATTTGGCTGTGCATTCTATTTTAAGAGGATCATTCAGTACACCTTTCAACAAAGGTTTTAATCACAAGCGTTCATCCGCACACATCAAAGAAGTGTTGGAGATGTCAAATCAAAAGCCAATGATGGTTCATCAATCATTAAGCAAGGCAGTCAATATCTTTCAACAACAAAAAATGAAAAACATATATACAAAGAAAAGCCTGCTAAGTCAAAAATCAAAAGACGACTTAGGCAAAATCAAGGCATCCCGCTGACTGTAAGCTCCGAAATAAACAGTTCAGGCAAAAGTTAGGGATATCAAAAAGATGAAAAAAGAGAAGTCAATATACAACACAATGTTGTGACTACCAAAGGAAGAAGCGACTGCCATCTCAAAAGCTTTCCTTGCTTGTGAACAATCATCATTATCAAAGGTGCAAATCCAAAAGTCTCTTGGAACCTGAATGCATAAGTTGAATTAACTGAGCTTAGGATCGAAGATCATCACGAAGAGGGGTGGGTACAATCAAATTTTGAGCCTTTATCCTTCGTTTCTTAAACCGTGAACCAAGCCACGTTACAACCCTTAAAAGTCCTAACTGAAGCATGGTTAGTTCGAAAGCATACTGTCACCAATAAGGTATCCTGACTCCTTAAGGTTTACCAAAAATGCTGAGTTGATATCTCTCTTTTTTTTTACAAACATCATATTGTTACAAATGTCATGTTTTTACAAGTGTCATGTTTTTTGCCTTAATGTTTTTCAAAAAAACTCAAGACAAACGTATGCATTGCATCTCATGAATTCATTATTGAACATATTCTGCTACATAATTTCAAATGTTAGCATCAGAAAGAACTTGCACAGGGTACAACTAATGACTAGAAAGTTATCCCGATAGGCAACGTCTCCTACATATACAAGGGGCATGACACGTTTCTCCCAATCAATCTGGGGCAATCAAGTCAAGATTCGAAGAATCTCTCAAATGCCAAAAAGTTAAAAGCATACATCCCAAGCGGAAGTCAAACTATTTCCCGGTCAATCTGGGGAAATCAAGTCAAGATTCCGAGAATCTCTCAAAGATGCCAAAAACAATCAGGGGCATGCATCAAAATAAATCTTAAGCTATTTCCAATCAATATGGGGCATTGTCCTGGACCAATGGTTACTAAGGGGCATGTCGCCCATGGTTCATATCTCATAAAGTCCTCGCGAGACGAATCTTTCCAAAGTTCCTACTAACCGGGGCAAATCTATACAAGTCCAGCTTGACATCTTGATCAACATTCAGTGGCGTGCCCTAATTAAAGTCCAGGAACGACAGGTACTATAATACTAGGGGCAACATTCAAGACATCCGCGTCTTCCCATAAAGCTGATTTCGCAAGATCATATCCCCACAGAGTAATCCCTAAGAAGATGTCTTCCAACACTCCTACCCCGACAAAGGCATGGCTCCCCAACATGGTTTCCCTTTATCCCCAATCAGGGAACATCCAGTTACTGATCATCCCTAAGCAGAAATTATAAATCCCCAGCTGAGCATCTTCAAGACGAAATCCAAACTACAAAGACTTGGAGATTTATTTTCTCGACTAAATCATATTTGCATACCATATGACACAAACATATTCATACATCGCATACATCACTATATAACAAATCCATAACATACGAAGTTTCTCATTTATTTTGAGATACTCATCACATAAACGCATGCATCATGACATAAGAAAACTAACCTCTATTTTTCAGGATATTACTATCTCTATCTCCAAGAGTTAAGTCACCACCTTTGACGGTTCCTTAACAACACACTTCAGATATAAGTCGATACCTTTGACGGTTCCTTATACAATCTATCTACATATCTGAGTCGATACCTTTGACGGTGCCTCAATGATATGCTTCAGAGTTAAGTCGATACCTTTGACGGTTCCTTAACGACATACTTCAGATATAAGTCGACACCTTTGACGGTTCCTTATACAATCTATCTACATATCTGAGTCGATACCTTTGACGGTGCCTCAATGATATGCTTCAGAGTTAAGTCGATACCTTTGACGGTTCCTTAACGACATACTTCAGATATAAGTCGACACCTTTGACGGTTCCTTATACAATCTATCTACATATCTGAGTCGATACCTTTGACGGTGCCTCAATGATATGCTTCAGAGTTAAGTCGATACCTTTGACGGTTCCTTAACGACATACTTCAGATATAAGTCGACACCTTTGACGGTTCCTTATACAATCTATCTACATATCTGAGTCGATACCTTTGACGGTGCCTCAATGATATGCTTCAGAGTTAAGTCGATACCTTTGACGGTTCCTTAACGACATACTTCAGATATAAGTCGGCACCTTTGACGGTTCCTTAATGATCCACCTTCAGATTTAAGTCGATACCTTGAACGGTTCCTTAATGATCTACCTTTGGAGTTAAGTCGATACCTTGGACGGTTCCTTAACAATTTACCTTCAGGTTTAAATCGATACCTCAGACGATTCCTTAAACAATCAACTTTTCAAAATCTAAAAGCGGTAACCTCGGACGGTTCCGTAATGATCAACACTCAAACAACTACTTCTCAAACACACCAAACATAATTTAATGCATGATTTACTGGATGGCATCTTCAAGCCCATCTCCGACAAAGGTCCCTACTTCAGCTAGGGCAAATTTCTTGATATTCTAGTGTTCAATCATCTTCCACCTTCAGATACCGACTGGCATACAAACCACTCTACATCTTCAGGTTTAAGAAGATTGAACAGGGGCAGCTGTCATACCCCAAAATTTGCCCACCACATTTTCATACTCAAGCTCATCTGAATATCAGAAGCTCAAGACTTGACTGACTGTACACTCTCCTAAACAATAACCCTCCAACTAGGGTTTTGATTTCTTCAGAGTAAAAATCAAGTTACAAGACCTCAAAAGGACCTCATAACCTCTCATATGCCTCAAAGAATCCTCATGCCAATTTTCAAGCTCTGATTCAAAAGATTGCTCATTCAATGGCCCAAACGATCAATAATCGACTAGTTGACCTAAAAGTCAAACTGTGGTCAAACCACACTCAAAACTTCTGATTTTTTGTCAACACCCTCATTATGAAGTATCATTCACCATTTGATCAAGTATTGATCATGGTTCATCAAGGGAAGATCAGAAATCAACAAGTTCAAAAGTTTTTAAATTAGGGTTTTCATAGGAGAAAGTCAACCCAACTTTGACCAGCCATAACTTTCACATGGAACATCATAAATTTCCCATCCAAAGCTCATTTTGAAGGAAATTGAATTCTCTACAATTTTGTCTCTCACATGCCAAGTCTAAAAATGCTTCATTTGAGAGATATGGGTCAAAACATTATAGGTCCATTTCAAAAGTCAGCTGAAAGCAGTTTTTTGTCAAAACTAATATCATCAAGATAAAATTCTCAAATGGAAATAAGCTTCCAAAGTGGCTTGTAGAGGACATCTTGAGGTTTCCAAAAAGTCCTATAACTCCTCCATATCTTAAAAATTGAGGGAGATATGCCTTGTCAAAGTTGATCGATTTTGAGAGGAAAATGTGAAATAAAAAGGCCTCAAAGTGAAATTTTTTGCAAAGGGACCCAACCTTTTTTGACTTAATCTTGGTCCACAAGCTATCCAAGTTATCCAAATCACTTGCCACGAATTTTAAGATTTTTAGTTGATTTTATATAATTTTATTCCATTTAAAAAGTGATTTAAAGTGATATAATTGAAAGAAAAATCAAAGATTTTGTTTGAGGAATCATATTGATCCATTCCAATCAACATTAAATCAGTATTGGCAAGCAAATTTCGTGGAGAGGTGATTGGGACAATATTGATGCAAATTAGAGCAAATTTTAGAAACATCATATTCATAATCCAATCAAATTTGCAAAAGAGATTCAAAAGGGATTTTGTCCAAATTTGTTAACCTAGAATCATTTACCTATATATTCACAGTTAATCATAATGCAAAGGGGGAGACAAGGATTGGCAGCCCTGTAGGATTCCTATCAAGCTCCAAAAGTCAAGAAAAAATCAAGCTCGAGTCTCATGTTCTGGAACGATTCAGGCCAAGTAAAGCACTCCAATACATTCCTTGATCTTCTCTGATTGATTCCAGACTATCACAAGTCCTTCATACGCACAGAATCAAAGAATACGACCACACTTTATCCTCCTCGGTTTTAGTTTTGATTTCATATATCCTTGCACTTTTAATTGAATTTGATCATATAATCTTGCTTGTATTGATGTTTCGATGGTGTCTGTATAATTTGATTGAAGTTTAAGCGCAGATGTAAAGCTTCACCATCATTAGGGTTTGACGGCGGCGATTTGGGGCCGGACTGTTAGAGGACAAATTAGTCCAAATTAACAACGCCGTTGGATTCGTAGACT
The DNA here is from genome assembly GCF_029867415.1 of Vicia villosa. Lineage (NCBI taxonomy): Eukaryota > Viridiplantae > Streptophyta > Magnoliopsida > Fabales > Fabaceae > Vicia > Vicia villosa. The sequence continues at coordinate 563,125 of NW_026705036.1, forward strand.
CACACATGATCGATCTGGGTGGTTACTTTTAATTTATTGTGCTGGTATGATGTTTTCATTGATCGCAGGTTTTGGCTACAAGAAATATCGTAGCAAAAACGTTGCAGAGTCGAAGCAAAATATCTCTGCAATTCTAATATTGCAACGAAGAAGAAGGGCCTGTGCGCGGGCGAAATTGATTTGAATTCTGAGTTTTTTTGTTTTCTTTAGGTATTATTAACGCATGCTTGCTAACAACATAGCCGAGTTGGCGTAGTGGCAAGGGTATCGGTCATGAAGTGCCATGCGAATGTGCGTGGGTTCAATACTTGCCGGCGACACATATTTTTTCTCTTTTCTTCAATTCCCTTCTGCAGGTCCAGTACGCTTCATCAAAGAAGGATCACCATAGGGTCTCCAATCTCAGCCGTCAGGTCAAGCGCCTCTCAGATCCAGCGTCTCCAAACATGCGGGTGTACCATACTCCTTCAACCACCCACTGTACCAGATAATAAGCTAAGAATTTCCTAATTTTTTGTTCTTTTTAATTAAATATATCGTTTGTTTATTTTATTTATTTATAATATATATATATATATATATATATATAAAAATATTTTTTCTACAAAACTATCAAAACCTTTTTTTTTATCTTAACAATTTTATTTTCGATTATCAATTATCCGATTTAATCTTTACTTGTTTTAAAATTGTTTAAGAAATTGTTTAAATCGCTTTAATTCATAAATTAATTTTGATTAATCAATTAAAAAATATATTTCGACATTTTAAAATCTATATTTTATTCAATTTAATTAATTAGGTTGAAAAACCAATAATTAATTAAATCCGATTTTCTCTTATTATTTTAATTTACACCCTAATCAGGGTTTACGAGAATTATGCCATACACTGAAAAAATATTTCTTTGTGTATTATTTTCAGGGCAATCTTCAGATACACTCCGACTATGCGCCACACCCTTCACAAAGCTAAGTATTCAACTTATTTTAAAAGTCTATTTTGTTTCCTTTTATTTTTAGGGTTTACCCTTTAAACTTTTTTGAATTTGCATACACTCACACTTTCTTCTGCCTTTGTTTTGCCATATATTTTCAGGATTAACCTTAAAGGCGCCCTATCAACCATATCAGATCAAATGCAAAAAGCTAAGTTCCCTTCATTTAATTACTTATTTCAAATTATTGTCTCGACCTTCTTATTTTAGGGTTAAAAACGTTCGCCTCTGAATTAGCCATACACTCACCCTATTTTTGTTTATTTTTTCATCTTTTCAGGGTTTGTCAATTTGCCAAAGCTACGAACATTGGTAACCCTAAACCCTGTCCTCAATTATTACTTGTGTCAAACCTTTTGTTTTATTCTATCCCGCTGGTTACAATTTCCCTTCCCCATAATTGTTTATACTATTGCGTGGTTAGTAATCCTAGGGAGTGCAACCTTTGAATTGAACATAGAATCACTAAATTTACAAGATAATATATCTGAATATAATCACATGATTGGTGCACACACGCACGCTTTTGGGTAACCTCTCTGTTGCCTTGTTGCCTGTTGCCTGGTTGTCTGTTGCCTTGTTGCCTGTTGCCTTGTTGCCTTATATTTTGTGCAGAATAGCTATGTCCCTCGAATTTGAGGATACCTCAGCCATGCTGCCTCGATAATTAAAGGTCATACGACCCTAAATGATGCTGCCTTCGATACACAATATGACCTCGACCCTCGGAAGTTGCCTACGGAAAAAGGCTGAGGTATCTTCTGGTTGCCTAACGAAAAATGGCTTATTCTGATCCTTGCCTTAGACTACCTGCCCTTCTATGGCATGGGACAGTCTTATGGCAAAGGATGCTTCGATGACCCTTCAACCTCCAAACGAAAGGCTTCCTGCCCTCTTATGGCAAGGATAGACCCTTTCATTCTGAAAGGCAAAAAGAGACCTATCATCTGAGTTTAAGGTAATTGCCCCTAATTGCCTTGCAATGCTCAAACTTTCATTATATTCTTTCTCATAATTTTTCAAAAGGGCTACGCTCATTTACGAGCTAAAGTCCCTATCTTTTTCATCTACATTTTCTAAACAAACGAGCAAGCAAAGCAATTAAGAGCCCATGGAAAACCATGGATGCAAAGGGTGCCTTACACCTTCCCTTTGCATAAATTACCCCCCGAACTTAGATTTCTTTAAAAAGGTTTTTTTTCTGTTTCTTTTTGCCTTTCTGAATTTGTTTGGATAAAATAAAAGTCGGTGGCGACTCTTGCTTACCGTACATTCCGATTATCAAAAAGTCAGTTCACCGAGTTACAGGTTTCATTTGGAAAAACCTAGGGTTTATCCTCTAAGATATTTGGTAGATTTAGAGGTTTTGTTACAAGACGACACAAGAAGGAATCACAACTTAGTAAAAGCTTTGGATATAAATCACGCAAAGGAGTAGCGCGAGAACAACAAATTGAATTGGAAGTCTTGTGTTGCAATAGGTATAATTGATCGCGCGCGTAAGCTTTGGAGATAAAGAACGTAAAGGAGTAGCAATAGTCGAATAATCAATTGTTAGATATTATTTCTTGGTCTTGCTCAAGATCAAAATAATATAAGGGGTTGAATCAACATCAAACAGTTGTGTTTGTGGGTTGCTCTTAATCAACTTTTTGCATAGTAAGAAAATTTCTAAATTTCGATATTTGGAATTAGGGGAAGACGTACCTACACACGGGAACAAAGTGGGGAACTGCCTAAACAAATCCTCATGTCTCTCTATCTCTTAACTCTTTACTCGCTTTAATTCAATTACGCAATTTATCAAATAGCATTGTTTGATCGATCGAATCATAAGAATTTTTCTTCAACTGTTTTTGTTTAAGGTGGTGGGTTGATCAACTAATATTCACTTTGATTATAAGTGGTTTTCGTATCAACATAATTCAATCGAAAAATTCTGAAAACTCGTTCGAACACCAAGTGTTTGATAAATTGTGTAGCTTAATGTTTCTACTCTTTAGTATTAGAAATAGCATTGCAAACAACTTGGCTTAAACGAATAATTGCGCGGTACTTGATTGAAGTTAAGTAATTCAATCTTATTTTGTTTCATTCCATATAGCTCAGTGCATATCTGAGTTCCAATAGCGTGGTTCGTATAGACGACTTGTTTGATCTATAGGGATATCTTCCGCTCACACTCTTTTTTAATAAACTTTCAAAACTAGAATTTTAATTGGTGCATTTTATATTTGTGATCTATTCACCCCCTCTAGATACGTTGCCTATCTTCTAACATGTAACAACTATTTTCTCCTGTCTTTTCTCTTTTTATTCTTTTTTTCCTAAAGGAATATGTATTGACCCCCCTATAGGAATGTTAATTTTAGCGACCAGACGACTTGTCTATGGTTCATCTGATATGTGTTTTTTTTAAATTGTCAAAAGTTAAATTTGTTTTACTAGTGATGCATCGCCGAGGACGCGGTGATAGGGTTATTTCGCTTGGGGGCTTAAGATGAGGAGATTTACAAGCACATAAGACAATGGATGCACAATAAGAGCAATGGTTGCGTACTTTATTTGAGCGCCATCGAGGTCTTGATCAATTTGTCTATGTTGCTAGAGCTTATATGTTGATGTTGGTCGGTTGTACTATTTTTGCAGAAAAGAGTTTTACTGTTGTAGAGGAAAAATATCTATCATTATTTAGGAATCTGCCCATATGTGGTAGATATATATAGTTAGGGCGCAGCTTCTTTGGTCATAGTGTATAAATTTTTACAAGATGGATATATGTTTACCTACAAGCAGCTTAGCAGATACACCACTCTGCTATAAGTATTTATTTTTATTTTTACTTTTATTTATTTATATATTTATTTGTTTATTATTGATAATATTAATGTTGTACCGTGTTGAATTTACGAGTATTTTTGAATGATTGGTAAGATGGTAGAGATCAAGTTGCAACTGGCGGTAGTGGACTTCCTCGAGCTATGAGATACACATATAAGCAAGGAATATTGAAGGTTCACGAGCCGAGGAGAGTGTGTTGGTTGAGTTAACACCTGCTGATGTCATATGAGGTCCATTCAAGACTCACAGACGAGTGGCACTTTGATGATATATGTTTGTATATGGAGTGTCTTTGATGGAGTGACACAATTGTTCTATACTTTTATGATAGATGTATATGTGAATATGAATTGAGACATTATATACCGTCTCTACCTCCTAATTATAACACACATGATGTTGATGTTGAGTGGATTGATTACCATTTCAGCGGTTGCTACCAACCCCTTAGAATGCGCATAGAAGGTAGAAACATTGAAGTCGTATTAGGGTAAGCAATTTTACACACCCTACTTTTTAATGCTTATTTCCTACAACATCTAGTGACCTAAAACTTCTCCATAATGTTTTTATTGTACTAGTTATGTCCACCTTTGAACCATCATCTGTGTCAACCTTTTGTTGACGTTCCATGCTTAAATTCCTCCAATGGTCATCTGTTGGTATCAAACCACCCCCTAGTGTATATCTTCCCAATTCATAAGCACAAGGAAACTCATATGATGTTCTAAAAGTATACCCGCATATTTGGGTGTCGGTTACTACATAATAAATCCTCAAGAACTTTTGATACCAATTCACACAGATTTCCATCAAATTGACTAAAAGTTTTAAATATTATTGTTAATGTCTGCGCTCGTAAAAATTCGCAAAAAATAGGTGGAACAATGCGGACATATTAGAATGTGAGAGTCTAAAACTTTAGTTATTTTTACAACAAAAAAAAATACGAATAAAATAGACATGCTCTACACACCTCACCCATTTTATCATCCTTAATTCGATAAGGTAATTGAGTTAATGATGTATAATTTTCAATACAACATTTCATTTTATCTTTATCTTTCACATTATTGATATATTACATTAACCGCCGCATCACTCCTTTTTTTTTTTTTTTTTTTTTTTTGGCATTCTCTATCTATTTTTCTCTTCATGAATATGAGATCTGCACCGAACATTTTCTTTTTTTTAGTATTATTTAATGTATGAGCTGGTTGATCGATTTGCTTTACTTTTTTTGGGTAAAAACTAAAAAAATATATTATAAGTAGCCTATAGAAGATTAACTATAGAGATTTATTCATCTATGTTTCTCAGGAAATAAAGGTTACAATTGGCTGTTTATATAAGCTATTGGACCTAAGAAATAGTAACAAACTAACTAACATAAGAGAAATAAAAGGAAAAGAAATAACAGCCTAAATAATAGCCTATAAAAGTGGTTATGATAAACCTTATCTCTAATACTCCCCCTCAAGTTGGAGAGTGAGGATTATGAACTCCTAACTTGGACAAGAAGTCATGGAAAACCTTAGCGCCTAAAGATTTGGTGAAAATGTCAGCTTGTTGGTGCTGAGTTGGAACATGAGCCGTAGTGATGGTGCCTGATTGGATATGATTTCTGATGAAATGGCAATCGACTTCAATGTGTTTAGTTCTTTCGTGGAAGACAGGATTGGCGGCTAAGTGAATGGCTGCTTGATTATCACAGTATAATAGAGTAGGATGTGTGCAAGGGACTTGAAGAGTATTCAGTAAGTTGCGAAGCCAAATAATTTCACTTGTAGCATGTGCCATGGCTCTATATTCAGCTTCACTAGAGGAGCGAGAAATGGTCACTTGTTTCTTTGTTTTCCATGAAATGGGGGCGTTTCCAAGCTTCATTAAATATCCTGATGTAGATTTTCGTGTTATGGGACATGATGCCCAATCCGAATCACAAAAGGCAACCAGTTGGAGATCATTGTTTTTAGGTAAGACGATGCCTTGACCTGGGGAGGATTTAAGGTATCGAAGGACTCTCATGGCTGCATCCCAATGATCTTGGAGGGGTGTTTGCATGAACTGGCTCAACACATGGACAGAGTATGTTAATTCTGGCCTTGTGATTGTGAGGTAAATGAGGCGACCAATGAGTCGTCTATATTTTAACGGATCAGAATAGGGTGGTCCATTGGCCAAGGCAAGTTTGTGATTGGCCTCCATGGGGAATGGGGAAGGTTTGGAACCAAGCATGCCACATTCAGTGAGAATATCAAGTGTATATTTTCGTTGACAGATAAATAAGCCTTCTTGGCCGTGTGCTAGTTCGATACCAAGAAAGTACTTAAGTTTGCCAAGATCTTTCATAGGAAAACATTGACTCAAGTAGTGCTTGAATTTAGCACAAGCTTCTTCATGGTTTCCAGCAATGATTAAATCATCAACATAAACGACGACAGCTATGAAAATGGATGGTTTGGTGTACGTGAAGAGGCTGTGATCAGCATGGCTCTCCTGGAAACCATAGTCAATCAAAGTTTTTGATAATTTGGAATACCAGTTTCGAGAGGCTTGGCGTAACCCGTATAATGACTTCTTCAACCGGCACACCATGTTAGGATGTGTAGTTTTGTAGCCCTGTGGAGGTTTCATATAGACATCTTCATCTAAATCGCCATGAAGGAAAGCATTGCTAACATCCATTTGATGGAGGGTCCATTGTTTGGTGGCTGCAACAGTTAGTAAGCATCGAACGGTTGTCATTTTTGCAACGGGTGCAAAGGTTTCATGAAAGTCTTCTCCTTCAGTTTGAGTAAATCCTTTTGCAACCAAACGAGCTTTATGCTTCTCAATTTCTCCCGTGGCTTTGTGCTTAATCTTGTACACCCATCGACAGTCTATTAACTTTTTGTCAGGTGGAAGGGTGGTTAGTTCCCATGTTTGGTTGTCTGCCAATGCTTGAAGTTCTTGAGCCATGGCATCTCTCCACACTTGGAGTTTACTTGCCTGAGTGTATGATGTAGGTTCTTCAGTGTTACTAATTGCTGCAAGATAAGCTTTGTGATTCTGGGAGAAGTTGTCATAGTGGACAAAATCTGAAATAGGATATTTGATATTGGGATGCACATTGTAGCAATGGAAGTCTTTGAGGTGTTGTGGTGGTTGTCGTATTCTTGGTGGTAACGTTATTGCAGCATGATTATGGTCCTCATTGTGCTCCCCCTCAGTCGTATCATCTGTATTGGATGAAATTTGGGAAGTTGAAATTGGGTTGGTTGGATTATGATCATCTGGTGTAGGAGTGTTGCTAGGTGATTCTGGTGAGTGATTTGCATGGTCCTGGTGCAGATTGTCAACAGCAGGAGTGTCAGGATTGATCGATGCAATGTTAAGTTCTTGTGAATTGGTAGGAGGAATATCTAGAGATGGAACCGAATCAGTTTGTGGTTCTTCATCACTATAGTATTCTGCAGAATTGTGAACAATGTTGGTGGAAGAAGGGTTTGATGTTTGAAGGAAGGGATAAGTATCCTCATAGAAGAAGATGTCTCGTGATATATGAAAAGTATGAGTTTGAAGATTATAAACTTTCCAGCCTTTTTGTCCTTGTGGATATCCAAGGAATAGGCATTTGTCAGCTCGTGGATCAAATTTGTCTAGTGGTTTGGAGACATTCTTCATGTAGCATAAACATCCAAAATTGCGTAGATGATCATATTGGGGCGGCTTTTCGAAAAGTAGCTCATAGGGAGTGAGGCCTTTATTAGCAACAGTAGGGGTACGATTGATTAAGTATGCTGCAGTCAAAATGCAGTCACCCCAAAAGTGTAGTGGAAGGTTGGCTTGAAAACGTAATGCTCGCGCTATATTCAATATATGTCGATGTTTACGTTCTACGCGTCCATTTTGCTGTGGAGTGTAAACACAAGAAGTTTCATGAATTATGCCCTCTTGGTGAATGAAAGTTAAGAATTTGGAGTTAACGAATTCTGTACCATTGTCGCTGCGGATTTTCTTGATAGTTTTATTGAATTGTCGCTTGATCAGATTACAAAAAGTGGTCAAGTGATGCAATGTTTCAGTTTTTGATTTCATTAGGTACACCCAAGTGCCTCTAGTGTAATCATCAATAATTGTAAGAAAATATTGTGCTCCATTATGTGCAGCAGTATTGTATTTACCCCAAAGATCACAATGGATCAAATCAAAAGCTGCATTAGCTTTATTATTACTAGAAAGGAATGAATTTCTACATTGTTTTGCTTTATGACATATATCACAGCAGACTGATTTATGTGAGTCAAAAGTACATTTAAGATGATGCGAAATTTGTTGTAAAGCTTGAGTAGAAGGGTGTCCCATTCTAGTGTGCCACAAAGTAGTTAAGTCTTTCTTAGCTGCTCCTAAGAATCCATGTTGAGATGACCTTGTGAACAGATAAACACCTTCATACATGCTACCGAATCCAATCCTCGTCTTCGTTAGAGGGTCCTGGATTATGCAGCAATTTTGATCATAAGTCACCGTACAAGATAAATCACGAGTCAATCTATGAATGGAAATCAAATTGCAGTTGAAAGAAGGAACTAGAAGCACATTATGTAGTATGAAATTAGGGGACAAAAAGACATCTCCTATGCAATCAACAAGGGTGGATGTTCCAGTGGGAGTAATGATTTGGAAAGACTTTGACAGTTGCTTAATATTATGCAAAATAGATGGTAAATAAGTCATGTGATGGGATGCACCACTATCAAGTATCCATGTATCAGTTGCATGTACATTACCGCTCATGTTATCGAGAGGAGGAACTGGATTTTTGGTGCGAGTACCATGTAAAGCATGCCCTGATGTTGAACCTTCTGCAATATCACGTTTTTCAACTGATGCTCTGTGATCTCTTCTTGGAGTTCTTCTGGTTTCCCAATGTGCAGGATAGCCGACAATTTTAAAGCATTTTTCTTTGACATGGCCATTTTTACCACAGTGATCACACTTGACTTTCGGGTATTCGCGCCATTTTGATTTGTTGGAAGAGTGAAAAGCTGAACCTGTATTGGTGTTAACGCTTCTTGCTGTATCAGTTGTTAACCGTGATTCCTCTCGTTGTATAAGGTTGAAAACACGTCGCAGCGGTGGGAGGGGATCGGAGTTGAGGATGATACCCTTGATTTGAGCAAATTGATCGTTGTCCAGACCACCAAGAAATAAATGCACACGTTGCTCATCATCTCTTTTGGTTAAAGATTTGGAGGCCCCACAGTTGCACTCCGGTATCGGTTGGAGTTCATCAAGTTCGTCGAAAAGGCTCTTGAATTGGGTGTAATATTCTGTTATAGTCATGGCGGAATCTTTTTGCAGAAGACATATGGTGCGCCATAACTGATGAATTCGTGGTGCGTTGATCTGGGCAAATCTTTCTTCAAGATCGACCCAAATTTCACGGGAAGTTGATGCGTGCGAGATGCTTCCATGCAGATTTGGATCGATCGCATTGATAATCCATGCCATGACCATGGAATCTGCTTTCTCCCAGCTGGAAAAATCTGCAGAATTGCGGGCAGGTTTCTTGATAGAACCATCAACGAAACCGAGTTTCACCTTTGCGCGCAGAGCTGTTTTCATGGTTCGAAGCCATGTACGGTAATTGTTGCCATTCAAGGTTGAAGAAACAAGAGGGGTTCCTGGGTTATCAGAATTATTCAGAGTATATGCAGGGTTGGGTGGGATGATGATGGATTGAGATTCTTGCTCAGATTTATCATCATCGGAATCGCCGTGCTCGGATGCCATATAGAAGATTAACTATAGAGATTTATTCATCTATGTTTCTCAGGAAATAAAGGTTACAATTGGCTGTTTATATAAGCTATTGGACCTAAGAAATAGTAACAAACTAACTAACATAAGAGAAATAAAAGGAAAAGAAATAACAGCCTAAATAATAGCCTATAAAAGTGGTTATGATAAACCTTATCTCTAATATAGCCCCATGGAGAAAGCATATAGTACGACTTGTGTGCTTTTAGCTTATGCCCAACCCAACATACACAGCTAGCTTTTAACATCTTGTACAGGGCCCTTATTGTTTGAGTTCCTAGAAGCTATATAATCTGGCAAAGTTTAATCTTTTGGTTACACTAAAAAGCAGCACGCACCTAAACATCTGTCATGTTTATTTCTTCGAAAATTGTTTGTCTTTAAGTCAATTTCAACTATTTGCATGTGTTAAAAGACTACCTTGTTTGTTTTTTTCTCTCTGAAGTGATTCATTGATATTTTAATTATACGTGAGTTAATTTGTTACTTTATCTAAATTATACGCGAGTTAATTAATTTGATTGAGAAATTTGTGTGTCTGAGTGTCTTGTATATAAATTATTATTGACCTCTATTTTTAAAAATATGAATTTTTTTTTTATTGTATCACAACAATAGCATCAATTGAGACTAAAAGATTTAAATTGAAGAGTGTGTGTTGTATATATAAATTATTATTGATTTGAATTTCTAAATAATATAAGAATTGTTAGGATACTAAATGAGGAATAAAACCTGCAGAAATTGTCTCAAGGTTTTATTTCAACCATGTTTTATATTTTTCTTAACAATATATCATTCTTATAGTACATTTCTAACGACTTTAATTATATACTTCAGTTAAGGTTGAATAATTTAGCAAAATTTGAATTTTAACTAAAATAATTATTAAAAACTTTGAATTATTTGAATAATCTAATAATTCCATGAAGGGATTGCTTCAACCCCTAATTCTCTAATGTGAAAAACACTACACGGGTAGACGTTTTATGCATTTCTTTTATAAATACAAAATTAGGTAAACATAGTTCAAACTGTTTTGTGGTTGAAATCGGATCCTCTGTTTTTTTTTTTTTTTTCTATGGGCAAAAGTATTACTATGTTGATAGTGAATACACAAATGTCAGAGCAAGTTCACTACACTAATTATTACCATTTTAATGTTAAATTAATTATACATATCTATTAACTGTGTAAATTGTTAAAAAAAAATACGTCACTAATAACGGAAAATTAAAGAAATTATTGTTGAAAAAAAAAGTTGAAAAAGACAAATATTAAGATAATAGTTATTTGACCCTTCTAAGATATGTAAGGGTAGTCCTGACTCACAAGGTTCTGAAAGAGGTCTCTCCCATTCAACTTTTTATCATGTACATTATCATTAGGCAAAGTTAGATAAAGTTTTTTGTTTGTATTAAAGCAAATAGAGCTTTAGAATAGGTTAACAAATAGTACTTTATCTTTTCGTAACGTAGGAACAATAATGTATTGTTTTCTAAGAGACTTCTCCTTTACCTATAAAAGGAAGCTCTCATCATGTTTGTAAATATATGAAATCAATACTATATGCTTGTCAATATGCTTAGCTTCAAATTTCCACAGTAAATTCCCCATTCCTGATTCCTATTGCTCTCAAAGTTTTTGCAATTAGTTTAACTTATTTATATATGTTTATTTTTATTACTAGTATTAATTCATGTTTATCTCACAATCAAAAGACATAAATCCTACTTGAACTGAATATGTTCTAGTCTAAAGAAATAATCCTAGAGAAAATCTAGAAGAAAAACTAGTACCACTAAAATGAGGTTCTTAGATGATAAGGAACATTGACGCAGAGGTTGTCTCTGAAAGAAGCTCTGTGGAAGTAGGTTAGGGATGAAAAGATGAGATTCTTAGATAAATAAGGACTATTTACTAGTAATAAGAATAAACATAAATAAGTTTAATAAATGTGAAGAACTCATACCTCAAGAGAAACAAGCAATAGAAAAAATGATTAATAATATAAAACAAAAACACCTTTCACTCAAAAGAAAATAAATCTATATTATGGAACTCGAAAATAAAAATTCTAATTTCACAACACAAAGGTATTTTTCAAATTATTTTAGATTTAATTATTCTGAACCTAATTCCACCACATAATTACTAGGACTCGTGTTCATCCAAAGTTTTGATTAAAAAATAACATATTTACTTAAGACATTCCCATACCCTAATCTACTTAAAATTAATCTTAAGAAATTTAAAATTTTCTTATTTTCAAGAAAAAATAATATTAGAAACATTACAAGACATAATAGAAAAAGATTTTGAAGAACATGAATTAAAATGTCAAGTGAGTAATTTAAATGAATTTACTTCCACTTCACATCATTTAGATTTTTTTGAAGGATATTTTTATGGAGATCATTCACAAATGTACTAAAGAATGAGATACCATAGAAAAATTCAACCAAGAATAAGTATAAATTTTAGTAGTTTTAATCCAACAAATCCTAACGGTTCTATAAATTTTGATGAAGATGGATATGAAACAGACTAAATTCCCTGCACATAACTCTGATCACATGGAGCTGACTAAAGAAAGAATAGAACTTAAAGAATATAGACGTTCTATATCTGAAATAGAACAAGAATTAAGACATGTTAATATGCTTTTACGATTCAGTACAGAACTAACTTGTCCCAACTTAAGTTATAACAAATCATTCTAACTTTTATTAAATAATAAATTGAGTGGGTGGAAAGGTGGTGTAATGAATTAATAGTTATTATAACTTAACTAAATATTTTTTTAAAAAAAACTAAAATATGAATGATGAATTTATGTTCTTGATAAAGTGTATAAATCTTTTTAAATAATTTGTATCATTGTTTTAAAATTTGATATTTCTCTGAGAATTCTAATTTTTCTTAAAAATAAGTTGGGACAAGCTAGTTCTATACTGAATCGTAAAAGCATATTGACATGTTTTAATTCTTGTTCTATTTCAAATATAGAACGCCTATATTCTTTGAGTTCTATTCTTTCTTTAGTCAACTTCATGTGATCAGAGTTATGTGCATGGAATTTAGTGTGTTTCATATCCATCTTCATCAAAATTTATAGAACCGTTAGGATTTGTTGGATTAAAACTCATAAAATTTATACTTATTCTTGGTTGAATTTTTCTATGGTTTCTCATTCTGTAGTATATTTGTGAATGATCTCCATAAAAATGTCCTTCAAAAAAATCTAAATGACGTGAAGTGGAAGTGAATTCATTTAAATTATTGACTAGACATTTCAATTCATGTTCTTCAAAATCTTTTTCTATTATGTTTTCTAATGTTTCTTATATTATTTTTTCTTGAAAATAAGAAAATTTTAATTTTTTTTAGAATAATTTAACTTGATCAGGGTATGGGAATGTCTTAAGTAAACATGTTATTTTTTCCTCAAAACTTTGGATGAACACGAGTCCTAATTATTGTGTGGTGGAATTAAGTTCAGAATAATTAAATCCAAAATAATTTGAAAAATACTTTTGTGCTGTGAAATTATAATTTTTATTTTCGAGTTTCTTAATATAAGTTTATTTTATTTTGAGTGAAATGTGTTTTTGTTTTATATTATTATTCCTTCTTCCTATTACTTGTTTCTCTTGAGGTTATAGTTCTTCACATTTATTAAACATATTTATTTATGTTTATTATTATTACCAGCAGTCCCTATTTATCTAAGAATCTCAATTTTTCATCCCTAACCTACTTCCACAAAGCTTCTTTCAGAGACAACCTCTGCGTCAATGTTCTTTATCATCTAAGAACCTCATCCTAGTGGTACGAGTTCTCCTTCTGCGTCAATGTTCCTTATCATCTAAGAACCTCGTCCTAGTGGTACTAGTTTTCCTTCTAGATTTTTCCTATCGGATTATTTCTTTATACTAGAACATATTCGGTTCAAGAAGGATTTACGTCTTTTGATTATGAGATAAACATGAATTAATACTAGTAATAAAAATAAGGTGAATTCTTATCTACCCAACTCAAAAAGTTGGGTAAAGTTACCTTCAATGTAAAATTTCTTGGAAACAACAAAAATTGTACTATTTTATAATTAATTAAATGTGTTAAAATTAAATGAAACATTGTGATTGGTTGAAGGTACACTACCCAACTTTTTGTGATGGGTAGAGAAGTTGTCCCCTAAAAATAAACATACATAAATAAGTTAAACTAATTGCGAAAAACTCATACCTTTTGAGAGTAATAGGAATCAAGAATAGGGAATTTAGTGTGGGAATTTGAGGCTAAGCATATTGAAAAGCATATAGTATTGGTTTCATATTTTGATTGCGTATATTTACAAACATGATGAGAGCTTCCTTTTATAGGTGAAGGGGAAGTCTCTTAGAAAACAATACATTATTGTTCTTACATTACAAAAAGATAAAGTACTATTTGCTAACCTTATCTAAAGCTCTATTTGCTTTAATACAAACAAAAAACTTTACCTAATGATAATGTACATGATAAAAAGTTGAAAGGGACAGACCCCCTTTCATAACCTTGTGAGTCAGGATTACCCTTACATATCGTAGAAGGGTCAAGTAACTATTCTCTTAATACTTGTCTTTTTCAACATTTTTCTTGTCCGCAATAATTTCTTTAATTCTATGTCATTAAAGACATATCTTTTTTACAATTTACAGAATTAATGGATTTTCTTGTGAAGATTCTGATGATCCTGATCTTTTTCCTCAAGACGTGCTTCTTCTCCTGTATGCCTCCCCCAATTTTGGTCTTGAATGTTTGACTTCAAAATGGAAAAAGAAATTTTTTGTAATATCTGAGTTAGAATAAATTTTTCCTATTTTATCTTCTTTTAGGAGATTTTTTTCATCCATTTTGTATTTGGACCAGCCAAAGTCTTTGGAAATTATTTTGGCTCTGGCAATTTCTATTTGTTGTGGGAGATCTTCTAAGTGTAAGATTTTTGGACCCGAATTTTGTACTTGGAATACTTCAAATTTAATATCCATATTCTTGAAATATAACCAAATTAAATGATAACTTGGCCGGTTATTGTGAAAATCTGGATATAATGATGTTATTTCCAGTTTTGCATTTTGTGGAAATTTCGAAATTATGGTTCTAATGTATCTTCTAAGAATGCTGGTAAATATGGAGTGAAGTCATATAATGGTGGAACATTAATTATACTTACCAGTCCATGTTTAAGCAAATTGGTTAATGTTATAGGGTAATCTCTCAATTTGAAGGGCTTAAAAGTTGGTAAAGAGATCCTTGCCTTCCTAATGGCAGAATCCAATTAACAATAATATTCACCCTCTTTATTTTCAGGGCAGTCTTCAAACATGTTTTGACATGGTTTATAATTATTGTGAGCCAAGGCTTCTTGTAACAAATTTGGGCCAAGGCTTCTTGTAATAAAACAAATATTTTTATTCCAATTTCTTCTACAAAAGTCTTAGGAGGTGTTTGAATTGATGGCTTTTTCCAAATTTACCAAATTTGTGGTGATTCTTGGGTTTTTCTGGAGAATTTAATGTTTCATTGAAAGTTTTTTGTTCTTTTTGTGGAGTTTGTGGTCTTAAGGAAACTTCTTTTCCTTTGCCTTTAGGAACAATGTTTTGAATTTTGTGTAAAAACCAAGTGTTTTAAATAATTTTGGTATTTAAGAACTCGTGGTGATATAATAATATCATTTCCACAATTCTTAATTACCATGTCTATGGCCTCTTGTATATCATAGAATCCTTTATACAAGGGTTGACCATACCTTGGAAATAATTTAATTTCATCAATTAATTGGGCAATTTTTTCCTAATCTAAATAAACTCCGGCTTTTGGACCAGTGAATAATGTGTAGCAAATAAATGATTTTTTCTCAAATGTCTTCCAATAGCAAAATAAAATGCTAATGCATTTATTACTGCTACTTTCTTAAGGTTACCTTGAGAGGTGGTGGATAAGTTTCAAATGTTGTCTAAAAGACATGTTTCTTCCTCTTTGAGCTGATTTCTCATAGGTGTTTTGAATTGTTCTATTTCAGGAAATGTCTTTAATTTGGTTAGATCAAAGTCAATGACTTTGCCTGCCATTTGTAATGTCTGAATTTCCCGTATTTTTCTGGAAAAATTCAAGCACAATTATTAATTATATAGCAATTTTCTAGATAATAAATATGGTATTTTATTATCCTTTCCTTTAATATGTTCCCATTTTATCTTAAATCCTCTATGTAAGACAAATTATCTAAATTTAAGCCATCTATTAGAGGTTAATTTTCTTTCATTTTTCGTATCTACAAATTTTACGATTGCTTCACAATCAGTTATAATAGTAATTTGTTTTCTTAGATAAAATAAATAAAGAAAAATTTTCCAACACATAAATAATAGCTAAAATTTCATAGTCAAGGGATGTTAAGTATCCTTTTTCTTTGAAAGTTCCTAAAGTATATCTACAAAATTTTTCTAATGACTTCAAAGAAAATTCATTAGGTTTTTTTATTAAGATTCCTCCCCATCCTAATTCACACCCATCAGTTTCTATAATTAAATAATATGATTCTAATGGAAAAGCCAATGGTTCTAATGCTTTAATTTTTTCTTTCAATTGTTGAACTATTTTGATATCTTGATCATTAAATTTTCTAACTCCTTTTTGTTGTGCCTTATTATATAAGGGAGAAGTTAATTTAGACAAATTTTTGATATATGGCCTAACATAATTTACTAATCCTATAAAAGACTGTAACTGTTTTAAGTCTTCCAATCTATCTATCTATCTGGAAATTCTAAAATTTTTCTAGAAATATGAGTCTGTAATTTAATAGTTCCATTTTCTATTTCCGCCGCTAAAAAAGAGATATAATTTTTTCCAATTTCAATTTATTTTTGAGATTATTAAACCATGTTTTTTTTAATAAAGAAAAAATTATATATAAATGTTCTCGATGTTCTTTTTCAGATTTAGAAAAAACAAGAACACCATCAATATAAACACAAGTAAGATTGTAACATTCCTTAAAAATGTCATCCATCATTCTTTGGAAGACTTCTGGAGCATTTTTAAGTTCAAATGACATTACTAGCTATTCAAAATATCCTAATGGACAAGAAAAAGTTGTCCACTCAATGCTATCTTTATGCATTTTTACTTGCCGAAAGTCAAATTTTAGATCAAATTTAGAAAACCAACTTTTACCTTGTATTTTGTTAATTAAAGTGTCTTTGTCAGGTATATAGTATCCATCTTCAAATGTATTGTCATTTAATCTTCTATAATCAAAAACCATTCTGGATTGTCCGCTTTTCTTTTTCGCTTCTTTTTGAACAATAAAAGCAGAGGTTCTGTATCTAGAATTTGATTTATGAATAATTCCCAATTTCAACAATTGGTTAATGTGCATTTTAAATTCTTCTTGTTCCCAATTGTCATACTTGAAATTAGATGATTTAATAGTAATATCTGGATTGATAATTTCTAACTTACATAGAGTTTTATTTCTTTCCTAAAATTTTATAGGATTTTCTCCTATTATTTCAATTTTTTCTAATTTTTTAATTATCTGTTCTGTGTCATAATTTTGTAGGTTTTTCGTAAAATTTGTAGTATCTATTAAGTGTAACTCACTTTCTATACCATTGTTTAGGTCTAAATCTAAATCTTGTTGTTCTATATTATTGCAAGAACATTCATCCTTATTTTTCTTGCAATTGCAGGTTTCAGATTTTATTTGTGGTTTAAAGTTTGAAATAATAGGTATTAATGAACAATTTTCTTATTGTCACATAATCCTTGTTAATACTAATTTGTCCAAAATTATGGAGATTAAAGTCTAATCCCATAATAACAGGAACATAAAGATTCATGTCTCTAACCCAAAATTTTTGGCCATTGATAATAATCGGACCGATAATTACAATTTGTCTGGAATTTTACTTAGAAATTTTAAAATTGTGAATCTGTCAATAATATAGTTCCATCAAACTGTTTAGAATATGATGGTTTTACTTTAACAATTTTAATTTTTAAGCCCTCTGGGATTATTTTTTCATCTATTGTAGATGAAGTTGCTCTAGTATCTATTAAAATTGGTAAAGTATTTTCATAACCATGAATATTATTTTTGGTGGTATTATAATTTGTATTAATTTATCTTTATTGCAGATTAGTGGTACATGAATTTCACAAGGTTTTTTTGTATTATCTATAATGTTAACTTCTTCCTGAGTAATTTTGGTTAATTTAAAATTAGTTTCATAGGCTGTTAATTTTCCTTTTTCAATAATTTCTGTTAGTTTTTTAATTTTTTTTCTTCTAAACATTCAAGTCTTGCTTCTAATTTGTCTGCCTTATTTTCTAAATAATTTTTATCTTTGGGGGGATTTTAATTTTATGAGATTTCTTGAATTTTGTTTTCTATGTTAAAATGTTTTTTAATGCAATTTGAACATATTTGGTTTAAACAAATTTGACATTTCCATCGTTTATCAAAAGAAGAAAACCAATTACATTTAAAGCATCTAATGTTGTCACTTCCAGCTTTGTAGTTCCAATTATGGTTACAATCTAAAGATTTATTTTTTGACTCCATTATTTTATTTAAAAGTGAAAATTATTTTAAAGAAATTATAATTTTCTTATTTTCAATAAAAAATAATATTATAAACATTACAATACATAAAAGAAAAATATTTTAATTACATGAATTGAAATGTCTAATTAGTAATTTAAATGAATTCACTTCCACGTCACATCATTTAGATTTTTTGAAGGACATTTTTATGGAGATCATTCACAAGTATACTACAGAATGAGAAACCATAGAAAAATTCAACCAAGAATAAGTATAAATTTTTGGAGTTTTAATCCAACAAATCCTGACGGTTCTATAAATTTTGATGAAGATGGATATGAAACAGACTAAATTCCCTGCACATAACTCTGATCACATGGAGCTGACTAAAGAAAGAATAGAACTCAAAGAATATAGACGTTCTATATCTGAAATAGAACAAGAATTAAGACATGTTAATATGCTTTTACGATTCAGTACAAAACTAACTTGTCCCAATTTATTTTTAAGAAAAATTAGAATTCTCAGAGAAAAATGAAAATTTGAAACAATGATACAAATTATTAAAAAAGATTTATACACTTTATCAAGAACATAAATTCATCATTCATATTTTAGTTTTTAAAAAAATTCATTTAATTAAGTTATAATAACTATTGATTCATTACACCACCTCTCCACTCACTCATTTTATTATTTGGTAAAAGTTAAAATGATTTGTTATATCGTGCATTTATTACACCACCTCTTACCGTGCGTTTATTACACCACCTCTTCACAAAATATCACACATCTCCACCTAAGAATAATTAATATGTCCCACACCTCTTCACAAAATATGATCGTAGAGACATAATGCATATCTCCACACATTTATTGGTGGCATGCATCCTGTCACACTCACTTTAATCTATCACACTTTATTATTTGTCACACTCACTTTAATCTGTCACTCTTCAGCGTAAGTAATTTCCTCCATGGACGGCAAGGATCCCATCTTGGGAATCCAGCGTATGTAATTGCTTCCATGGGCGGAAAGGATCCCATATTGGTGATCCAACATATGCAATTGCCTCAATGGGCGGCAAGGATCCGATCACAGGGATACAACGTAATTGTCTTTATGGGTAGCAAGGATCCTATCTTGGGGGGATCCAACATATGTACTTGCCTCTTATAAGAGGCTATCTCGTGAGCCTGGATTTTTTCCAAAGGTATGGCATAAAAAATAGATATCGATAAATTAAGATGAGGTGTCTCATTAAAAACCCTTGTTCCACTAAAAATTCAGAGGGAAAAGAGTTCACCTCGACAAAATGCTTGTTCTTACAATCGGCAGAGTTTTAATACTCGCCTTTGAAAAATTTATAGTAGGTAAACACATAATAAAAGATAAGACAATTACCTAAATGAATAATAAAAACACAATGACTACATAAACAATTTTAAAGGAAAGGGGAACATTCCCTTCTACTTTCAGGCATTATTATCTTGTGAGGTCGGATGAGAGGCTTCCCCGCTCTCGCCCGCCTCACCGGGCGACGTTATCCCATAGTTGGCCTTTTTTTTACCCTTCCACCCGGAAATTGCGCCCTCTATAACTTGATTCTTTTTGTGTAACATTTTATGGCGATTTCCTAGTCTCCTCGGACAACTCCCACTCGCCGATTCGGAAGAGGGTATTTCATGCATAAATACAAGGTAGATAAAGAGGCTCCCAGTCGGTTAAAGGATGATCTCCCAATAATCATATCATACGAAGAACCCTGAAATTACAAGTGATTGTCATTGAATCTTCTTTTTATGCTTCACTGGGGCATTTATGGATATATTCTACCAAGATGTGAAAAGTTGTCTAACAATACAAATCACTATGTTGATGTCCTCCCATCGGTTGAATATTTTGTCGAAGTATGGAAGCTTTGAAGATAAAAGGTTCGTTCTCCTTTTCTTTTACTTTGACCATTATGCACGGTCATCTTTCTCATGAACCCAACTCATTTGATTTTGAGAGCCTTTTGAGAGGTTCTTAAAAAAACAACTACTATTTCCTTCATATTGTAACTCTTTGATTGGAGCATCGCTATAATTTGCTATCCAAGTAAAAAAGAGTGGAAACGCTTGAAAACCATTTCTCACAAACTATATCAAAATGATTTGGGTGGACCTTCCCATTTCATTAAGAAGGTGTGAAGCGAGACATGATGGTTAGGTATACTGAAGGTCTTGAAGTCCTCTTACTCCAATTTGACATCAAATTAGCTATAAATACTCTGATGCGTAAATTAGTGATGACCAAAAGTAACAAGTATTTAGGGTTTGAATAATGAACACATGAATATGAGATTTTCGTTTAGATTTTACTAAGATTTATAGGGTTTGAGTCCTAAAACATTCTCTCGAGAGAAGATTTGTTTCGAGGAACATATATACATAAGTCCCCATTCACCTTAATATGACAACAAGGCTTCTTTCACTAGACATTTAAACCTTTCCTTTCTAACCGTCCTCATTTTTTTCCAGAAAGCAAGAAATGGATATATCAAACAAGAATACATAGGAAAAAGCCCAAAAGAAGAAAATTACAAACCAATTGAAACCTAACTTAACTAAAACAATGAGTTATTGCTAAACTCATAAAAGTTACAATTGAGTTAAGTAATTTTCCCGATATACGACCACCTCCAAATTAGTGTTTTACAATCCCAAACCACATCCCTCGCATTCCAAGTAGAATTGTTAAAAATAATATCATTTCTACACAATCAAAGACTCCAAACGATGGCCAACCAAATAATTTCTTCCTTTCCTTTTTTGACTTTCTTAGAACGACAAAAGGAACTCCAAAACCAAAAATTCTCTTTAAAATCAAATTTGATGTGATAAATCAATTCTATCCACTCGGCCATCTCCTTCCAAACGATAGCGGCGTTTCGACAAAACAATCAGGCAAGTAAAGTCATTTTTATCAAAATATTAACTCACATCCTAATCATAATAAACTATACAATGTCACATTGATGTGAGCATAAACATGCCAGTATTCCATCATTCTATCCAAACATTCTCTTCCCATTCAGATTTTTTTACTACTATGCCACGCAAACCAAAACTATATACCACATTGCCATATCATGAAAAAAAATGACCACAATGCCACACTTTCCCTTAATGTTCGTCCACCTATTGGACGACAAAGAGAAAAAAAAATTTCCAGTTGGGGTTCGGCCAGGGGTTGGCCGACCCTATACAAGTTTTTTTTTTTTTAGTTTTTTGAAAAATTAATAGATTTTTTTGATTTTATAATAGAGAATTTTTTTATACATCCATATAGGGTGAAAAGCACCATTGAAAACTTCAAAATACCTTTCGGATATGTATATCCGAAGACACCGCAAATTTATTTGGGATTTTGGTTAATTCAGATACGCATATCCGAAAACACCCCAAAAAAATTGTCAAAGATTTTTTCAGATATGCATATTACTATTTGCTTCTTCTAAATTTTAGATAATAATATATATTATCTTTATAAAATTAAATATAAAATATTGTATTTTTCAAAAAAAAATTGCATTAAAAATAATAATTTTTAAATTCTTAAAAAATTAAATAAATTATTTCTAAATACAATTTTCTATTTATTTTTTCAATAAATATCCTAAAGTAAATTATTAATTCCTCAACTTTTAAATGAAAACTATTTAATTAAAATAGATAAACAATTTTAGATAATAATTAAAACGGATAAAATTAAAATTTATAAAATTAATTTAAGAAAATATATAATTTAAGGAATAAAAATTCAAAATAAAATCAAAATAAATTTAAGATTTTGGTTAATTCGGATATGCATATCTCAAATTTTTCAGAAAATTTTTCGAACATGCATATCCGAAATAATTTTGAAGTTTTTAGGAGTGATTTTCATCTTATATGAATGTATAAAAAATTCTCTATTATAAAATCAGAAAAATCATTTAATTTAAAAAAAAAAAAAACTTGTACAAGGTCGGCCAATCCCTAGCCGAATCCCAACTAAGAATTTTTTTTCTCCTTCTCGTCCAATAGGTTGACGAACTTTAAGGAAAAGTGTGACATTGTGGTCATTTTTTTTCCATGATGATGAGGCAATGGTATATAATTTTGGTTTGTGTGGCATAGTAGTAAAAAAAATCTTCATTCCATGGTTATAAAGCGTTTTTCGTGACCACTTTCTTACAACAAATAAAATACTCAATTATTGATCTCTCACAAAGACTTTACTTATGCAAACTAACATTACTTAATTTGTGAAATCAGACTCCCACTAGCTAGCTAGCTAGTGAACCTGAAAATCAGGCAAGTAATCGAAAGATCAATATCAAATTTCGAATCATTAGTTAAGCATCACTATCTCAATGCCAAGTGCCAAATCTTCAAAAACAGAATACAAGATCACGTAGTCAACAATTCCTACTTCTCAGGATAACTATACATATAGCCATGTTGTTGGATTTCATACCATAAATTCTATCTAGCTAATGTTTACATTGATTCAGTATATGATTAATCACCGATGGTTACTATAATCCGACAACCCAGCAGCTAGGAGTATGACTAAATTGTGGGGTGATGAAATAATGATTTGCCAAAGTTTCTCAATTATCCGGTCAAATAGTTGAATAGAAGTGCATAATTACTTTCAAGTACTTTATTTAGGTAATGGAACCTCACGAGTCTAGTATTGAAAAATCAAATTTGTGAAAACTAAAAATGATTTTCTAAAATTTTAATACTGAAGTGAAAAGTATTTTAGAAATGACATTTTAAAATGCAACATTTAAGGTTTGGATCTCTAAACAAAGTGGATTATATTGTTTTCCCCCAAAATTTCCTCTTTTTCCTGATGCCCTAACATGTACCTGAATCAAAATAGTTTATACCCCTTAAATTTCAATCTACTCATTAGTAAGTCATAATACAAGATGGTTACTATTACAACCTTTCTAATCTTCCCATTTTCCTTGGCGTAGACTTATTCTCAGAGTAAATTTTGTGCATATCTAAAAATATAAATTCTAAAAAAAATTGTTAATTATTACGTTCGTTTTTGGATTTTGATATTTTACAATTCTATGTCAATATTTCTCATTATAAGATGTCCATAAAATTCTCTTCTTGAAAATAGATTAATTCGGGTAGATTTTCCTCTCCGTATTATAGTAGTTATTATGATTGGTATACAGTGCCTTTATAAACGCCTTTTTAAAGGTCTTTTCCCGTTGTTTTGTTGTATTGTTTATCGGGTTTGAGCACCCCTAGTGCACCCTTTGAATGAATCCCTTTGTCTATTGAATTTTTAAAATATATATATATATATATATATATATATATATATATATATATATATATATATATATATATATATATATATATATATATATATATATATATATATATATATATATATATATATATATATATATATATATATAAGTCTCACATTGTTTATATTACATTTATTGTCTAGCTTATTTTACTATACAAGGAAAACATTTGTTTCATTATAAAAAACACTAAAAATTTATATTGAATTTTTCTTACTCTCAAAACTCCGCGTCTTTCGAATTATCGAAACATTAATTTTTTTTAATTTTTTTATTTATTGATTTTTTTTGAGTATTTTCTTGAATTCTCTTTAGAGAATCCTTTAAATTTAATTTTTTTCTCGTTTGAGTTGAGAAATTAAAAGTATTAATTTTTTGGACACTCTTTAAAGAATTAATTAAATTTCTCATTGAGAAATTATTTTGAAAGATCAAATGACTATTATTGAATTCTCTTTGAAGAATTATTTAAATTTCTCATTGTTTAAAAAATTATTACGACTGGTCTATATATCTGTTGCTATGAGTGGATTTTATATCATATTCGAATGGTCTATGTATTAAGTGTATTTCTAGGCCGAGTGTCATAAAACGTCTTAAACAGAGCGACCTAATCCGCGACTCCACCTAGTAATTTCTTTAGTGGCAATTTTTTAAAGCTTAAAAACAACAATTTAAGACGTTTTAAACATCGCTCAGTCAACCGAAGAAGTTATTGGTAATTCAGCGGCCGCTGTCTCTGACAAACCATTCAAGTTTGTGGGTTCTCACTTCAAATGTTAACAAGCTAGAATAAATTTTTTTTCTAAACTTAAAGAAGGTTGTTAACGTTCTGACTGAGGACATTTCCGTTGTTTCTTCCGAATCATTCGAACAAACTAATGGTATGAAATCTATGGATTCATATGGAAATGCTAAAATTGAATCTGTTGCAAGTGATTTACAGCTTAGGAAAGAAATCTCAATGTTGCACCACAATGACTATCTATGCAAAAATCATATTCTAAACGGTCTTGCTGATGATTTATATGACTATTACAGTAAATGCAAGACTGCTAAACATGTATGGGAAGCTCTGCAAAAGAAGTATGACACCGAAAAAAGTTGGAACAAAGAAGTATGTTGTTAGCCGCTACATAAAGTATCAGATGGAATAAATGAAAGGCATAAGAAGACTCAATGTTACAAACGTAAAAAAATTGCTTATTAGATCATCACAAAAAGTTTGTGTTTAGATGATAAATTTCAAATTACTTTTATTATTGACAAATTTCTCTTAGTTTAAAAGTTTTTAAAAATTTTGGTTCACTCCAAAACCAAAATATTTTTGATTGTGAGTGGGATTATTCACCTTCTAGTGGAAGAATAATCTTTGTGACAAGCTCAAAATGAAAAAGTTTTTGTTGTTTCAAACAACAAAAATAAATTTGTGTGTACTTCTGAAGTCATTTGGCAAATAATTAAAGGATCAGAACCACAATATTGTGAAGCAAATTAAGAATGAGAACCTTTCTAGTGCCCTAATTACTCAAATTGATACACAACAACCACTACCATAAAGAAATGACACTTGTGTTTTCTCTTGGTTCAATTGTGGGAAAACTAGGTCATATGATTAAGAAATGCAAGATCAGGCTTAAACCTTGTGTTTCCCATAATGCCAGGTTAACTTGACCGATGAGAAATTTATTACCTTGATCACTAAAATTGACATGATTGATGAATCTGATGGTTGGTGGTTAGACATTAGCTTATATCGTCATGTCTGTTATGATCGTGCAATATTTAAAACATACAAGAATATGAAAGTGTTGTTGGAAGTTGCTCACACCACTAATATTGTCGGTATTAGAGAAATGGAGCAGAGGCCACCTCTGAAAAGACTTTAATCTTGAAGGATGTCACACATACTTCAGAGATTATAAAGAATTTTGTTTCTATTTTTATTCTGAAAAATACAGGGTTTAATCTGTTTATTGGGGTAGATGTACATAATCACTAAGAATGATGTTATATTTAAGACTTTTTGTGAATGAAATTGAAATAAGAGGATGAGATGATATAAGCTCTTAATCATATATATACTTTGTATGAGGGAGTACCTAGACTATAGGAGTATTCTTGATAGACTCACCTATGTGATTGTGGAATTTAGGTCGGCTCCTATGAGATTTCGAGGAAGAATTCCTAGAGCCTTCACTAAACTGAGATACACGTGCAAGGCCATTAAAGCAAGGATTATTAGAATACACCTAAATAAAAGGTTGTGTGTGGGTTTGATGTATGAGATAGAGTTCAAGACAATAGTGTCACTCTTGTTTAATGAGAATACTACTCGCTACGCAAAGGATCAAGTCATACACAACGTTGTTTATGTACAATCTTAGAAACATTTGACGTTACTTCTAAAACACTTTTTAAATTCAAGTGGGGAATATATATATATATATATATATATATATATATATATATATATATATATATATATATATATATATATATACACCAGATACTATGAGTGGTTTTTAATTATATCATATTCAAAGGGTCTTTGTACCATCCGAAGACTCTAAAATTTGGTGGACAAGAGTGACTCTAAAATCTTAATAGTTATGGTTAACCAGAAGACTGGGGATGAGCAAAACTTCTCAACTTTAGTTTGTTGAATTAGAAGGATGACTCAAATAAATTGACACATCAAGTTTAATCATACTTGTCAAAAAGAAAATTATAGTCTTACTTTAAACTGGATGCCATTTTACCTGATAATAAAAATGGGATAGAGATCCTTAGACGTATTAGAGTAGTTCTTTAGTCTTTTTTTTCTCTTTAGGCCGATAAACTCTGTTTTGTAAAAAAAAAAATTCTCAAACATATTTAAGATAAGTAAAACTTTACATTTATCCCTAGATGTTTTCCGTTAAGTAGTGAGTCGAGAGATTCCATTCTTTTCAGAAGTAAACCTGTAGACAATCTCATCCCATTTCTTTTGGATTTCTCAGGCACCATGTGTGTTTCTAAAATACTCTTGCTTTCAGAAGTGTATCTCCGAAAGCACATTTTTTTATTTAGCGTTGATTTGTTCCGTAAGTGCATCTACGAAACCTTCTTTTAACTGAATTATTTTAAAGTTTTTTCCAACGTTTACTAGTTTAAACTATTTCCGTAGATGTAGCTCCAAAAAAATTTAAATTTGGGAAAAAAAAGGTGTTGTCTGATGTGTATCTCCGAAAGTATGAGACATAAATAAATTCCGTCAAGTGCTTAAGAGTATTATGGAGTGAATTGAAATGTGTATTACTTCGTGAGTTCGCATGTCTCAATACATATATTGGATCTCTTATATATAATAAATCCCATTTATTAGATCCTAATCCTAATAAGTAGGCTAATGTTACATTTATGTTAGCATAAAATACTACTAAGGTTTCATCATTCCATCCCGACATTCCCTTTTCTCATTCCATGGTTGTAGTTCATTCTCGTGACCTCTTTCTCACAACAAATAAAATACTCATTTATTACTCTCTCATAAAGCCTTTAATTATGAAACTAACATTACCTAATTTGTGAAATCACACTCGCACTAGCTAGCTAGCTAGTGAACCTGAATATCAGGCAAGTAATCGAAAGATCAATATCAAATTTCAAGTCATTAGTTAAGCATCACTATCTCAAATGCCAAGTGCCATAAATCTTCAAAAACATGATACAATATCACGTAGTCAACAGTTCCTACATCTCAGGATAACTATACATATAGCCATGTTGTTGGATTTCATACCACAATTCTATCTAGCTACTGCCTACGTTGATTCAGTATATAATTAATCACCGATGGTGACTATAATCCGACAACACAGCAATAATTAGTCAAGCTTTAAAAGTAAATTGTGGGGGTAATGTAATAATGGTTTGTCAAACTTTCTATATTATCCGGTCAAATAGTTGAATAAAAACGCATGATTATTTAGGTGATAGAATTAGAACCTCTCGAATCAGATCTTGAAAAGTGAAAGTTGTGAAAACAACAAGGAACAAAAAGGATTCTTTAGCAGGCTGTAATTAAGCCACGAAGAGCAGTGTTATCATGCTCAAAATGACCCTTAGTAAAACCGTCCTAATCAACCGCCATAATTTATGCGTTTTTTTTAATGTTTAAGTTTTCACTCCTCCCTAAATAAATTGGTAGACAGACATTTAATTAAGGGTTAATGGTTATTTACCCTCGGTCATATAAGGCCTTTACGAAAAATTCTCCTGTAAAAAAAAAGTCACATGGATGATCCTAAAATTTGGGAAAAGTCACTCTTAAAATCTTTCTCAGGCCAAGTCACCCAAAATGCTGATGTGTTAATGTTTTTCTGATTTTTCCATTTTTTTTTAATTGTCACATGTGTTTAGTCAGTTTTGCTTGGATATTTTTACCCTCACGTTTGAATCAAAGCCTAATCCCAAAAAAACAATTCACTTACATTCCTTCCCCTTATTGTTGTTCAACCTAAATCCTAAATCTACCTAACCTAGTTTCTTGATAATACATAATTTAGATTTAATATATTAACTTAATCAAAATGGAAAAAGGATTAGGGATTTGAGATTTGGGATGACAAGTATCATCAATTCAAGATGCAGCGACGGTCTTCCCCTCTCTGGCGTAACGGCAGAAACTTCTACTCCTCACCAACTCTGATTCAAAACGTGGTCACCGTAACCGTGACGGTCTCATCCCTCCTCTTCCAAGCTTACTCGTTCATCTCTCTTCAGTCCTCTCATCTCAGTTCAGATTTGAACCAAACACGAAACAAAACATCAGGTTTTTTCACCTTTTCCTCTTCTTGCGATTTGTTCTTCGTCTTAGTTGTGTTCGGCGTAATATGGTTGAGCTGAGAAAGCTTGAGATGAGAACAGAGCGAGCAGAGCTGTGAATCTCTGCATCTTCAATTTTTTTCTAATTTTGTCAATTATAGCTTGCAGAGAAGGTGTTTGATGTTTGGTCTTTGGAGTGCGCTTCAAAATGAAGCGAGTGTTGAGGGTGTGCAAAGGGGAGATAGTGATTTTTATGGAATGTGTAATGAAGAAGAAGATGGTATTATGTTTTTTGTGTGGTTGTTAATTTTGCAGTAAAGGTGGTTTGCTGGTGTTTGAGAGGTGTGGTGGTGGCTCATGATTGGGAGAGAAACAGACTGTTATGGTTTATGTTCGGAGGTGGAAAAAGTGGTATTTGAGTTTGTGAGATGATGATGGTTGTTTTGAGGTGAAGAAATGGTGGTTTCACCGTTATGTTGTAGTGAGGGTAAAAATGTCCAAGCAAAACTGACTAAACACGTGTGGCGTTTAAAAAAAGGAAAAATTAGAAAAACATTGACACATCAGTATTTTCGGTGACTTGGCCTGGGAAAGCTTTTAAGAGTGACTTTTTCCAAATTTTAGGGTCATCCATGTGACTTTTTTTTACAGGGGGTTTTCCGTAAAGGCCCCATATGGCAGGGGTAAATAGCTATTAACCCTTTAATCAATTATTCATTAAAACAAGTGTAAAATTCACACATGAAATTTCGGTATCATTGATTGAATTATCAACAAGACGCATTTAATAAGGTATTATGTCTCATATTCTTTTTATGAGAATTAAAAAGTCAAACCCTTGAATTATCTATGAAGTGATACCATTGAAATTGGTTTGTCGGTAACCTAAAATTTCATCTCTTTATTTTGATATTTTGTCGTGTTTTCGATATTTTTGAACTATCATTTATTTGTAATTTAATTTTATTGGTTTATTGTAATTTCATTTTTTGCGATTATTGTAGTATTGTACCTTGAGTTATCCCTTACACTCACTAAGGTTTAAACCATTGCAATTTTTTATTTTGAGCAAAATTATCAAAAATCAACTATGGATAACTTAATTCACAAGATAGAAGTCTTAAAACAAAGTTTTTTAAACTTGATTTGAGTCCTAACTTTGGCATATTCGAATCAAAATTAAAAGGAAAATTTAGATTTTGACGCTGTGAATATGACTTGAAACAAGGATGTTTGATTCGAATAAAAACTCTTTGATGTGAATCACAACTATGGATGATTCGAATCATGACTAAATGAAATTTTTTGAAACCCACATCTGGTTTTGTGATTTGAATCATGTAGTTGCTTGATTTCAATTACATGAGTTAAATCATGATCTGAATCAAATAAGCAAAACCCATAATTTACCATCTTGCTTCAAGTCACTCTTTCATCATATTTAAATCATTATTGTAGCATCTGATTTGATTTAGCTACTTAAATTTTCACCTATTTTGTGTCTTACCTCTAACACATATAAATTTATTTCTCTTTCTGACCATAAAAAACTCACCAACACACATCCGTACACATGAGTATGAATCCATAATTTTTTCAAACTAAGATAAACTAAGAGTGTTTTTTCTTTCGCAATCATTTTCTCCATCAAGTCAAACTTATAGAAAAACTTTATATGTGTTGATTTCATGAGTTATATTTAGGATTTATGTGGTATTCTTATGATAACCATTCATTTTCTACCTTGAACCAAAAACTTCATTGTTGTGGTACTCAACTTTTTGTGTATATCAATTTCAAGAATTTATTTGCGACTATGGTGTTTGGAGGCTGACTCCCAGAAAGAAAAAAGTGATTCTTCTCTAGAGGATTTTGGTAGGATCATGTGAAGATCAATGTAGAGAAAGTTTTGGAGTTTCTAAGATCCTTAAGTAAGACAAAGGCTCAGACAAAGAAATTCAAGAAGGATTGAGTGAATACTACTTCATGTGGAGTCTTGGAGCATGACTTTAGGTAAAAAAAACTTGATTAGCTCAAGATAGAGTGAAGATCTTGTAAATTTAGAAGTTTGTAGTGTTCTTATTAAAACATAAGGAAAATAAAGATTCAGACTTATGTTTGCTTAGTATTTTGGCTTGAAGTGTTCAATGTTGTCTCTATTGTCCATCGTATAAAAAAACACATGTATTAATGTGTAAGAATAGTGGAACACCCCAGCGAATCATTAATGGCTTTCCATTCGAGACTAGACTAAATGCTAGCAAGAACGAATGCACGAGACCAATATGAATTTGGTGCACAATTTCTCTTTTCGTTATCTTTTTAAATTATGACATAGATTTGTATGAGCTTAGGATTTTTCTCATTTCTAGAATCGCATGTGGCTAGGTTTTATCTGCATATAGCAATTTTTATGTAATTCTAGGTATTTTATAGGTTAAGTCATTAAAATCTTCTTTCTAATGATTATAATTTGTATATACTTTTAATATTTGATGGAATCTTCAATTAATACGATTCAAATCTTCTTTTTTGTGAATTTTTTTTTAAAGGGAAAAGTCTATTCAACCCCCTTTCAAGACATTCTACACCTATGTTCTCCACCGACAATTAGTCTCATAGTTGGTATTTTGATTATGTCTTCCAACTTCAAAAGTTGAGCATATTGGTAAATCTGAGATCAATGGGCATATAATAGATCCCCCATATTCAAAGGAAAAAATTATGTAGATTGGAAAGATAACATGTACGTTCACTTAATGGAAGTTGATAAAATGCTTTGGGTTGCTATCGAAGATGATATTTTTTTCCTAAAAGGAATCGTCATTGGTATTGAAAATTTAAAACCCCCTAGAATTGGAATGATGAGAAAACTAATTAAGTTTGTTATGATTTGAAATAGAGGAATATACTAATGTATGCCTTAACTAGCATTCCGGGACTAGCATTCTGGGACCCTCCAGTCACTCTTAGGAGATAATTTGGAAGAGAATTCGGAAAGCTCCTATTCATACAAGGATTCAAAACTTTCTTTGGAAGCTGGTCAAGAACGTCCTTCCCACGTGTGAAAACCTGGTTAAAAGAGGTGTTAAGACTGCTCCGGAATGTCGGATTTGTCATGAGAGCAAGGAAACTGTTGATCATCTCTTCTTCCACAGTGCTCTTAGTAAACAGGTTTGGTTTTTATCCCCCTTGGGTCTAAGAATTGATGCAAGTTCATGTGTGGATGGATAGCTAGAAAAAATTTTGATTGATGGTGATCAGTTTGACTCTCAATTATTCTGTGTGACTTTATGGAAAATCTGGCACCATAGTGTTGCACCCCAAAATTTGCCCTCTTTCTCTGTGCTATAAGTTATGAAAGGACGTTTATTTCGTCGCTCAAAAGTCAACAAAGAAAATAATAAAGGTGTTTCTCATCTAAGCATTTGAGTTTGTTGAGATCCAACCGAGATTAATTGGATTATGTGTTGGGGTTTGTTTTTATGCTTCAAGTCAAATTCATCTTTAAAGGTTGTTCAAGGCATTGCTATTTGAAGTGATAATCAAGGCACCGTTCTTTCAATTGCTCGTTACTTTTCGATCAAGTTAACATGATTTGAGAAGTTAGGATTCCATTGAATTATGGTTGATTTGGAGGATGTCACTCTCTTATCTTATGCTTCATGATCAGATGATTCACCAAATTGATTGAATATTGGCTATGCTCAAATTCTTTCATAATGAGCAGTGACATAAAACATTTGTTCATTTGTTTGTCTTTGGTACAAGTTTTGGTACAAATTGAACGGGTGGGAAGAAAAGTGATTCAAATATGCTTTACGAGATACATATCATCACATAATTCAGTCCATGTTCAAATTACATTTGCCAATCCATTCAAATTTCATTACAAAATTACACCAAAATTCTTCACAAATTACATGAAAACCAAAACTAATCTTGAGTCTTGATCCATCTTTACCAAGCCACTTCAAACTTCCAGCCATGAACAAAGAAGACCGCCCTGCACATTACCAAAACCAAAAGAAAAGCATTATAAAAAAGAACCGGCATAACTGAACCGAACCGGTTCTTTCAGCAAAACCTTTAACCCAATTCCGCTGCATATAATTTGAGATCTAACAGAATTTCAGAAGAGGGAAAAAGGATATAACAAAAAAACTCGGTTTTAGAAATGGCTAGCAGAAGGAACATAACAGAATTAAAGGGAGATACGTACAAGATAAACATAACAGAACGGGAAGAAGAATAGAGAGAGAGGTAACAAACTTGGACTCACCTTATAACAAACTTCTTCACTTTCTGAAAACTTCTTCACGATAAAAAAAACTCTCTCCAAAAACCTTCAATCGCTCTCATCCTCTCTTCTCCAATCTTTATCATCTTTAGTCTTCACAAATTCACGGAGAATTTAAAACCATAAACTTCAACATCAATCCCTATCGATCTCCAATTTCTCCATTCTCAAACTTCTGCAAAAGAAAACGAAAAATCAATGTCATTACCATAATCTTCACCTTTCTGATACAAACAAAAAACTGAGAGAAATTTTACCTTCAAAACGAACTCTCTTCATCTTCATCGAGGATCCTCAAGAAAATTCTACAATCACTCTCTGAACGATTCAATCTCCAAAATCTTCATCGCTCTTCAATTCTTCATACTCATACGAGAAATCTTCGACTGCTTCTTCATCTTGATTCTGAAAAAAATACTCAGAACGTTCTTCAAATCTTCATCATCTTCAATAGATTTCTGAAACGCTTCTGCATCTCCATCAGCATCAATTCATCGAGCTTCGCAACATCAATCAACGTCCGCCTTCAACAATGAAAACCTGCACTGATTCAACAACAACTGTGAGTCAATAACGAATCGAACCTTCAAATCGGAAGCAACATCTTCGTCATCATCGCAACAACAAAAAACGCAGAAATTAAAGAGGAGACAAACCGAGAGTGAGAGGTTGAGACGGAGAGAACAGATCAAGAGAGACGGAGGACTGAACCGAGAAAGATTGAAACGGAGATGATGAAATCGAGTGAGAATATCGTCGGAGAGTGAGAGGTAATCGCCGCCGTGAGTTCACGAGAGTGAGAGGTAATCACCGCCGTGAGTCCACGTGAGAGAGAGGCCGGTGCGCCGTCGTGTAAGGAGAGAAGATGAAGGTTGAGTTCTTCAAACCTCCAAGGTTCATGTAAACCTAATTTCCTTCTCATCTGGTTGCTTAATTGCTGTTATCATGTTAATTAACATCTAATCTATCATATAAGAAGAGTCTACCATTTCCTCATCTCTTAGCTATGCCACATCAGCCTCTCTTCTCACAAAATTCCACATCATTCCCTTCCCATTGTATGTTGCAGCAGTTGTGAGGATTGAACTTTAAACCTCCAACCTCTCATGATCTCGCAGTTACAAATTATTTACTTTCTCTGGCCATTCATATTCCAAACTGCTTACAGCACTAATGACCTCATATAATGCTTTGCATATTTATCAACCACTTTCATTCTTCTTCTTTCCACGTTTAATTCAGTGTGCTATGAAATTGCATGATCATGTGTGAGTCAGAGGGATCCTGATTGAAGATTTGCATTGGGTTGTATGTATGTGATGGTGGAAGACGTCAGTTATGGATGGATCGCGGCTGTAGCCGCTGATAATGATGGTGGTCTACATGGGTTATCACGGTTTGAAGCGCCGTGGTGTGGAGGTTATGCATGGTGTCAGAAATGTTGGTAGTGCTCCAGTGTGTTTCCGGATCTGTTTTGGTTCCTTCGACACCACAACTTTTTTTTCTTTTTTTTTTCTTTTTTACTCTGTTGTGTTGTAACTTGCAAGCTGCATCTCATAATAATGCTTATAAGGCGAATTTTTTTCTTTTCATTTTCGTTTCACGATTTGTGAGGTGTTTTCATTCCATCTCTGTAATATTTTCTATTTTTTTGTTATTTTGTTTTATGAATTCCATCTCTGTAATATTTTCTATATTAATCATGGATATTTTCTATATTAATGATTGATATGTTATTTGCGTGATATATGATGTTTCCTAACTCATGTTTCTTTTTTATTTAAGGGCAATGCCATCAATTACCATTGCTGGAAGAAGAAGTGGAAGAAGTGAAATAAAGAAGTGGAAGAAGTGAAGTCTGAAATATTTGATTATCTTAATAGTGCTGAAGATTCTTTGTAGAAAATATTTATGAATGCATTATAGAAAGCATTTACCCAAACCCTTGAAAATCAGATAACAAGGAGTAGCAAAATCGTTTGTAACAAACAAACCATAATGATTGAGTTTTTTTTAATTATTTTATCATGCAAAATATATTTATTTATCCATTTTTATTTGATGATTAATGTTTTAATTTGCGTTTGTCCTTAGATGTTTGGTCATATGGATTGTTATAGACTAACACTTAATCCACAAACTCATTTGTCCCAATATATTATTAAAGTTATTTATAATTATAATTAATTTAAAAATAATTTATGAATAAAACATAGTTTACCTAATATAATAATTTACATAATATAATTTTGATATATATTTTTTTTAAATTGGCTGTGCCTATATTTTTTCTTTAATATATTAAAGCAAAAATAGTTTAATATTTGAAAAAATAATAAAAGAAAGAATAATTATGGAGACGTGGTTTTATATAATATATAAAAGGAAAGAAAATAATGTAAATTTAAATAGGGAGACATTTTTCAAGTATATATATACATATATATATATATATATATATATATATATATATATATATATATATATATATATATATATATATATATATAACAAATTTACTAATGATTGAAATATTTTTATAATTAATGACAAAAAATATTTATATACAAATAACTATATTGATTAAATTAATTTTATATACGAGAAAAAATAACTATAATTATGAATATTATTATTACACATTTAATATAAATTTATAATATTAAAATCATTGATTGATTGCAATTTTTAATTTTGATTTAATGTGATTGTAATTTTTTAACTTCTTATACACCTGTTTTCTTGATATGGAAATTGTTTCGTGAAGTTATTGGTATATAATTACAAAATGACGTTTAATTTTTTATACTTTAAGTGCAAATGTTAATAAATAAACTTCATTGATCGATTGAATATTATGTTTGAGCGATATTTATATTAAATCTTAATAATTATCGAAATTATAAATATTATAATATGTAAATAACATAATATTTTATATTAATTCATAGAACTAAAGAATATTTTATTTAATTCAAATTAAAAAATTAAGTTTATGAATATATATATATATATATATATATATATATTAATAATTTTATAAAATTAATTTTATAAAATATTATTGATATTTATTTATTGTAAGGTCGAAAAAAAATATATAATGTAATAAAATATTACAAATTAAAAATGTATACATAATTTTAAAATGTATATGTAAATAGAATCAAAGAATAAAGAAGAAATCTGTATATTAAACATTTAATGGTAACATAAATGGCAATATAAATGATAAAATAAAAGAAAATAACTATTGTTAGAAATTACTTATATTACTACTAACACAAAATAAATTCAATAGATCAAAACTAAGATCAAAGACAAGATTTAAAAAAAAAAACTAAGATATAGACCAAATATCACTTATTTTATGCCGCCAATATACACAAAATATACGAAAAACCATCAAGCAATTTAATATCATCATTCCTCATTGAAATATTTGCTATGAGTTTTTTCAACAAATTTTTATAACATTAATATCAAAAGATCAATTTACATTAATGTGTTGCTTATATATATATATATATATATATATATATATATATATATATATATATATATATATATATATATATATATATATATATATATATATATATATATATATATATATATATATATTAGTTATAAAATAGAAATCAGTTACAATCAATTAATTTAATTATCATAAATATTACTCTACATTTTTGTTTATGTCTTTTAATATTCTTTAAGTACTTATTTCATTCTATATGTTATATTAAGAGTCACAAATATTCTTTAATATTCTTTATGATGTATTAAGAGTCATAAATATTTATTAATATAAATCTCCTACACTCTTTTCTTACCTAACACCCACTATTAATTTAAATCGTGAATATAGTGATATTAATTTGATAAATATTTGCTACTAACATATATAGTTGTATTAAAAAAATAAAAATAAAAAATTAATATAATTCCGTATTAATTAAAATTATTAATATAAATATATAATACTAATATATAGTTATATTAAGGATTGTGACTATTATATAGTTATATTAAAATTTTTATTATTATATAATTATAATAAAAATTATAATTTATATGAAAATATATCGTTTTTTATTTTTTGAATACAAGAAGATATAGTAGTAGAAAATATTTTTTCAATAAATATAGAGTCATATTATTAATTTTATCGAAGATGTTAATTGTTTACATTAATAATAAATAATTATATTTACAAAAAGCATTGATAAAATATTTTATAATAAAAAATATATAATAATAATAATATAATAGAAAAAATATTTGTTTCATTTTAAAGATAATAACCATGAGTATATATTATTTAACTCTTAATATAGTTATTTAGTAATTCGAAAAATATTTTTATAGGCTTTAATTTGTATATTAATAATTAATTAAAAAAAATATAAAACACTAGCAATAAAATTATTTTATGTTAAAAAACTCTATTAAAATTATTCATTCGGTAATCAAAATTCATTAGATCGAAAATTAATCTTATCCATTAATTGAATCATAAAATAAAATAAATATAAATCAGTTACAATCAATTAAATTAATCATCATAAATATTAATTTAAATTTTTGTTTTTGTCTTTTAATATTTTTTAAGTATTTATTTAATTGTATATGTTATATTTAGAGTCACAAACATTCTTTAATATTCTTTATGTTATATTAAGAGTCATAAATATTTATTAATTTAAATCTCCTCCACTCTTTTCTAGACGTAACACCCATATTACTTTAAACCGTGTATATAGTTATATTTATTTGATAAATATTTGCTGCAAACATATATGGTTGTTCTAAAAATAAAAAAGAAATAAATTAATATAATTTCGTATTAATTAAAATGATTAATATAAATATATAATAATAATATATATAGTTGTATTAAGGATTGTGACTATTAGATAGTTATATTAAATTTTTTATTATTATATAATTATAATAAAGATTATAATTTATATAAAAATATTTTATTTTTTTAATACAAGAAAATATAGTAATCGAAAATATTTTTTGGAATAAATATAGAGCCATATTAGTAGTATGATAATAAATAATTATATTTTAGTTATAAAATAACAAAAAACATTAATAAAATATTTTATGATAAAAAATCTATAATAATAATAGTAATATAATAGAAAAAATATTTGTTGCATTTTAAAGATAATAACAATGAATATATTATTCTAATTGTAACAAAATTTGAATATTAACGGGAACACGAAGTTACTAATTATTTTTTTGAATATTAACATAAACATTAAGTTACTGATAAATTTTTTGAACATTAACGAGAACAAATTTGGAATATTAACGAGAACACGAAGTTATTTATCAAAATAATGAATATTAACGGGAACAAGGAGTTACTGATGAAAATAATAAATATTAACGGGAACATGAAGTCACTGATCAAAATATTGAATATTAACGAGAACAAATTTAGAATATTAACATGAATATGCAATTAGTGATCAAAATAATGAATATTAGCGATAACATGAAGTTACTGATCAAAACATTGAATATTAACGGGAACATGAAGTTACCGGATAAAATATTTGATATTAATGAGAACATGAATTACTGATCAAAATATTGGATATTAACATAAACATGAAGTTACTGATCGAAATATGGAATGTTAATGAAAACATGAAGTTACTGATCAAACTATTGGATATTAACCTGAACAAGAAGTTATTGATCAAACTATTGAATATTAACGGGAACATAGAGTTATTAATTAAAATATTCAATATTAACGGGAACCAATGTTAGTAAGTTGAAAGTAAATGTGAATAAGTTTATTGCATTGGACAATCGACATTGTGTTGTTTGTTCTTTATGCAGGTCACATTTTATTCTACTATCGATAAAACATTAATAATTTAAGTCATATAATAGATCTTTCCAATTTTTATTGCATATTAATAAAATAACATATAAACTTTATTTTCTTTATTACTTTTTATTTTCAATATTCAATTTTTTTAATATTAGTATTTTTATAACTTTTTCAATTTTAACCTAGATTTCATCTTTTACTAATACCTTTTCCTTATAATTTTTTGAATATTAACAGGAATAAATTTAAAATATTAACGAGAACACGAAGTTATTGATCAAAATAATTAATATTAACGGTAACATGGACTTACTGATTAAATAATGAATATTAACGGGAACATGAAGTTAATGATCAAAATATTAAATCTTAACGGGAACAAATTTGGAATATTAACGGGAATACGAAGTTACTGATCAAAATAATGAGTATTAGCGGGAACATGAAGTTACTGATCAAAATATTGACTATTAACGGGAACATGAAGTTACATTCAATATTAACAAGAACATGAGTTACTAATCAAAATATTGAATATTAACGGAAACATGAAGTTACTGATCGAAATATTGAATATTAAGGGTAAAATAATATTTATTAATCAATATATCACAAACTTTGATCCAACCTATTGAAAAGAAATTTCTATATTTTACACATTTGTTTTTAGGACATTTACTTCTACAATAATTATATTGAACAAAATAACATTTTTCCTATCATCTTTTAATTCCCTCAATCACAATGCGCGGAAACGACGGGTACCCGTGCGAACGCACGGGTAAGACACTAGTTTGGCATTAAAGAAAAATCTTGAATTAATTGTTGTTTTGATTTGAGTTTAAGAAAATCTGAAAGATTAACGTGAAATTTGGGTGGATCAATCCACGTTCCTTTGGGCCAAAACGAATTGCTATCATACATTACCATGAGCCCATGCACCCCTGCCTTGCTTGCATAGTAAAACTCCCTTGGGCCAAATGCTATTGGGCCCTGCGCCCTTGCCTCCCTGTACCACTGTTTCCAGATTACACCCCCCTGATTCATGAAAAATCATATTGGATTTAGTTCTTTTTAACTAGTTTGCTTTCCATTATTTTTAGCATAATAAAAATTACATAAAAACAATACATTTGATTAGACTTTGGCATGATAAAAAATGACATAAAAACATATAATATTTTGCTTGTTAGAATTTAAATGTTTTGTTATATAGTTTAGTTTTTATCGTTATTACCCGATTTTACCGTTTCGGTGTACCTTTTGACTTGTAAATACTTGCTTTGGTTTCTATAATACTTGTGTACATATTTGACTAACATTTGAGTGCTATTTCTGGTTGTTATCTTACTTTCGCTCGATTTATGTTTAAAAAGTGTGTTAATGTCAAATTTCTCATTTCGTTATCCTTTTTCGGTGTAAAGCACCAATGCAATTCCGATTGCGATGTTTGTTATCTCTAACTTATTGTGCAAGGCTTTTGGATAGTCACCGATCGACGCTTATTACGTGAGTGTTCCGCTTTATTTGCGGGACACGATTTCATTCACTCGCATCGTGTTCTCATCTTGGAGACACGTTCCTCTTACTTTATATCTGCTTGTTTGGTTTGCTTGTTCCTCTTGCAGGTGTATTGTGATTATGCTCGACGTACGTCGACCCTTGTTTGCTTACGTGGCTAATCGGTGTGCTAACTATTTGCTATTGCTTTGCTAGCTCGCTCGCGGGATCCTTAGTTTTCTTTCTTCTTCGCTGCGGTTTACGGATCATAATCCGTTTGGTATTGATCCCGTTTCATTTTATCTTTCTCGCACTTTATCGCTTTCTCGCATCATCATTTAACATGAGAAGTAGGACTTAGACATGCATCTGGCCAAGCCCTCAAAAGAGGCTCTATTTTTGTTGGTGTGTTTATATTTGTGCTTTGCGGCAGGGATTCACGGTGTAATAAGTCCTATATGGCGCTCCGTTAAGTCCACTTGGAAGGCATGCGGAAAGGGTTAGCAATCAACCCCCGCCCAGTCTCATCGAGTCCGATCAGTAAGCGCACGCTACGCGTTGCTTGCTTCTGAACTAGCACAAGATCTTGTTATCGAGTACGTCAGGAAAAGGGTTCATGCAACCGGACCCCCGCATTTCCTATAGCTCGCGTTGATCGACGTTGACGCTCGGTGTACGCATGCACCGTTTTCCTTTCAGATCCGTGACGGCTTGGTTGCTGAGAGGGATTCGCTCCTCTTGTCTATGGCCCGATCATTTTCGCAAGGTCTAATGTTTTGTTGACTCGGGTGATTCGCTCCCCTTGGCTATGGCAGGACCGCTTTTCTACCACTCGGCCAGTGCCGTTGGTTTTGTTTGCTTTACGAGCGGAGCTCGTTTGTGTGATATACTTGTTTGCATTCTCTTTTCCCCGTAGGTTGATAGGCTAGTTTAGACTTGTACCCTTTGTATGATAGCATTAGGTAGCAAGCTTTCCCCCTTAGCTTAGGTCTTCCTCATGCATTCTTTAAATCACAAACCACACTCTTTGATTTTATTTTCTTAAGAGCTTGTTATTTCCGCTTCATTCCTAAGCCTAAGTCTCCAAAGGTCGAGCAGCGGAGTGTGAATGTAACTTGTTCACCTAAAAAACACAAAACAAATAGAAACTAGTTAGCCGAGCTACGGTACCTCTGTTTCCTCAAAAAGTATACGTAGGCAGCGGGGTAGGGCCCGTGCGAGTATAACTCTTTCTTTTCCTTACATTTTGCATGCATTTTAGTCCAGATTAGTGCAATTTGTTTACACACCCATAGTTTTAGACACAAGCGTGGATACCATCGAGTACGATGGGCGTGAGGGATGCTAATACCTTCCCCTCGCGTAACCGACTCCCTTACCATTTTTCTATGGTCGTGAGACCGTTGTTTTGTTTTGTGGTTTGCTAGCATCCCCTTCCTTTTTCAGGATAAATATGTTAGTGACGGCTCTGTTGATTTTCGCGGTAGCGACACATAGGAACTTGGTTGTTTTTAAAAATTGCAGGTTTCTTCCCCAAGTAATTGCTGAAGAAGCTAATGAATGGTTGTACGAGTTCAACAAGACAAATCCTATTCTGCGTCCCACCAAACGGAAACCAACACTGTTAAGGGAGGATGAGGATAATAAAAACCTGGTCAGAATCTTCGTGGATGCATGAGTTTTCCCTGATGGCACCACTGCCATGGGATGTGTCATGAAAAGATTCGAGAGTGGAACTTTCTATTCTGCAACAAAAAGAATAGTGATGGAGGCATACCCCACTATGGCGGAAGCATATGCAGTCAGGTGGGCTCTTAGCTTAGCAAAGGACCTCAAGCTCCAAAATGTTCTACTTTTCTCGGATGCCCTTAATGTAGTTGATAGTTTAAATCGAGTTTCTGTTAATGCGGTGTTAGAACCTTTTGTTGTGGACTGCTTGGATTTGTTAAAACAGTTTTCTGCTGCTATTATTTCTTTTATTAGTAGAGATGAGAATCAGGAGGCCCACCAGCTTGTTGGTTTGGGTCATACTAAGGAGTCTAGATCTTGGATTAAATATCCTTCTAATTTTGTTTCTCTCTCTCGTGTACCAGACTTTTCTTCTTTCTAATGAAATAGTCTTTGCATAAAAAAAATGTATATTATTCAATTTTTCATTGTAAATTGACTTAAACAATGTGGAATGCACTTCTAGTACTTAACGATGATACTGAAGATGTAAAACAATCTAAGATTAGCATGTTGGCAAAAGAATATAACCTATTATAAATGGAACATGGTGAAACCATATAATCTATGCATAAACTTTATTCATATAATCAACAACTTAAAAAATTTAGGAAAGACTTTGTCTAACCAGGATTATGCTAACAAAGTGTTAAGATCTACGTGCAGAAAATGGAAACCAAAAGTAACAGCCATTATAGAGTCACATGTCTTGAAGACTTTAGATATTTCGACTCTATTTTGAAAGCTTACTGTTAGCTGGGATTTTTTCGATATCCTCAAGTTTAAGCATGCCAAGAAAGAGATTGAAGACACATTTAGTGGAAACTTCTTTTATGGAGGAGGGGGCTAACTCTGGTCACCTTTGAAAAAAACTCAATTGAGGTCCGTGAGGGTGTCCAAACCCCTTTAAGCTTGGTTTATTAATATCTTTTGTACGACCTTTGTTAACTCTTTTTGTAAATGTATTATGTGAATAGTTTACCCTCTAGCCATCATATTATAATATGATTTTTTTATATTTTTTATATAATAAATAGTAGGTTTAAAGTATTTTAAATATTTTCTATTTATAGATAGAGTTTGGTTATTTAAAATTTCCAAATAAATAT
The DNA here is from genome assembly GCF_029867415.1 of Vicia villosa. Lineage (NCBI taxonomy): Eukaryota > Viridiplantae > Streptophyta > Magnoliopsida > Fabales > Fabaceae > Vicia > Vicia villosa. The sequence continues at coordinate 606,045 of NW_026705036.1, forward strand.
GCATTATTTTAAAATAATTTTTTTTATTACAAAATGTTTTTTTAGGAAATTGTTACAACACATAAACTACTCTCAATCACCCTAAAGCCTTAATACATCCGCATTCTCCAAAGCAAATATATATTTAACTCTAACAACACTCTAAAACAAGAGTATAAGAGAAAACTATAAAAAGTCAAATACAAACTTAAAATGTTATTGACTAGTTCATCTTGTACCTAAAAACTTAAATCTTTTATACAACCTTTGTCTCCTTCATTTACAAAACTAAGTGAATTGAAACTTCTTTAACATGTATATTTCCACCTAACCCCAACAATATTTAGCTTGATTAAAAATAATACATCAGTCTTCACCAACAATCATACTCCATCATAAAGACTATAGTCATTCACTTGAAGCTACATTACTCCAAGAATTTTTACATTGTCTTCATTGACTATCATTAATTACAAAATTATCATACTCCACCTAAAGAAGACTATACTTCACTTGAAGGTAAATCACTATAAAAAATTTCACATGTAAAAAATTAGGTTGAAAACTTTTTGGGAAACTTCCATATTGGTAGGAATCTCTTCAACCTTCGACATAATCTCACGATACACTTTGCATCGATGCCCCTATGTTAATCCGCTAGTAATAGCTCGTCCTTTTCAATGAAAATGGAAATGTCATAAGGACACACTTCTTAATTTTCAGAGAAGATCATCACCTCCCACATGGAGGGAAGCATTGGTAACATTTGACTCAACGCATTTTGCTTACGTTGCCCAATAACGAAACTTATACTTCACGTGCTCAATCTTTCCACAATTACAACATCTCACGTCCATTTATTGTTTTTCTTTATATAAGACCTTCCTCTAACAACCTACACTGAGTTTGCTAAAGTATTATATCCTCACACTTAAATCTTCTTTCTTCAGAAATAATTATACTACCAACTTCTTCAAAATTCAGTTTTTATCCCATATATCAAAGCATGTTTAAAATGCTCTTAGAAAGATGTGAGAGACCATGTGAGTCTCAATTTAATCTTCATCATCAATCTTGACTCCAATAGTTTTTAATTCAGAAACAATACCACTGAGAACCCTTAGATGATCAAATACTGATGTATGTAGATTCATACACAAGCTATGGAATTGCTTCTTCAATGACAATCAATCTTATATACCCTTTCCATGATATAACTCTTCAAGTTTCTCCCCAAGCTTTTTCGCTGACGACATACCAAGAACATTCGCAAGAATATCCTTAGCCAAAGACATTCAGATTGTACTCGAAGCTGTCAAATGTAGTTCCTCCCACGTCTCTTTGTCTATGTTGGAAATATTTCCTTCAACGTCTTGTGTAATACTAATTGTATCAAAACATCTTTAATTTGAATATTTCACAAGGCAAAATTGATTCTTCTATCGAATTTCTCTAAGTCAATCTTCATTGTACTCGAAAAACTTGACATTGAAGTCAAAACGTTTACTGCAGCAAAAAAAACTCTCAACATACAGAGTATAACATTTATTTTCTGATGTGGAAGATCAGACAAAACTGCAACCACAAATCATACTAAAAAAATTTATACATCATCAAATCTAGGCTCTTGATACCAATTATTAAGGAAAAACAATTGCATAGAGAAAAAGAGAAACACAATAAGAACACAAGAATTTAACGTGGAAACTTCAAAATCGGAGGTAAAACGACAGTTGTCAAATGACAACCAGAGAATAACACTACATGACAATTGTTACAACATATAGACTACCCTCAATCATCTCAAAGCCTCGATACATTCATACTCTCCAAAGAATTTTAACTACACCTCATAATACTTTAAAACAAAAGTACAAGAGAAAATATAAAAAGTTAAATACAAATTTAAAATATATTTGACTATTATATCTAATAACGAAGAATTTGAGTATTTTATATAGCCTTATATACTTTTTTAACGAGTATATTTTCAGCTAACCGCATCAATATTTTTATGCTAAGTAGCATGTTGAAAGTTTGATCATGTGTATTACTTTATAATTTCGCATGTGTGTCAAGACATATATATTGGGGTCCTCTTGTATATATCTAAATCCCCATTTATTAGATCCTAATCCTAATAATGTATACTAATGTTACATTTATGTTAGAATAAAAGTACCGTGTTTCATCATTCCATCCCGACATTCCCTTCTCTCATTCCATGGTTATAGTTCATTTCCGTGACCTCTTTCTCACAACAAAATAAAATACTCATTTATTGCTCTCTCATAAAGCCTTTAATTATGCAAACTTAACATTACTTAATTTGAGAAATCACACTCCCACTAGCTAGCTAGCTAGTGAACCTGAAAATCAGGCAAGTAATCGATAGATCAATATCAAATTTCAAGTCATTAGTTAAGCATCACTATCTCACATGCCAAGTGCCAATTCTTCAATAACATAATACAATATCACGTATTCAACAGTTCCTACATCTTATGATAACTATACATATAACCATGTTGTTGGATTTCATACCACAATTCTATCTAGCTACTGTCTACATTGATTCAGTACATAATTAATCACCGATGGTGACTATAATCCGACAATGTAGCAATAATTAATCAAGCTTGAAAAGTAAATTGAGGGGGTAATGTAATAATGTTTTGTCAAACTTTCTAAATTATCCGGTCAAATAGTTGAATGGAAATGCATGATTACTTTCAAGTACTTTATTTAGGTAATGGAACCTCTCGAGTCTAGTCTTGAAAAGCGAAAGTTGTGAAAACAACAAAGAACAAAAAGGATTGATTCTTTAGCGGGCTGAAATTAAGCCACGAAGATTAGTGCTATGCTCAAAATGATCGCAAGACTACAACCAGCAAAATAGAAATGCAACAAACAAAATTTTCGTTGTTTTACGAATTCGAAATATTGTCACCAAAAAAATTATTGAGTCGGTGTTTACGGTGATTTCCAGTAAACAACCGCTAATCTTCCAAACTATAGAATATACTTTGGTTACTCGCAGGATCGGCTAGATTGATCCTAGGACATAGTTAAAAAGTTGTCTTTTATGATAATTTGGTTTATATTTGTTGGTTGTTTGGCTTCGAAATATGTTTAAGAAATAAGCAAAGGAAATGTAAAAACTAACAATCACCTTGTTATACACGTAAATATAACTTTGGCGAAAGACAAAGTAAATATAAATTGCAAGAAACTTAAAGTGCAGGAACGTAAATTGCAGAATGTAAAGTGCTTCGAAATAAACTTGGACGGAAGATAAAAGTGCAAGAATGTAAATGGCTGAATTATAACTAAAGATAGAAATACTGAAAAGATACTTGCATAAAGATGAATACAAATGTATTTAAAATGGTGTTGGTGTCATACGTACATTTCTCAGCGAACTCGTTCTCTTAACACTTGATACTTGAGTGATTTGTGAGTGATTTGTACAAAATGAACACACTGGATCCTGATATTAAGACCCTTATTTATACTAATTTCAACCCTAGCGGTCCTACACTAACGAAATGCCACGTTGCTCACATGCATACGCTTCGAATCCCTGGGGCGCCATCTGTCCTTGTTCGGTTACACAGAATGTTTCGAAATTCAAATCCTCCCGCCTGAATTCTCTTTCGATACGTGGCAACGCGATCTAAAATGAGAATGCCACGAAATACGCCAAGCTTCAATACTCTTTGTATTTTGCGAAAAACGCTTAAGTCCCAAAGACAACTTGTCTTGATTCAACTTCAATTTCCATCATCTTTACTTCAACTTAAATGACATCCTCGAACATGGCCATCAGGAGCCATTTTTTTCTCGGCAATGGCCATCAAAAGCCATTCTTCCTCAAACTATAATTCTTCAAAGAACTTTTTCATCAATCTAAATCTCCAGCTAACAAATTGCCCCCAATAAATGCCTGTTTCGAAAAACAAGAGAAATAGGCGTTTGTTGTCATGATGAGATTTCGTTTTACTCATTTTTTAGAGTTCCAAGACACCTGACTAACGTGATAATCATTTATGACTCCTCTTTCAAAACGTCTTGTCATTTTCAAAAACGTCTCTTCAAAACGTGCATTCCCACGTTTTGCCATTACTTGTGATCATTGCTCCTATATACTAGGAGTAAGGCTAACAACTGTTCGACCGCCGTTAGATTAAATCATCTCTTGCCGCGTGTCCTTTTAACCTTTACTCAAAGATTTGAAAAGCTTACTAAACCTTTAAATACTTAAACCTTTAGCCTTCACACAACTTCATCTTTCCTTCTTCTGTAACTAAACACAGAAAAAACCCTCTTTGGTTTTCTAACCTAATTCTTGAAACAAACACATCCATGGCGTCTTCCACCATTCAAACTTCCACAACGGAAACCGCAACTGCTCTTCAACCCATCCAACAGCTTTAGCATCCCACACAGATAGGCAACATTCCAGACCCAAATGTAGCAGAAACTCGCGCTATCTACGCTTCTCAGGTAATCATTCCTTTTGATCTTTCTGGAAAAACTCATGCTTTTATGGGTCCTTTACCCGGAGTCGGTAGTTCTTCTCTGGTTAAATTCTTTCCTGCTTACTATAAGACTAGACCCTTAGTTAGAAAGAACCAAATAGACGAAGATGGTAACTTAATCTTAGCTGAAACTGCCAATGTAGATGACGCTTCGACTGAAACCACCGTAGCCTTAGAAAAGATTAGGTTAAATTATGTGACCAATTTCCCAAAAGTCTTTGGATCCATCCCTTTGGAAAAAGATCCTGACCTGTATTTTGCTTGGCTGACTAAGGTAGAAAACCAAAAGGCTTCGTTTTGGAAAGAACTAGGGATTTATGATCTAATCCAATTATCCAAAACAGGTTTAGAATATAACCAAACCATGTTAGTAGCATTAGTACATTTTTGGGATGCTTCTCACAACACCTTCTACCTTCCTTGCGGAATGATTACCCTTACTCTTTTTGACATAGCCGCTATCACAGGGCTTCGACCAACTGGGGAGATCTTCGATCCCAACTTCATGGATATCGATACCATTCAGTTTAACGAAGTTAAAGCCACCTACACTGCTTTCATCCAGAGATACCATGTCCAAACAACTACTGAAGTCACAGACGAAGAGCATATCGCGTTTCTAGCACTCTGGCTTTTGAGATGCGTTTTTTGTTCTAGGTCCCTCCAAGTGGCAAAGAGGTATCTTTGCATGGCTAACCAGATAAATGCTGGAAAAGGTTAAACTTAAGCCAGTTAATTTTAGGGTTCCTTTACGAAAATCTTGGCGAAGCAACGGATCTCGTCAAAGATTATAAAACAGGATTTCTCCTCTTCGCTGGCCCTTTCTGGTTACTGCAGTTATGGCTCAATGCTACTTTTGAAGCTTATCTCCCACGTAGAGGTATCGTGGATGAAGAAGATACGACAATTAAAAATCGAACAGTAGAAGGAACTAGATTGGCTCACCTAACTCCAAAAGAAGAACCAGGAAAGCTTCGTGAGACTTTTCTAGCGTACATGATGATGTTCGCTAAACGTTATCAGTTTAGCCCTTCCATGGCTCCGTTTGTAAAAAGAGAAGTAGGTCCTGAATGGTTCACTCGAGAATTTCCTGCAACTTCCCCAGATCAGCAAGCTGAATCCATGGTTATATGGGAGGCTTTTCTAACTCCTAAACTGTTATACCATCGATTACGATCCCTAAGAGTCATTGTTGTCTCCTTTGCTACCAACCAAATCTTGTATCAAGGCAATTTGGATTGGTCCAGCTTAAACCAAAATGCATGTATAACAAGAGGAATCACATGTGTTTGCACACTATGCATTTATCTGAAGAGGAATATGAATCCAAAATCTCCAAATATGTTGGCATTACAACCCTCTCTCCCATCTCTTTCGAGCCTGCCTTCTATTCTACCATAGATTTCCATCAATGGTGGACAGAGTATTACACTAAGCAAATCTTCGATGCTGAAAGCCTTTCTCAAGAACTAACTAAAGCTTTTGCTGATGTGCAGGCGAACTTCAAAAAAGGTACTTCGACTCATATTAAAGAAATCCAAGCCTTTCAAAAATTCTTTGAAACTATCTACAGGCCTGATGATCTTAGTCGGACCGTTCGTGAAGCTGCGGTCACTTTGCGTGAAAAATTTTCTACTAAACTGGATAAGCTGAAATTGCCCACGTATGTTCGACCTGAACTACGTTACGAAGTGGCTTTCAAACTTACTCCTTCGAAATTCCCTCCACTACCTAGCGCTGTCATACCCTAATTTTTGACCCCCCTGAGATAACATATCTTCAGGATTTTCATCAAGTCAAAGTAAGTACCCAGAGCAGTCTGACATTCAATCAAGGGTGTTCAAAGACAAGAAAGCTCAGGCAAAGGATCAATCAATAGAAGGATTAGTCTCTAAGACTCAAGAGCTTCATTATTTCACCTATGATTGATTAGACACCCAGTCATCTAAGTACAGAGTTACTCAGGTCACCAGACTAGGGTTTTTTGGGCCTATCAAGGACTAAACTCAGGGATCACCTTTGGGAAACCCTAAAAAGCCCTAGGGGACCATTCAAAGACATCAATCATCTTCAAATAACTCATATGACAAGATCCACTGGACATTACACCTCAATTCAAAGTCTACAGTCATCATTGTCCTCTGGTCGACAATTAGGGTTTTTGACCTAATTCCCCAAGATAGTTGACTTTTTAATCAGGGCATGGATCCAAAACTCAAGACATGATTCAAGAGTCTCTACTACCTCAATATAATCCATTTTACATCATTCATCTGAGGAAAAGATCTTGATTCTACACAAAAGTCCAAAATCTCACCTTATCTGGAAAAAGTCAACTGTATGGGATCACCATTGACTTTTGAGATTTTTGGTCAAACCATGGCTTTCAAGGATCAATATCATAAATATATGGATATTAAAGTCATTTGACCAAAGAAATTCAAAGAAATTCATCAAGGAGCGAAAAGTCGGGAATTAGGGTTTTTTGAGGCATGGTGAGAACTCAAAATTTCACCTACACAACTCAAAAAACTTCCAACATGAAAGTTGTAGATCTTGCAAAATAAAACAACATCTTACAAAGGAACATTTTTCAAAAGATCAATCGTTTAAGAGTTTTGGAAATTTTGGAGTTTTAGGTCATAAACACTTAGAAATTTTTCTAAGTGTTTTAACCTAGTTTTCTTCCAACTTTGGCCTCATTTTTCACAAATTTGCCAAAGGATTTTGAAGAAACTCCAAACTAATGATTTGAAGTAGATGTTTAGGGCTTTCCAAATTGTGTTCAACCTTCTCCAAATTCATTTTGAGCTAAGAGTTATGCTTGTTCAAAGTTGGCCTCATGAAGTGAAATTATAGGTCATGCATCATTTTGGAACTTTGAAATTTTGTGCACATGACCTCAAATATGGATGCTACACGACCCATAACACATCTGAAAACATGCCATGCATTCATTTTCACCATGCCATGATAATTGAAGAAGATTCTAAAAACAAGAACATGTGATTATGTAATGATTACATTTAGGAATTTATGGCAAATTGATGAATCACCCAAGGAATCTTCTCACCAACCAATTAGAGCTCATTTCTGTCTCAGAATTGTCCCCTAAGATCAAGAAAAATCGAGGGCTAGGGGATTGATCAAATGGAATCAAAATTCTAATCATTGCATAAGAGATATTTGCAAACTTCCTTCATGCTTAAGAAACCAAATTTCTTTCATTAAGCAAACTCACCACAGCCAATTGATCTGCATTCATTTGCCTATAAATAGGAGGGCATACTTCAGTAGAAAAACACACCAAAGCAACCATATTCCTTTCTTTCTCTTTCTCTTCTCATGCTTATTGTTTTTCAAAGTTCTTTGGCAAGAAGAATCGTTTTCTTCAAACCAGAGCTTATCTTTGGAAAGTAAGCATTCTAACATCTCAAGGGAGGTCATTTGAGGTGATCCAAGCACCTGGATCACTTCTGTAAGTGGAGGAACACCATTGTTGCTCTCACTTTGGAGCAGTTGCAGTTGGAGGTCCATAGTGCAATTCAGAAGGTTTCCAATCAAGCCAAGCATCCAGGCACGTTCCATAGGAGGTAGTGAAGCTGTTCAGATGGCTGCAGCTCATCTGTAACTCAAGAATCATCACTCTCCATGTTCACTTGAAGCTCAAATCGAGGGAGGTCCATAGAATAATTCAGGAGGATTGAGGTTACAACAAGCATTCAGTTAGCATCACTGAGTCACAAGGAAGCTTTTGGGATCATTCATACAAGCCCAGTTGCTCTCTATCATCCTCACGACCTCCATTTTCAGAGGTAAGTTTCTGAACTCCACCTCTTTAATTTAAGCATTCTTTAAGAAATAGCTCGATTCTATCTTGTTCAGCATCATCAGAGGATTGAAAACCCTCTATCATCATTCATTTATCTTTCAGTATAGTAATTTAATTTGATTTTTAAATTTTAGGGTTCTTCACGATTTCTGGTAAATTAGTTAGATGTAGTTAATATAAATATATATTAGTTACATATTTAGAATCGTGAGTGAATTTAGAGCAAGTTTCATGTTTACACCTGGACCATTGGTTGAGATTTGAGAGAATCAGAATTTCAAAAATGTTGGAGCTTGAGGTTGAAGACGAAGATGGAGGGTGGCGCCATTTTTTAAATCTCTGAACAGAGTTTATTTTATATTTAATGATATGCGTTTCATAAACGAATGAATAACTTGCCCCAGTGGCCACACATGCGCTCTTAGTCTCCTCATGCCCAAAGTCTGGGGTTCGAATCCCCCTCGCCCCAGACTTTTTGATTCTTTTATTTTTCAATGATTTATCACTTGTTTTGAAACATAACCAAATGAGTGAGAGTTGCTATCACCATACGCGCGTTGGCTCAGTGGTGTGGTTTTGGGTGTGTGACCTAAACGGTGTGAGTTCAAGCCTTGGTGGAGACATTTCTAAATTTTTTATCACTTTTCACACCTATTCTCTTCACAACTTCACATGATTATTTAACCTATCAAATTAAATCATTTTCACTTCATTTTTCACACACTTTTTATTTAATATATCTATTTTGTGAATAATCAAAAAAAATAATAAAAATATTATTTATTTCATGTATTTTAATTAGGTTTAACATAGTATGTTTTAAAGTGTTTTCTTAAAAACTTTAAATATATATATTCATTTTGTTTTAACCTAATTATTTTGAAAATAAGTTTATGATAAAACCCTAATTGTTTAGGTCTTAATTAGGCATAGATCTTTATTCTTTACCTTAATTAAGTTGACTTTTGTCAATTTTCAAAACTGTTTTCAATCTTCGTTTAAATCAAATGATTAAGGTTTTCAAACAACAAAACCTTATATCATTTCGAATCATTTTCAAAACTGCTTTTGTAACCAGTACTGTAAAGTACTGGGCCTCTAATAGAGTGTAAGTCCCAAACACCTTCTCTTCTTAGCTTGTTTTCAAAACTGTATTTTCAAAATCTTCTTTCTGTTTTCAAAACATTCTTCTGGTATTTGAATGGCATTATTCCCGGTGAAACTCTTCAGATACCTATGTGACCTTTGTCCATCTTCACTTCTTCTGTTTTCAAAAACCCTTAACTGTTTATCATATATATGTTCAACTGTTATCCACCAATTACTGTTGAGGCTCTGTACATACTTCTTCAATGGCCTCCACTCCATCCAGGTTAGGCTTTACAAGCTTTCAATTTACAGTCTTTATTTAAATTACTGTCAAATATAAACTGTGCATATATATTAGTTTAGAACTACGTTTGAGTATAAACCCTAGGACAGTTAAACTATATATATATATATTATAGGAATATGGCCTAGGATTGAGAATGTCTTCCCGGTGAAGGCTCTTTCCTAATTAGAGATCTGTAGTTCAAACCCCCAAGATGAATTATTCCCGGTGAAACATCTTGGCAAAAACTTTAGAATCCAAAAAATAGGACACATCCACCAAAGAGGAATTATTCCCGGTGAAACCTCTTACCCATTTGCTTAGAGCCAAAATAAGTTCAAAACTACATAGCTTTCTCTTGTGCTATAACAAGGACCCTCGATTAGCCTCCTCTTGGGCTTTGTACAAGGACCCACAGGCTTCTTAAAAGCATTTCCAGCTTCCTCTTGAGCTTGTATACAAGGACCCATCAGGTTTCTTATAAACATAGGAACAGGTCTTTAGCCACCTTTTAGCCTACCCTGGTGAGTTTCTTCCAATTAAAACCAGACTCTAAACAAGCTAAGTTTGTCTCAATTTTGCATTGAGCACACCCTTTTGGAATGAGAGACATGGACAGTCTCTGTCACCCTTATCTTCATCAATCTTCCTTAGCAGAGTCTAGGATCTATGTTTATTTCTCCTCAGCATGTGTCAGCCTTCATCTTGGGCTTTAAACAAGAAGTCTCCTCTAGATAATCTTTCTGCCATCATTTCAGTCGAAACCCCTGGAAAGGGTTAGCCTCCAAAGTCAATTAAAATCAATCTATCATTTCAGTCGAAACCCCTGGAAAGGGTTAGCCTCCAAAGTCAATTAATAAAAATCTGTTTAAAATGTCAAAACCCCTGGAAAGGGTTAGCCTCCAACATCAGTCTTTCAAAACCAAAGATTCATTCTCTTAGGAGATAATTTCCCCAAAAGAGTCAAAACCCCTGGAAAGGGTCAGCCTCCAAAAACATGATAAAGTCAGTCTTTTAACAGACAAATTCACCACCTGAGTCAAAATCCCTGGAAAGGGTTAGCTTCCATCAGAAAAACAGTCTTTTAATAAATAAAATCTCCTCAGTAGAGTCAAAACCAACAAAAACAGTTAGCCTCAACCTTGGGCTTTATACAAGGCACCAAACAATAAAACTCCCCTGTCAAGAGTCAGCCTCAACCTTGGGCATTGTACAAGGCAGATAATAGAGTCTCCCCAGTGAGTTCTTCATCATTCAGTAGCCACAACCTTGGGCTTTGTACAAGGCAGATTAAACCTTATCAAAGATTCCTAACACCTAGGATCTTTTCCCCATAGAGTCATCCATACTCCATTCATTTAAAGGAGTCTGCCACAACCTTGAGCTTTGTACAAGGCAGAAAATAATGTTTTCCCTAGCTAGAGTCAGCCACAACCTTGGGCTTTGTACAAGGAACACAAAATAGAGTCATTCATAGTCTCAAAAATTCAGTTATCTTCAGCAGTCAGCCACAACCTTGGGCTTTGTACAAGGCACACAAATATAGTCTCCCTAAGTAGAGTCAGCCTCAATTCTGGGCTTTTGTACAGAACACCAAATAAAATCCATCAAAATAAACACTCTCCAAGTAGAGTCAGCCTCAATTCTGGGCTTTGTACAGAACACAAAAATACCCTGTAATTAATCCCCAGTGGAGTCATCTCCCAGAGTCAATATATTAATTAATCAATCAAAAAGCCTCAAGCTTGGGCCTCATACAAGCCAGCTAAAGTCAAATCTTTTATACAGTAGATAGACATAGTTTATCTCTATAGAGAGATATTTTTACTACTCTACCACATTCAAACAAACAAACATTTCAATTTCAATTTTAATCAAGTCTCCCATTTAGGATTTTGAAAGGCATGAGCTGGCAGTAAAACCCAGACATGTGGTAACTTTCCCTAATTTGGATGAGCATCTTTCTTTCATTTAAGAGGCATTTGACTGGTATACTTGCACATACACAAGTAAGGTCCCCTTCTTGAATGAAATGAATTTAGTTATTCTGTCACTCCTTTAAATGTTTGTGGTAGAATAGTACAAATACCTCTCTGTAAAGATGATTTCATGCCTCTTTACTGTAAACAGAGATTTAATTCAAAGCTTCAACCTTGAGCTTCAAGCAAGGCACCAAAAATAATTAATTTCCCTAGTTAGTTCCCCGAACTACATTAAGCTCTGACTTCCACTAGGGATATGTAGGCATGAGGTTCACAAGGAATCTCAGCGAGCTAATAAAATACCAAAAATAGTCAGTTTGTCTGTCTGTCTGTCTTTTAAAATCAATTCAATTCCTTCTCCTAACACAAAGGAGAAACTTTCCCAATCATTAGCAATAAACACAATCACAAATGACACAGAGAAGGTTCCTGTAGAGTACTACAGATATGTAGGGTGTTTAAACACTTCCCTATGTATAACCGACCCCCCGGACTCCAGAATTTCTAGTCTAGGTGAAATCCCCACACTTAGCAAACTCCTAGGGTTTAGTTGAGATCTTTTTTCCCCTTTCCTACTCGTAGGACAAATAAGAAAGTTCGTGTGATATCGTAGGAAGAACTGAAACAAAATTCATCCCACCACGGGCGCATTCTCCTTCCAAATTTCGCGTGAAGGGTCTAGCGTGCCGTCCTCCCAAGTGAAACGGGGAGGTAAAAAAAACGACACCACAGAAAAATGGCGACTCTGCTGGGGATATAAGTGTTAAAAACCTTGGTTTTTCATCCAAACCAATGGTTGACCTGTTGCTGGTCCAGCCCCAATGAGGAATTAGGGATGCCAAATTCCCCCTCAAACAAGAGAGGTCCTGCCTAACCTCTGTGTCATTTCATGTGATTGTTGCATATATATTTGTTTATTTTGTTTATTCTGTATCGGGAAAGGGCTTGATTCCCCCTTGTGGTGAGAAATCCTATACCCGGATTTGAGTGCAACATAAGATAGGATGGAGGATGTCTTCCCGGTGAAGACCCTCTAATCTTGGTTCACAATTCTACTCTTGGGATTTGCCTGGCTGGTTGTGATTAACTGCGCCACTGCATTCCGAGACTGATTTGTACCAGGAGGACCTAGAAACACATTAACCCCACTTAAAGCCTTTTTTAGGACGTAGAGCGGTGATTACGGAAGTAATTGTCACGCAGATACTACACTCAGAGAAAACTCTCTTATAGATACCAATCAACGTATCTTTAAGGTTGAGCAAAAACTCTGAGACCCCTAGAACCCGTTCTACAGGTACAAAAATCCTTATCCTTAGTTTACCATTGGGGCGAGGTTTGCGTTTTGACTTCATGACCACTATACCCTTCAACGCCATGTTTGTTTAAAAACTCTTGTGTGTGCATTCATGCATTCATGCATCATTCATTAATAACAACTAAAAACAAAAGAGTCTTTTTCGAGTCGTTTTTCAAGGAAACTAAATAACGAACGTTTTGAACTTCATAGAAAGAGAGAAACGGAGAAAGGACTTAAGGATCTATACCATGGATTACGGAAGAAAGAGAGCTAGGAAATACACCTTCAAGATTCCCCAGGTCGAGGAACTGGGAAAGCTCGGAAAACTGGTGGTCAACCCCCAGGCTTTCAAGGAGAAGTATGGAAAACTTCTGCCTTTGCTCAATACCAACATGGTGGATGGGATCCTTCCCACCTTGGTACAGTTTTACGATCCAACGTATCACTGCTTCACCTTTCCAGATTATCAGCTCATGCCTACGTTGGAGGAGTACTCTCGTCTGATTGGAATACCCGTGTACGCGCAAGATCCGTACTCCGGTTTGGAAAAGAATCCTGACGACATTATCATTGCTGCAACTACTCCTTTGAACGTAGTCGACATCAGAACTCATATGGTGAGTAGAGGAGGAATTCAAGGATTGCCCTCCAAATTCCTGTTTGATCAAGCTCGGTACTTCGTCAGCATCCAAGATATGAGCGCTTTTGAGGAAATCTTGGCTTTGCTTATCTACGGATTGTTTTTGTTCCCTAACATTAACGATTTCGTCGACATCAACGCAATTAAGATCTTCTTAATTGGAAATCCAGTTCCAACCTTGCTTGCGGATGCTTATCACTCTGTGCATTCAAGAAACCTGCAGCGAGGAGGATTAATCACATGCTGCGTACCGTTGTTATACGAATGGTTCGTTTCACACCTACCAAAGTCTAGCACTTTCTGGAATATGAGGGATGGCCTTTACTGGTCACAGAAAATCATGTCTCTCACTCATACGGACATTGATTGGTGTAGTCCTGACAACGACGAAACCAAGATCATCTTCAGTTGTGGAAGTTTTCCCAACATACCCCTTATTGGAACTAAGGGAGGAATCAGTTACAATCCAGCTTTAGCCCGTCGTCAATACGGCTATCCCATGAAAAATATACCAAGTAACATCCAATTGGAGGGTCTGTTCTTCAAGAACATCGACGATCATGGCAACATGCTGAAGAAGGAAATTGTCCAAGCCTGGCGTCTTGTACACAGCAAAGGGAGAAGATTGTTAGGAAAACATCTTTGCATCTCCCTGGATCCTTACCTTCAATGGGTACGCGTCAGAGCATTCAAGCTCAGGATGCCATATCAACATCAAGAACCCATTCCCCTAAGGGAACCAATTTACCTTTTCTCCACCGATGTTGAAAAATTACAAGCGGCATTAAACAAGGTATGCCAAGAAAGGAATGCTTGGAGGAACAAGTATCGAATTGTCAACACGGAAAATGTTGAGATTCAAAACATCCTAAGAAGGAAGGATGAGTTACTTGAAGTACTCGATCGACAAGTGACACAATCGTCACTTTCTCATCATATCCCTCCTGCTTCCTGGATCATCGATCAGCTCACGTCAGAGAACGCTCAGCTCAAGAAACAGAAGAAGATGTTAGAACGTGAAGTCGGCTCTTCGTCAAAGTTTTAGAGTCCTTTCTCTCAGTTTCTCTGTATTTCCCTTTTCAAAGTGTGTAAAAAACGGCGTTTTCGCTTAATTAATAAAAGTTTGATGTTTCATAACGTAATTATGGCGTTTCCTTGAAAAATATTAACTTAATTGCATATCATGCATCGCTTTAGTCGTACGCACTGACACGAGAATTGTCGCGGATCTAATAGTCACTTTCCTTTCTCCAGAAAGAGAGGAGGAGAATGAGGTGAACCAAGACTTTCAAGCTGTCTCATCCATACAACACTCGTTCAAGTCGCAAGAAAAGAATGGAAGACTTTGAGCAAGAGAATGAAGAACTCAGAGAAGAGATTAATACTCTCAAAGGTACTGTTGAAAGGCTCAATAGTATGGTAGAAGCCCTGGTAGTTGCACAGAATCGACCAACGCCAGAAGAACCACAAAGGACTGTGGTTTCCGAGATTGTTTCTACTCCCATTCCTCAGTATACCATGCCGCCTGATCGACCTTGGGGCATGCCGTATAACTTTACTCCAGAAGGGTACATACCTCCAGCTTCTGAAGCTCCAAAAGTCACCATGGATATGCGTCCACCGGAGGGTTACAAACCTCTGGAAATTGAAGTTCCAAGAGCAACGGCAATGGGTTTCGCACAACAGAATGCTGAGATTCCAAGATCTGCTGTCATGGCTTCTCCACGACCGATTATGCATACTTTTCCCCCGCAGGGCGGACAAGTATATCATCACGCCCCAAGCGAGGATGCTGGCGTGTATGAAAGATTGGACGAGTTCCAGGAACAATTTCTGCAAATGCAGAAGGAACTCAAGACTCTTCGAGGACAAGATCTAATTGGAAAGAATGCTGCAGACCTCTGTCTGGTTCCAAATGTTAAGATTCCTCACAAATTCAAAGTACCAGATTTCGAGAAGTACAAAGGGAATTCATGCCCACAAAGTCATCTCGTGATGTACGCTCGAAGAATGTCAACTCAGACTGATAATCAACAATTACTCATTCATTATTTTCAAGACAGCCTAACTGGTGCTGCACTCAAATGGTACATGAACTTGGACAGTTCAGAGATTCGTACTTTTCGAGACCTTGGAGAGGCCTTCGTCAAACAGTATAAGTACAATCTGGATATGGCTCCCGACAGAGATCAACTCCGGGCCATGACTCAAAAGGATAGAGAAAGCTTCAAGGAATACGCTCAGAGATGGCGTGAAGTTGCTGCTCAAATTTGTCCACCACTTGAAGAGAAAGAAATGACAAAAATCTATCTCAAAACTTTGAGTCCATTTTACTACGGACGAATGGTTGCAAGTGCACCAAGTGACTTTACCGAGATGGTAAACATGGGTGTACGTTTAGAAGAAGCAGTTCGAGAAGGACGCTTGAACAAAGAACCAGAATCTTCTATTGGTCCAAGGAAGTATGGAAGTTCTTTCCAGAAGAAAAAGGATCAAGATGTCAGCAATGTCTTGCACAAAATCAAGAAAAAATTTCAACCTCAAGTTGCAGCAATAACTCCGGTGGTTAACTCAGCGCCAGCTTATCAACCTCAGGTTTCGCAACAACAAATTCAACAAAGGTCGCAGCAACCTCAGCAGCAGGTTCGACCTCCAAATTACAACAATCGGGCTTCAAGGTATCTTGCCTTCGACCCCGTACCAATGCCGTATGCGGAATTGTTTCCAACATTACTGGCAAAAGGACTCATTCAGACAAGGAGTCCTCCAAATCCTACAAACAGTTCCTCACCATGGTATAAGGCTGACCAATCTTGTCCCTATCATCAGGAGGCACCAGGTCACAATATTGAGAACTGTTTCCCTTTCAAGATTGACGTCCAACGATTAGTGAAGAACGGAATGCTATCCTTCAAAGATACTAATCCAAACGTCCAAGCAAATCCTCTTCCGCAGCATAATGAAGCTTCAGTAAATCTAATAGATCAACACCCCAACGTCATTCAAATCTACGACATTCGTCAGATAGGGGAAAATCTTGTCAAGATGCACGCTAAACAAGCTAGGTACGGTCATGTACCACCTCACAACTACTTCACATGTGATATTTGTCCAAAGAATAATCAAGGATGTGCCGTAGTTCAAGCTGCATTACAAGAACAAATGGACTTAGGATGGATTCAACATATCCGAGTCAGAACTGAGCATGACATCAACATGGTTCTAGGATGTCCAGGAGAATACAAAATCTACAAAGTTGAAGATCTCGAAGGATTGGTAGTCAGGTTCCATAAGACTTTAAATGGACTTGCCTACTTTGGAACGGATTTCCATCCTTACAGTAGATGCAGAATATGTCGAAGAAATTCACGAGGATGCTTGCGTGTTCGCAACGACGTTCAAAAGCTGATGGATGACAATACCATTACTGTTCTTGCCAATAGAGAAGATGATGAAGTCTTTACCATATCTCCTCAAATTAATCAAGTTGAACCAACGCAAGTTAAGTATGATAGCAGGAAGGCAGCAGTTGCTCCACTAGTCATCTACTTACCAGGTCCTGTACCGTATAAATCTGACAAGGCTATACCATACAAGTATAATGCTACATTCATTGAAAATGGTAAGGAAATACCATTACCGTCTGTTGTCAACATTGCTGATGTTAGTCGAGTCACCAGAAGTGGACGAGTCTTCAACAGAACAACAAAAAGTGTGGAGAAAACTTCGGAGGAAGTACCACATAGGCAAGACAATCATCCGACAAATGCTGTTCAAGCGAAAGAAAATGATGAGATCTTGAAGTTAATCCAGAGGAGTGAATACAACATTGTAGATCAATTACTACATACTCCGTCTAGGATTTCTGTTCTTTCCCTGCTATTGAGTTCTGAAGCTCATAGGGAAGCTCTACAGAAAGTTTTGGAACAAGCTTTCGTAGAACCTAGTGTTACTATAAGCCAATTCAACCACATCGTTGCCAACATCTCCGCCAGAACTAACCTAAGTTTCTGTGACGAAGATCTTCCTGAAGAAGGAGTGGACCATAATCTTCCACTTCACATCTCAGTTGGCTGCATGGGTGATGTACTCACAGGAGTCCTAATAGACAATGGATCCTCTCTCAACGTCATGCCTAAATCAACATTGTCAAGACTATCTTTCGAAGATTACCCTTTAAGAAAAAGTCATGTCATCGTCAAAGCATTTGATGGATCAAGAAAGTCAGTTTTCGGAGAAGTGGATCTTCCTATAACTATTGGACCTCAGACGTTCAAAATCACTTTCCAAGTTATGGATATCCCAGCGCAATACAGTTGTTTGCTAGGTCGCCCATGGATTCATGAGGCTGGGGCAATTACTTCAACACTTCATCAAAAACTGAAGTTCATAAGAGATGACAAATTGGTAACCGTATGTGGAGAACGAGCTCTGATTGTCAGCAACCTGTCATCATTCTCCGACATAGAACCAAAAGAAGTTGTTGGAACTAAATTCCAAGCACTTTCCTTAGACAAAGGAAAGGAGAAAGCAGCGTCTATCTCTTCATACAAAGATGCAATCCAAGTTGTAAAGGATGGTACTACCAGTGGTTGGGGGCACATTAATATTCCTACCAACAACAAGAACAGAACGGGAATTGGATTCTTTCCAACATCATCAAAAGCTATCCCAGGGATTGAGGTAGTTCTCCCAATTCAAGAAACTTTCTGCAGTGGAGGTTTTCTTCAACCTGTTCAACAAACAGTCAATACCATCGGTACGGAAAACACCGATGAAGAGGAATGGTTATCCTATCTTAACAGAGCAGGATACATCTCCCTACCAGAGTCTGATTCACCTTGCTGTTATCCGACTAAAGGATCTGAAAGTAAGACTCAACCAAGCAGTGATGAAGTTACTGACAGCTTCACCACCAGAAGTCATGGTTCATCAGAAGAAGTTCCTCCTATCCCCGAAGAGACTTGGGATACATTAGGAGAACCAAGCGGAAAATTCGACTACATGGTAAAATACTCCGCTCCTGAAAGTTCAAGAATCTCTCTTGAAGATATTGTTCCAACTGGATGGAACAGTGATTTTGAGTACCTCTCTCAGCCAAAAGAGATGTATAACCCTTGCTATTCATCATCATCGACTGGTGAAATCATCATTGAGGATTATATCCCCAAGTCACCTTCCGAGGCTACGGATCTAGAGTTCACATATCTAGTCAATGCCATCTTGGGAGAAGAGCAAGACCAAAATACAGAAGAGGATGATCTCGAAAGTGTCTCCGACAACGAGTCTCTCCATTCAGAAGATTGGAAGTTTCCTCAAAAGAAAGTTCGACATACTCCACTTGGAAATGGGTATGCTCACACCGCTCAGTCTGCTGAAGTAGAAGAAGATCGTCTGAGTGTTGCAAAGACAGTGGTTGGTAAATCAAGACCTACCACAGGCCAGCTTAAGCCTAAGGTTCCAGATTACTTAGTGCACAATGGGGTTCGCCACTATTGGACAGCTGTTGAAGTTTCAACTGTTGTTCGCACTCCTAAGTAGGAACTTTCACCATTATTTTGTCCTCTCACCATAGCCCAGGGTGAAGAGATGTTTCATAGGGCTTTGCATTTTACTATTTCTTAGAAAATGTCCCTCTTTGCTTCGCCCAAAGCAATAGAGTTTTGTTTTATAGGGTCTTTGTTTCGAGAAATGACTGTTCATAAATAAAAATGTCATTCTGTTCCTTCGTTTAGTTTTTCCTTTTCTCTTTTTCGGAAATTGGTAATCCTAAAAAACACCCTTAAAAAACATCAAAAATTCCATTAACTGCATACACCGAGTCTTCCCTCGTTGTCTAAATAAAATTTATCACACATATGCAGATTAATCATAAAATACCCCATTGAAACGTACGACCGTATGACTTCTCCAAGCTTTGAGTTTCCTGTATTCGAGGCAGAGGAAGAAGAAGACGAAGAAACATCAAAGGAAATTTCACGATTACTTCAACAAAAGGAAGAGGCCATTCAGCCATACAATGAGCCTCTAGAGATCATTAACCTTGGTTCCGATGGAAACAGAAAGGAGGTTAAGATTGGAGCTTCGCTCAGTTTAGAGATTAGAGAGAGTTTGATACAGCTGCTCAAAGAATTCTCAGATGTCTTCGCTTGGTCTTATCAAGATATGCCAGGGTTGGATACCAGTATAGTAAAGCATCACTTACCGTTAAAAGCAGAATGCCCTCCGGTCAAGCATAAATTAAGAAGAACTCATCCGGAGATGGCCATGAAAATTAAAGAGGAAGTTCAAAAGCAGATCAACGCAGGTTTCCTCGTCACTTCAGAATACCCTCAGTGGTTAGCTAACATTGTTCCCGTTCCTAAGAAAGACGGAAAAGTCCGCATGTGCGTCGACTACAGAGATTTGAACAAAGTTAGCCCTAAGGATGATTTTCCTTTACCACATATTGATATGTTGGTTGACAGTACAGCAAAATCCAAAGTTTTCTCGTTCATGGACGGATTTTCAGGATACAACCAAATCAAAATGGCACCTGAAGACATGGAGAAAACAGCTTTCATCACCCCCTGGGGCACGTTCTGCTATCGTGTTATGCCTTTTGGACTAAAGAACGCAGGGGCAACTTATCAAAGAGCCATGACTACACTTTTCCATGATATGATGCATAAAGAAGTGGAAGTCGATGTGGACGACATGATTGCCAAATTAGAAAATGAAGAAGATCACATACCGAATCTGACAAAGTTATTTCAACGCTTACGGAAGTTTCAGCTTCGCCTGAACCCCAACAAGTGCACCTTTGGTGTCTACTCAGGAAAACTCCTTGGTTTCATTGTCAGCAAACGAGGAATTGAAGTAGATCCAGACAAAGTCAAGGCAATTCAAGAAATGCCTTCGCCCAGAACCGAGAAACAAGTTAGAGGATTTCTTGGACGTCTGAATTACATCTCGAGATTCATATATCTCATGACTGCAACTTGCGCTCCTATTTTCAAGCTTCTACGGAAAAATCAAAGTTGCGTCTGGACAGACGATTGTCAGAAAGCGTTCGACAGCATTAAGGAATATTTGCTCGAACCACCCATCTTGTCTCCTCCAGTGGAAGGAAGACCTTTGATAATGTACTTAACCGTCTTAGAAGATTCCATGGGTTGTGTCCTTGGACAGCAAGACGAGACGAAGAGAAAAGAGCATGCCATTTACTACCTGAGCAAGAAGCTCACTGACTGTGAATCTCGCTACTCCATGCTCGAGAAGACGTGTTGTGCTTTGGCCTGGGCTGCCAAGCGTCTCCGCCAGTACATGATTCGACATACTACTTGTTTGATCTCTCATATGGATCCAATCAAGTACATATTTGAGAAGCCTGCCTTAACTGGGAGAATTGCCCGTTGGCAGATGTTGTTATCAGAATATGACATTGAGTATCACGCACAGAAAGCCGTGAAGGGAAGCATTCTAGCTGAGCACCTGGCTCACCACCCACTCAATGGTCATGAATCAACCAGTTTCGACTTTCCGGACGAGGACGTCATGTACCTCAAGATGAAAGATTACGACGAGCCACTACCAGACGAAGGACCTGAGATAGGATCCCAGTGGGGCTTAATCTTTGACGGAGCTGTCAATGCTTATGGACGAGGAATTGGGGCAATCATTGTTACACCTCAGGGTACCCATATTCCATTTACCGCCAGATTAACTTTCAAGTGCACAAACAATGAGGCCGAATATGAAGCTTGCATCATGGGTCTCGAAGAAGCCATGGATTTAAGAATCAAACACTTGGATGTATATGGAGATTCTGCTTTGGTCATCAATCAAATCAAAGGAGAATGGGAAACACGCCAACCAGGGCTAATTCCTTACAAAGACTACGCGAGAAGATTATTACCATTCTTCGACAGGGTAGATTTTCATCACATTCCTCGTGAAGAAAATAACTTGGCTGATGCATTAGCCACACTCTCCTCCATGATTAGGATAAATCATTGGAATGACATTCCTCAGATCGATGTTATGCGCCTGGATAGGCCCGCTCATGTTTTCACAGTAGAAGCAATCATCGACGACAAACCGTGGTATCACGACATCAAGAACTTTCTTCAAAAGCAAGAGTACCCTCTTGGGGCGTCAAAGAAAGATAGAAAGACTTTGAGAAAGTTAGCTTGTAGATTCTTCCTGAATGAAGATGTTTTGTACAAGAGAAACTTCGACATGGTTCTGCTCAGATGCGTTGACAGAAAAGAAGCAGAAGTACTCATGAGAGAAATACATGAAGGTTCCTTTGGTACTCACACCAATGGACATACCATGACAAGGAAAATACTGAGAGCAGGATATTATTGGTTGACGATGGAGTCAGATTGCTACCAGTACGCAAAGAGGTGTCACAAATGTCAGATCTACGCCGATAGAATTCATGTGCCACCATCCCTTCTCAACATACTCTCTTCCCCTTGGCCTTTCTCCATGTGGGGAATCGACATGATTGGAATGATCGAGCCAAAAGCGTCCAACGGACATCGCTTCATCTTGGTAGCTATAGACTATTTCACCAAATGGGTTGAAGCAGTTTCATATGCAAACGTTACAAGACAAGTTGTCGTCAGGTTTATCAAGAATCACATCATCTGTCGCTACGACATTCCTAGCAAGATAATCACTGACAATGGGTCAAATTTGAATAACAAAATGATGAAGGAGCTTTGTGAAGAATTCAAGATTGAGCATCATAACTCATCTCCTTACAGACCAAAAATGAATGGAGCTGTAGAAGCAGCTAACAAAAACATCAAGAAAATCATTCAGAAGATGGTCATCACTTACAAAGATTGGCATGAAATGCTCCCGTATGCTCTTCATGGTTACCGTACATCAGTACGTACTTCGACTGGAGCAACTCCTTTCTCCCTTGTATATGGCATGGAGGCAGTCCTACCTATAGAGGTTGAGATTCCATCAATGAGAGTCTTGATGGAAGCAAAATTAACAGAAGCCGAGTGGTGTCAAAGCAGATTCGATGAATTGAACTTAATCGAAGAAAAGCGCATGACAGCTTTATGCCACGGTCAGCTATATCAACAAAGAATGAAGAAAGCTTTCGACAAAAAAGGTTCGACCTCGCACAATCAAAGAAGGCGACCTTGTACTCAAAAAGATTCAATCTTTTCTCACAGATTCGAGAGGGAAATGGACTCCCAATTATGATGGCCCCTACGTGGTCAAGAGAGCTTTCTCAGGAGGAGCCTTAATACTCACGACTATGGATGGAGAAGAATTCACCCGTCCTGTGAACGTCGACGCAGTCAAGAAATACTTCGCCTAAATAATTAAAAGAACAGCTTGCTAAGTTGAAAACTCGCAAAGAGCGACTTAGGCAAAAAAGAGCGTCTCGGTGAATCGAAAACCCGAAAGGGCGATTTAGGCAAAAGTTAGAGACATAAAAAAAAATATATTAATCAATCCCGGTAGACTTAAAACCCGAAAGGGGTAGTTTACGCAAAAGTTAGGGATATATGGCAAGTAACTGTGTTCAGGACAAACTTGATCATTCAAAATCCATAGCGGAGTATTCATCAGCAGTAGGTCATCTTCTACGAAGCACGAATACAGCGCAACTCGGAGTGGAAGGGAAAGATAACAGACGTCACGTTTCATCGTAGCCCTTTTCCCGAAAATTACCAATTTCTAACTTTGTAAATACTCCATGGAATCAAGCATTTGGCTGATTACCATTCCATATATAATAATTTGAGCCTTGTGCTTTTCTTTGCAATCTAGTCTTATTCAGTTTCTTGAACGGTTGAGACTCCGGGAACCAATATTTTCCCGGGAACCAAACAGTTGCTCCAAGAACGGTTGAGACTCCGGGAACCAATATTTTCCCATGAGGTCGCTTTGCGAACATCTCCCGATGACGGATCTTTACTTCAATTCATATTACTCACTTCGGACAGCGGACAACTGATAACCAGATATTCCCAACAGAGTTCGAACTACAAGAAGAGGACATCTTCTGATCAACAAGAATTCAAGTCGTATCATAGGATTTTACATCCGCGACAATTCCATTCACATTCACTTTACATTTTATCATTGTCATAATATTCATGCATACATTACATCATAATTTCATAGTCGAGTCAGGCTTTGATCATGTGAATGCCTAAGTCATTAAGGCATGAACTCAAGTTTCCCCTGCAAGTTCCGGAGAAGCTTTTTCCTTCGAGACAACAGTTCATACACGAGGATCTCCCCAAGAAAGTCAACAAATGGTAGTCTCCCTCAAAGGGATAGTTTGTTCACTTTTGGAATTCCTCAGCCGAGATTCTCCTGCAGAGCGACACTCGACAGTTTTCTTCAGATAAGATAGTCTGTTTCGCATTTTGGAATTCCCTACAGGGTCGATAAGCGGTTCTCTTCTCTAAGAAATATGGATTCCTCGACATAATTGACAAGTGGTAGTTTTTCCTCCTGAAAAACAGTTTGGTATTTCCCCAGCAGGGTCAAGAGATGCCACTTTTTCGTCAAAGAAAATAATTCAGAATCTCCCATCAGATTGACAAATGATTCCCCAGCGGAATCAGTGAATGGTAGTCTTCGTCCAGAAGATAGTTCATGATCCCCAGCGGAGTCAACAAATGGTAGTTTTTCCCCAAGGAAAGACAATTTGTCTGTTAAACATTCAAGAGGACAATAAATGTTGGTTTTCACCCCGAAAACAGTTTGTCCGCCTTCAAACAAAGTCATTAGCCCCTCAAAAGAGCGCGGGACCATGTGACGATCCTTCAAAGACGTCAAGTCAAAAGGGAAGATGGTGAAGTTTCTTTATTTACCGTCAAATGGTATCTTACCTCCAAGTGCTGGTAAGAAGTTTGATGAGGAAACAACCCTTGAAGTTTCTTTATTTACCGTCAAATGGTATCTTACCTCCAAGTGCTGGTAAGAAGTTTGATGAGGA